>NC_049216.1:20025435-20380435 GCF_013347855.1 Anguilla anguilla | reverse complement strand
CATATAACAAAGAAATAAATATATTCCACAACCCACATACAGCTGAGCTTTGCACCTATCTACTTTGCTTAATATGCTGCCATAGATTCATTAGACTAAGCAGATGATTGGCTTTGTATTTTTAACACTTAAAATGTCGTAGAAGTTGTTTGCAAAAAACCTGGAACACCACACCCAGCAATACGTATGTATAGAAAGCATTATTTCCATAAGGAGTAGCAAATACATTTCTACAATGATATTTGAATCATCTAAAACCAGAAGCCTGTTGCACCAGTATAAATTTGATTGCAAGTTAGGGTGTAGTCAATGCTACATGATACATTGCATCTAGTTAGTTTTAAACTAAAGCTTTGGCTGTTCTGCTGCACCGTGGATACTTACGCTACATCTTAGCCATAAATGATTCCATGAACCAAAACAATATTGCCAACATTGACATTTTCAGCATCAGGCCAATGATGAGTCTGTAAAAACACAAATGGTAAATGGACTGCATTTATATAGCGCTTTTATCCAAAGCGCTTTACAATTGATGCCTCTCATTCACCAGAGCAGTTAGGGGTTAGGTGTCTTGCTCAGGGACGCTTCGACACGCCCAGGGTGGGGATCGAATCAGCAACCCTCCGACTGCCAGACAACTGCTCTTACCTCCTGAGCTATGTCGCCCCAAATCACCTCTTGTATCCTTCTAATGGTTACATAAAAAAATATTTATGCTTGTGGAATTAACACACGACCAACCTGAAAGGCTACACCTAGTCCAGCAGGTAATTTGTTATGGGCCTATAGTACATACATTTTACCTTAACTGGTTTTGTTTCCTTGATATTTAATTCTTTCCAACCATTTGCTTGATATGCAATAAATTATTATATTTTTTTAAATAATTATTATAACCTGTTATCATTTACTGAGGAATGTATTCCTGTACTCAGAGAAAGCTGGCTATTTTCAGTATCTCAGCTTAACAAAAATAAAAAATAAAAATATTGATGGTCATACAAAACAAAGAGATGTAATCTATTGCGAAGAATGTGCTAACGACATATATCGTGCTGAATTACATTGATCCTTGAACAAGTTATCCAGTCTTTCAAATGAATGTGCACCATATCACGGCTGTTTAGGAATTACTTTACACAGGGATGTTTTCATTTCAAAATTCTATCATGAGGCCTTCTCCTCTCCTTTCACTGCTGCCCCACCAGTCTATATGTGCCTATATGTTTGTTATTTCAAGCATTCACGACTATAATTTAAAAAGCTGTTTCCTTTCCTTCTGGGATAGGAAAAGGAGGCACGACACTTGCTCAGAGAATCAAGTAAAAATCTTTTTATTCATTTAAAAACAAGCTAAAGACAAATGGCCAATTATAACATTTTAACATAAATATAACACATTAAAAAAAAAAAAAAAACTAAATAAATAAAATAACATAAACCCATGAAACAGCTAACATACACTCAAAAAAATAATTGTTGGACAGTGGTTGCACACTGTATTATAGAGTATATGAGGCTTCAACTATTAAGTTGGAGATGTTACATATATAATACACTGCCCATAATTTAAATCCAACACTTCTAAAATGTATTTTATTTTATGAAGTAAAGGCAACCATTTATTTTCTGAGCATAATTAATCCCTTAAACCCCACCTAAAATCCAGGGTTTTTTGTAAGAATCTCCCTGTCTTAAATAAACCCCTTTATCTCTAAAATTGTGTACAGTACAGGCATGGTTCAAAGCTTGAAATGAAGAGGACATTTGTACATATACATTCTATATAAGCAGAACTAAGAGAAAGACAGTACTGTATATAAATGTCACTGGAGCCAGGCGAGGATGATTAAATGCAAAACGTGCATTTGTGCAAATTGAGTACCACAGATCTTCAGCACCACTTTTCTTCACCTCATCGCAGTGAGGCAGTGAGTGACTATGCCAGGGAAATCATTTTCATCTGTCATAACTGGACACGTAACTCCGGTGTTGTTCTTACATCTGATTATTAAAACATACCCCTCTGTTTCCTTTTTTTCCTAATAAATGTTCAAATGTTACATTACATTACATTACATTCATTTGGCAGACGCTTTTATCCAAAGCGACGTACAAAAAAGTGCATTTCATGGTCGTAGACAACTGCTGAACACGGGTTCAGTAAGGTACAATACTTATTTTGTACAGCTATTTCTAGCCGAGAACAATGAACACTATTCTGGCCTAACATCTGCAAAGCCAACTAGGCAGAAGAATAAGCTACAGTATTAGGACAAATACAAATTACCAAGAAGTGCAGGGATGGGACAACATGTAACAAGTGACAGGAAAAAGGTTTTTTTTTTTTTTTATTATTATAAAAGAGTGAAATATACAGCGTGGTGGTGGTTAGTCTAGGTATAGTCTGAAGAGATGAGTCTTCAGGCTACGGCGGAAGATGGGTAGTGAGGGGGAGGTTTGGAGAGGGACGGGGAGTTTGTTCCACAGGCTAATGCTAACCAAAAGTTGGGAATGGCTACATCTTCAATGTGTAAATATGAAATAATCGGTACATGTCAAGAAGAGATAAAATATAGTCAATATTTTTGATAAAAGTGCATGATGTATAATGAATAGGAATTATATATTAAAGATATCTCAGAAATATGCAAATAAGCATGCATTTTCCCATACACCCTGCTTGGAAATTGTAAACTTTAATTGGTGTTTGAAAAGCCAATGCCATATTTGAATGAACTTGTCACATACGTGAGAGTTTTAAAATGCTTTCTTTTCATGTGTCTATTTTAATTATGAGAAATACAGTTGTATACACTTATGTACAATTTTGCTTTGCTTATTGAAAAATGAGTTGGATGGTGTGTAGCACAGTGGGTAAGGAACTGGGCCTGTAACCGAAAGGTCGCAGGTTCGATTCCCGGGTAGGACACTGCCGTTGTACCCTTGAGCAAGGTACTTAACCCTCCTGTTCTGTTCATTTTTTAGGTACAGCAAAAATGTTCCCGGATCAATCCTCATACAGGGGGGGTTTGCAAATATATAAAATGAACCATTTTCATTTAAAATTTTGATTACACTAATTAAGGCCAGTAGAAGAAGTTTCATACTGAAAAAATAATTTTAAGTATTTTTCCTAGATTTTCAAACTTTAAAAAGGGTCAATTTGACCCGCAACATAACAGGAGGGTTAACCGAAATTGCTTCAGTATATATCCAGCTGTATAAATGGATACAATGTAAAATGCTATGTAAAAGTTGTGTAAGTCGCTCTGGATAAGAGCGTCTACTAAATGCCTGTAATGTAATGTAATGTAATGAGTTCAATTAAATTGAAGAATGTCAGTCTGCCCCTTATCTCATTTCTTATTGTAAAGTAAAACCTGTCATGTGCCACTGAGCTGAAATCATCATGTTTAGCTCTCCTGCATTTTGGGAACATTGTGCTAATGGAGTCTCATAATCTCTTCACATACTGTCTATTTATTTTCCTTTCAACGGATTCAAATTAAATTAAGATGTACCTTAGTGGCTTGCTAAGTGATGTCTATCGTTTGGAAAGAGAACGATTTGTCTCTCATTTTGAGTGTGAAAATAATGTAGACTGCCCACAGCCATGCTAGTGATAGAGAAATTAGATTTTAATATGTTGATGGAGTTAAATAGCGAATAGATTGCAAATTATCACGTATCACGTAAAATAAGAAAAAAACAAGAAATTTGGTGCACATTTAAATGAAAGCCTCCCCAGCACCATGCTAGACAAATGACTCGGAGAGCCAGGTGAGATTAACCTGATGAAAGAGGGTTCTTTCAAAAAATGTCTCTCCTCCAGGGACCTGTTTCTTTTTTAGCCTTCTGGCAGACCTCTCCTTCTATCTGGCCAAATATATTTTCTCCCCTCCAGGACACAGATGGAAAGAAAGCTAGGGAGCTGGCTCAGTCTGAATGGTCTAGTTGAAGATCCATCAACTGGACAGCGAAACATTCCCTGAGCCTCAAGCCCTCTATCCCTTACTTCCGGACATAGAACCAGGGAAAGCATGAACTGTTCTACAATAACTAATACTTATGTGAAATACAATCCATTTAATTATAGAGGGGAGAACTGTCATTTCTTCAGAATACTTGCGAAGCCTTGGGAATATAATACAACAATTGACTATATCCAGACAGTAATCAAAATATAAAATGGTTAACCATCAGTATCCACTGGCTTAAGAGTTACAAGCAAAATCATCGTCCTGGAAACCATAAGGGTTGCAGAGCTGTGCTTCAGAAGGGATGGTGATTATCACTGTCCACTTTTTTAGAAGGAAAATAGTATCAAGCATATTTCCACAATTATGTTGTGTTCTTGAACCAAAAAAGGACAATAAGCAGAATGAGCAGAAGTGGCAATTAGAGGAAATTGCTCTGTCAAATAGAGGCCGTGTTATATCATGTTATTTGCTGTCCTAATATCACTGCTCAACTGAGAAGATAAGTCTGTTTCTTCCTACCCAAAATCAAAGTAGAATACAACCATTTAATAAGACCTTGGTGGGCAAGTATCTTTAATCAATTTTTTGCACTCAATAGGAAGAACATGTGGTGGCAGAATCTCTTTTGGTATGCATGTTACAATAGAGAATGCTTATTTATTTGTTTATTTATTTATTTACTTACTTATTTATTTTCCTTTGGTTGTGGTATCACAAAAATATAAGGGACTGCTCCAAATTATTTGTTTATCTGAGGTGAGGACCTTGTAGCTTTACCCAGAATGCTTTAACAGCAGAGAGTCTACTACCTGCATTTCTTGCGTTTTGCTCAGTTTCCCACAGACTCAAAGTATAAAGAGAAACTGCGATGAGCCAGGAGGGCTGCAGTGGCAGCTGGTGCCTCCAGATTCTGGGGAGGCTGTGCATGTGTGCATGAGTGCATGACAAACACAGAGAGGCAGATTCTACTGCTGGTAATGTTAAATGCATTTGCGCCTCAGGTATTATTCTAATGGCTCAAATAGCATAGAAATTTCAAAGGAAATGGATTTAATTCATTTTTATTCTCATCGATCTACACTCAATACCCCATAATGACAGAGTGAAAATAGGTTATTTGATATTTTTGAAAATATATTAAATTAAAAAAAAAAACTGTTAACATTACAGCCTAATGCTGAACAACAGTGGCTTGTTTACATTGGTTAGTCTGCAAACTTTACTTTAATTAAACTGATGGATAAAATAGCCAGACTGACATTAAGACTAATTCAATAATTTGTTTTTAAAAGTGACTGGGAAAAAAACTACAAAGGAAAACTCGGAACAGCTCAATTTACTTCATGTTCCAGATTTGGTGATTTTCAGCAGCAGTCATAAGCAGAGGATAGTAGGAACTGGAAAAGATTGACAGTGCTTGCATGCTTATGTGTCACATGAGGGAAAGGTTGTATGTGTGGGCAAGAATAGTAATTCCCTTATGACTTTCCTGTATAACTATACTGAACCCAACGCAATAACTAATAGCTAGGCCGTAATTCTAGGTCTGACCTTTTCAGACCCATCACAAATTTATTGCATATACCATGTAAATCACCCTTCAGGTTCAGAGCAGCTACAATACATTCATAATATATGCTCTGAACAAGGGTCATTTATTTTTTTTAAACTGTATATTTCCATAACCCCTTCATTTAGCTATGAATTCAAGACGGTATAGTTAAGTTTAAGAATATAATGCAACATGATGTATTGACCAAGGATCACATACCGATATCGGAAAGCACAGTTCAAAGGAACAATCTCTCCATTAGAAGTTCACTAAGCAAAATGGAATTCACTTTACTATATATTCAAGCATACATCCCCAATCTTTTTAAAAATGGTATTTCTATTTTTATTTTTTTGAAAGACAACATTAAAGGAATTAATGGGAGTGGATTTTATGGGTGCCCTCAGGAAGCACTTCCATTGGAGATTGGAGTGTTACTGTCAAATTGAGCTGTGACATTTCCAGGCTCTTAAAAGGTGAGTCTCTCATCCTCACGGACTTCCCACTAATGAAGCTTTCATCCCACAGCCAGAGAAGCCAGCGGTAATTTCTGAGCAGGAGACACCAGTTTATATATTTCCACTTGATTCAGCAGATTGACATTCATTGCCACCAGCGCTATAATGGGACTGAGTTAATTACATTTTGATAAGGGCTTCCTTGTGCAAAAACATCACATTTTATGAGCTGGCAATGTTTTTTATTCAACCTCTGTGGAAGCAAATGTTCTGCAATAAATTTTGTTTTAATTGTGCCATCCAGTTGGAGAACTGTTGATTAGTAGTAGTAAAATCTCAAGCTCTAGCCCAACTGATGATGCAGAATGACTCATCATTCCTACTACGTTGATTTAATTTATTCTATTATCCTTATAATTTATCAAGCAGAGTCCCACTTAGTTAAAAATCAACTTTTTAAAGGGAGCGCTGCCTGCACGATTATGACAAAAATAGATGGAATACAATAATTATAGCACAAATACATGAAATACAATGATAGGTAATTAAAACTAAAACTTTTTAATAGGTCATTAAAAATTGGAGATATAACAAATCTTTTCACAAATATTAGCTGCATTTCAGCATCAAGAGATAGTCATAGCACAATGGATTCACAAAAACTACAACAAAATAGACTCACACACACATACGTCATATACGAAGGTACTCACACACACACACACACACATAGGGAATGTACAAGCACACTCTCACAAACATTGCATTCTCTCTGGCTCTTCCTCCAAATCACAGTCACTATCTACTATAATAAAGAGTGGACAGACCAAAGAGAAATAATCCAGCAAATCTGAGGGTTGATTATTGTTCCGTCTGGTGAAATTGCTGCAGTCAATTTTGACAAGAGGGCCCAGATTATAGGCATTAATAACTAGCACAGTTCAACTGCCTGGAATTGTAGTCAGTATCTTCAAGAGAGTAAGATGTCTCAGAGTGGAGAATGATATTAGTAATAGTGTCCCTTCTCCCCATGTTTCCTGAATATCTTCCCATTGCTTCTGTTTTTTCTTCTTTTTTGTTTTCAGTGCAGGTGCACAGGCAGTAATAATGAGCTGAAGGGAACTCAACTCGCAGCCAGAATGCCTTATAATGCAAATTACATTTAGTGGTGTAAGTTCAAACAACACATGCTTTCTTTTCGAATTTAGGAAATAATCTACAATGGAAATTGAAATTATTATTATTATTATTATTATTATTTATTATGTACACAAAAATGTCATTCAACTTAATAAAAACACTATAATGTTGCTAAGGGTAAATAACTGGTCTACATATACATCAATATATCATATACATTTTAAATTCATACAAATTGTACCATTGCTGACTTGGGGCTTGATTGCTTAAAGATAACTTACAGGGTTTTTTTTTTTTTTTTCTTTTTTTGATATTATTTCCATTGTAGTGCATGTTTTTGATTGGGCCAGGCAGTGACTGTGAGCAATGAGGATATTTTCGACAATTTGAAAAGTTTCTGATAACATGCTCGATTTATAATTGCACATATCTGCAGGACAAAGCCATTTCCTGTTTTGGGTAGCAGTTAGAAACAATAATGATTACAAAAAGCAAATGTTTCACTGTTCACTCTCTCTCTCTTTGAAAGAGAAAGGTTACACAAATCAGCCCAGCTACTCAAACTGGGGTGGATTGTTGTTAGCCACTCTTCTCCGTTTGATGTAAGCCACTCCTTTTCAGTTAAATGCTCACAATAAAATTTAATCTCGGCAACTTGGATATTTACCTCCGTGTCTGTCCAGCAAGTAAAGATGCACTAAATCACTAAAGCACTTGTGCAAGTTAACTAAGCTAATCAAGAACCAAAGTACAAATTCTTAATACATACAGACTACATCCACAACATATTGATAGCTAGCTATCTAGTTTGCAAGGTGGATAGGTATAGACTGTGACACTACCCTATTATAACTTATTTTGTAGTTTCACATCATAGCATTATAAATGACAATGGAGTAAACAAACCAGTTAAAAATGTCTTTACACATTATGTCTGGCCATTTGTTCATGTCATCCTCCCAATACCAATCCTGTGAGGCTGTGGGACAGATTTTCCATCTGATCTGAGCAGATTTTCAGATGTATGTTCCCAGAAAGAAATTTCTGTAAGCTAGCTACTGTAATTAACAAAGGGCAAATCTGATCAGACTGAAATTGTACCACAAAATGCACTTAATGGTTCTGGTATATGGCATTGATCTTGCATAAGGTGGATAGGGTAGTTAAGGGTTTGTGGTATAAAGCATGGAGATACTTCTTTTCTTCGTGGTAGCAGTCTCAGGTTATGTGTGCCACATGTCCAACCTAAATTACTATTAAAGGGAAATTCCACTACAAAACATTTGCTTTATTTAACAGATCAAGACGTGACTGGCCAGCCACTAAAAGAAATTAAGCAAAGTAATCTCTGCACAGAAATAGTGGCAGTGGCAGAAGCTATACGAGGTATACGGCATAATGATGCTACCCTTGCTCATTTTTGAAGAGATGCAATGGGTGGGTAATTTTCATTTGGAAATACCTCCCCCAACCACCCATACTAGCCGAAGGGGGCATTGACCAAACTCACAACTATAAACAGTACCCTTACCCCCATCTCTCCCTTACCCTCATCTTTCTTCGCTGACATTAAACCCTTTCAATTTGCTACACTGCAGAAAACCAGCATTTTCTTTTCAGTTGAAATTAAGCACAGAAATAAATTGAATTTAACACCATAAAGCTAGATTTTCTTTGGTGGTTAGCTGGCTATCAAGTAATGTCAACAGCTTCCAAGCCAGGTAGTAAGATATTTACACCTTTTGTATTCAGTAGAAGTGGCAACCTCTGACTGGCATTATCTAATGTTCACACATTGACCCAGGGCGGAATTTCCCATTAAACATAACAAAAATTCTTCAAGAGTAATTTGGTAATATACATATGTCAACCTGTATCCCTTTAAGTCATGTGATACCACTTTTTTCATTTTTAGTGCTCCAAAGTAAATGTACTGTGACATTCTAATGGAAAAGAACTTCTGTGTGGTGTTTGAATGGGGGTTCAAACTCTGTGGTGAGTAAGCTTAGCAAAGCTTTCGGTCAAGTCAGGTGTAATGTGTTTGCCCAATCGCGTGTTTAATAACTGGATGTTTTGATTTGGTGAAAGCACTGAAGCACTCAAATTGGTTCAGATCAATCAGTGATTAGTGAAGCAATCAGTTTGAATGGGCACACCTGGGTTTGGTGCCCTTTTTGAAGCTTCGTTTATACATTAGATTGGATGATTAGACGATAAGTTGTCAGATTCATGAGAAAGCCCTGGAATGTGTAGGGAGGGGGAGAGGGGGAGAGAGAGAGAGAGAGAGAGAGAGAGAGACGGGGGCTCTGCATGCCATTCTAATCTGAGAAACCCCTCATGTGGTCAGATTTTCCATTGGCTTCGGTAATGGCAAATGTGCAGTGCTAAAGTTTAATTTGAAAGCTCTTCACCATGAATTATGCATGTCTGCCTTTTGCACTGTGTGTAATTGCAATAGCCTGCCACTCCTCTCCTGTCCATATCTTTCATTGGCCAACTGGGACGTAGATCAGACCCAGATTCAATATATGCAGCATGAGCTTTGTACACATAACTTTGATAAACAAGACATTTTTCATTACTTGGACACTGTGCTGCGATGGTAGCAAAACAAGAAAATGCTTAAAGAAATTGCTTAAAGAAAAGGAAAATGCCATTGTACTTGCATGGTCCTACATAGACCACCCTTAAGAATGAATTCTGCCGAGCAAGTGACATTACATTACAGGCATTTCGCAAATGCTCTTATCCAGAGCGACTTACACAACTTTTTACATGCCTTTACATTGCATCCATTTATACAGCTGGATATAAACTGATGCAGATTAAGTCCCTTGCTTAAGGGTTCAATGAAGCACCCTACCCAGGAATTGAACCTATGACCTTTAGGTTACAATTCCTTACCCAGATGTTCCTGTATGTAAAATCCAAAGAAGCGAGCTATTTCTATATTTTGGTAAATTACACAGTAGGTTGCTATGTCTGAATTTCCATGGTGTGAGGCTAACTTGTTTGGCACTACTCAATATCTCACTTTGACAACTGCTGCTTTTCATAGTGCTGGGTAATAATTTTGAGGTGGTCCATATATAGCAGATCTACGTGTTGCGTTAAGGTTTAATTATACATGCTGGCGCAAAATAACCAATTTAAATGTCCTCTTTTTCACTAATGTTTTATTAAAAATAAATAAAAGAAATCCAGATGAAAACCTACTGAAAATATCCATTTACAAATATACTTCATCCTTTTTTGTTCCCACATTAGCTGTGTGACAGACTTTCAAGTCATACATTGCGCTGGCATTCTTGAGTGATAATAACATAGCCATCACACCAAATTAACAGGACCAGTGCTCAAAGGTGCATTGCAAGTAAGCTGACAAATATGACTAATAATAACTGGGCTGTCAACTGATTTGCTGGGTATACAGTATATGCCTACAGAACTCCTACAGAACAGAATTGGTTTGTTACATACACTGAATAGTCTTCTGTACTCACAGCAGTTATCGACTTTATTTTATGACTAAAAAATGTTTAATTATTAGAATACGTTTTCCATGTACATGCGTTGACACATTTTATTGTCCACTTATTTTAATAAGTTGAGCTCAAATAATTCACAAGTTGTGCCCTTCTAAATAATTGTCATTGATGCAGTTGTTTTCGTCTGTTTCATCAAGCACCTGCAGTCGGCTTGCACTGCCTGCATGTGAGGTTATTTTTCTGGCACAATAAGTGTGCAGCGCGGCTGCTGGACGGTACAATGAAAAGAAACAGTTTCCTGCCGCATGTGCAAACTCTGACCCCGGACCAGTTTTAGCTTTTCCCACATAATGAATGCTGGTGGATTAGCGTGCCCTGGATCAGCTTCTGGGTGCAGTCAGAACTGCTTGAATCAGACTTGTGTGCAATGGTCTGTGACACGTTTCTGAGTCAAATGCAGAAAGGTGAGTGGAGACAGCTCATCTGCAGGCCTCTTCTGTTGGTTATCTGCCAGTGTTTTGTAGAAGAGGGTCAGGTGGTTAATTCACAATAAGCCGGCTGTAGGGAGAGGGAGGATTGAGTGGACGGAAGGGAGGCCACACCGCTGTGCTGGAATCATGTTGAAATCCCTGGGAGCGTTTAATACATCCCACCTCATCACAAGATTCCTGGCTGTGCAGGTGAGAGATGTCCCACTGTCGGTCTGATGGGATAAATGCTGGACTTTAACAGTGCAATAAGACTGACTCTCATGAGAGCAGCATGAGTTCAAAGTCTCATTCTCCAGTGGGGTCCTCATGCTAAATCCAGCTCTTCTGCAGATCTTTCATTTCCGAGGCCTAATGCCCATTGCAATAATGGATTACCACAGGACTTCAGTCACTCAAGAATAGGGCTTCAGTTGGGTTTAAATGTAGATAATGAGAGCTGTATCAGGTCCAGGCACCTTAACTCTTTGGAAGTAACTTCTGAAGTTCCGCATCCAACAACCCTTCTAAACAGAAAGCTGGGTTGACAAAATGTCTACATTCTTACTCAACAGAGTCAAAGTTAATTTAGTACCTACTTTAATTTTTGGACGAGAAATACAAACAAAGGAAACAGGAAAGCAATTGTTCAAAGTAGAATCCACCAGTCCAACAAAAAAATAAGCAGAACCAAAATTCAAAAAGACAGAATAAATTATTTTAGGAATGGTCTGTTAGGTTTTGTGGTGACCCATGAACACGTGGCACTGCATTACAGAAGTTCAATGGTGACTATGTGCATGCTGTGATGGTGACTAATATTTAAACTGCCCTGGGGGAGTTGTTGTATGTCAAGGACTGATTGCACTGTACTGCTGAATTGGGGAGAGTTGTTGTTCAGCGATGACTGATTGTAGCGTTACATCAGGGAGGTTGGTTTATTTCAGTGACTGATGTTAATGCACCATTGTCCTGGATGCTTTATTCTTCGAGGTGTAAACAATTTCCTCCCAGTTTGCCCAAAAAGCACTGACTTGCATCTCGACTTCCACTGCTACTCCAGGCTGTATCAAGTGCCTTGGCACAGACGGCCTCTTTCATTGTACTTGTCATCCTTCATCAGGCAGGTGTTTTCTGTCAGATTTTTTTCCACCCTGTGGGTGAAGATGTTTCTTGGGTAACTAGCTGTTTTGTTTACTTTAAAAACACAGGAACACGTGCCATGGTCATAGTTCAATGTCACTTCATCTTTCTCACAGTGATGATTAGTTTTCAGACCCTAATGATTGGTGGTTCGGTAAAAACTGTCATCATCTGTGCACTGTAACTGTTTTTGTCATGCACTGAAGAATTGCAAGCATCCTAATTGGCTGAGGAGAAAGAGAGACAAAGATTATTTATGTACCAGTGTAAGACTAGCCCCCACATGGTAAATTGTGACACACACACACACTCACTTATGCACTCTCAATTCAATTCAAATGCTCCATTGGCATGACATATTTCAAAATTCATATTGCCAAAGCATAGTGATAACAACAATTAATCATTGCAAAAATACAAAAAAACAACACAATAAATAATAAATAAATGATAAATCTCTCTGTCAGAAGTCAGAACTAATTAAATATTTTAAATATTTTTAAGAAAATAACTTCAACTCCACATTAAATTCATTTTGAAGCATTTTGGACTTGGATAGAATGGATCATTTCTCTCTGTCTTGATCAATAAATCATCACAAAGAATGAGTAAACAACTAAAATTACAACAGTTGTTTTTTGTAACTGTTGTGATTTGATTTCAGAGCATAGTGGCATAGGGGAATACGCAATTTCTAAGCTTAGTTCTAAGCTCATCTCTCAGCCTTAGCTGGGCTTATCAACACTCTTAATAGATGCATCTGTATCTGTTGCTGATACTTTTTGATGACCGGATTTCTGCAGCATTAATGATATTGCCAACTGGTCAAGGCCTCAAATGACCCACAGGATGTGTAAAGGAAATCCAAAGGTCATCCAAGGCAATGTTTCAGACGCATTAACGTTCACTTGTGAGGTATTTTGTACACCGCATGCTTCAAACTAAATTTTCACCAGATGGGAGTGAAATGTAGTAGATAGGGTTTAAGCAAAAATAAAAAATAATAATAAGTTTTATGATGTGTCTACTTTGTCTGTTAAAAATACAAAGAAACACTTTGGCCCTGAGGAAACACCTGGACACTTTTCAATTATGGCAGTATGCCATCAATACATGAACATGTCCAGAAAATCCAAGGTTTTTAAACTTGAAATTCTTATGCAATCAAAAACAGCATAGGTCAGAGGTTGGCTATTACAGTTCCCTTTGAACGTCAAGATTGCTTCTTTTCATGAATTTTAGGTGAAGCATCAATACCTTTCTGTTCCAGCAGTTTCATGTGTCACATTTATAAAATACAGAAAACCCTGCAGTGGATGGTAATTGAAAGGGCATTTTAAAAAGTGGTTTTGGTAAAGCAGAGCTTACACCATTCATTAGAGATGTCACAAATGGCAGATAAAAAATAGGAGAGGTGAGCATAGCAAGAACCAGAGGTTAATCTCTCAAACGTCAAACTTGAAATTAGAGCGATGGAAATGATTAGTCGTGCATATACACTTGGAAATCATTCCCTTCATCAAATTACATCAGGCTGCTGAGTTCAGACAGAAATTGGTTTCTACCAATTGGAAGATAGTGTCACTCTGAATGCCTGCAGTTTTTTGATCACGTGATCAGGAGTTGTTGAGATGTAGGGACAGTCAACAGTTAGTGCTGTATTCGTATTGACTGAGAAGTAGGGTATTTCGAAGGGGAAAAATCATGCATGCAAAAGGAAATCTTGTTCAGCAGGACCTACTATTTACTATATGAAAGACCTGGGTATTCGTTTCAGATTTAGAAAACTAATATGAGACAGAAAATAGACATTTATTTAACGTAAAAGAGAGCCATTGAGTGCTTTGGAGCTTTCACATTTTCACTTGGCCCCAAGGATCACCAGGGAAAAAAAAAAACATTGTTAGTTACATTGAATATAGTGTGTTCATTATAGCAAGATGAAATGTAGAGCTGCACAAATTACTGTTGGCTTTCTGCACCTCTAACAGCAACCATGCAAGTAATCTGTGTACACAAATAAATTAAACCCTTAGTTGACACATACATTTAAATTAAAGGTTAAACAGTTGAAAGATCAAAATATGTGATTCTTTCAATTTAAGTTTCAGAAACATTAATCATAATAAAGGCCTGCTTCTGAAATGCATTATCTGGGATGTAGATATGCACTAAATGACACCAGTCTAATACATAAAACTTACAGATCCTCATGTCATACACATAGGTGAAATCAAATCCTTTGTGTGTACGTCTTAGACAATCAAGATATCAGCTGCTTAACTGACACGATTTCTTGTGTGAAAAAATATAAATATCTGCAGCAACATTCAGAAAGAGCTTTTTCAAATGGTCCATGGACTGCAAGGCAGATGTTTGAGACAGACAGTATCTCTCCTTCTCTCTTTTTCTCTTTTCCACCATGAAACTAATCAGGACTGTTTATCAGCTGCTCAGAAAATTGGCTTTATCTCTCTCGCAGATGCCGTAAGCCGATGACCTTTTGCTAAATGAGAGAATTTCACAGACTGCTAGTTTCGGGTAAATGGGAGAGATATTTGTCTAAAACATTTACTCTTTGTGGGGCAGCAGCCAATTATTGTGGGAGGGAGCAGGGTGTAGAATCATGTTACTGATATACAATAAATATAAAACATTATCAGCGCTAGTTTTGAACATCTGAAGGGCATGGATCCAATTTGTGCACGTAACTTAGTTTTATTGCATCAGTATCAAACATGTATATACAGAGAAAGCAGACCCATGAGCTTGGAAGTACTGTTTAATATCTCCACTGTATCCAGTGAGAACACCCAGGTAATCTTGGGTGTAGTGTAGCTGTGTATGATAAATTGGGTCACCAGTGTAACATAATGGATAGGGAACTGGGCTTGTTGTTGAGGTTGTAGGTTTGTTTCCCAGGTGGGTTACAGCTGTTTCACCCTTGAACAAGGTACTTAACCTGAATTACTTGAGTAAAAAATGTCCAGGTGAATAAATAGATTGTTTGTAAAAATGCAGTGTCTAAATCGCTATGAGTAAGAGCATATACCAAATGCCTACTTTGTAGATGTAATCCAGTGCAGTACAATACAATTTACACAGCTAAAAACTTTATTTGACCATGGTAGCCAAACACCGCGAGAGAAAAGCTGCAATAATTGCAGGGAGAGAAAGAGCTAGTTTTTAAAATGAGTTCCAGCAGGAAAATCAAAGGCAGTTTTGGTATTTGTTTTCAAAAATAAACAGGGGTTAGCATGCATTACACCTTTGAAGAAGAATGAGGTGAATGAAGACAGAGAAACAAGGATGTTTTTTTCTATATGTTTAAAGGAGACCTTCAGCATTATAAAGTCATGCTTTTCGAAGTATGTGGTTATCTATGACTTACTTGCCACATCCTTCATCAATGACACAGCTATAAATCAGCACTACATTGCCCAAAATTCCTTAAGCTATTTTTAGTATTGTTTGGTGTAGAGTCAGTGGGTGGCTCAGAGGGAATGAGAGATGTGCAAATAAATTACATTTTCCATTGCACTTACTTGATTAATAATTTTGCAGCAAGACCAAAATGCAAGGCAGGTGCCAATTATTTAGGAGATTGATGGGCTTTCTATGGGCTATAGATTTATTAGGTAAAGTAGCTTGCAAGATTTGTTTTGCATAGTCAATCACTGATCAAAGTAGACAAAGCTAGCTACTAAAACCTGTCTGAATCATTTCAAAATTTAGCTTGATTGATGAATAACTGCCTAGATTACTAGTTTGCTTGCTATTAAGATCGCTGAAGACTATCAATGCTTGTAGCTAATAATTTCTACTATTCAAACACTAGTCTGGCTCACTAGTAATCTGTCAAGTTAAATAATGGCTAGCAAGCGGCATAACATTAGCTACTTACTTGTTAGAAAGTTTCCCAAAACAAATGATTTGGTCTCTTCTGACTTCTCATCAGTCACTGCTATCCACAGTCTAAGTCAGAGCTACTTGAAGTAGCTACATCTTGCTCTCTTTCATAGCCTTGCAGTTTCTTGTTGTAGTCATGGTAACGTTATGTACATACTCATTCGTTGTCTAACATTAGGCTAACTCAAGATGTCTTTACACTGCCGAGCCGGGTTAAAATGCCGTAGCAAACCCGGGGTAGAATTAGTGATGATCAATTTCTGCAAACGTTCTTTATCTACCTTTTTCCCCGGTATGAACTTCTTTACACTGCAGAGAAGAATTTGCGGGATTCGCTGTGGCTCGTGCAATTATGTATCTCATGCACAATAAGCAGTCTTTTTCGTGAATGATTGTTGTGTGGTATTTTTGAAACAACTGCCTTGCAAAATGTTACCCCTGGTGTTTTGCTAGCTAAACTGTTCGAGAACAAAGCTGAGCTGGGTGTTAAATTAGCAATCAGAACAAGAAGAATAAAACAAAAACAAAGGAGATTTCATCAAAAAGGGCATAAAGGCTGAAGGAACATATGAGGAAGCGTAATAAAATAATAATAATGCTAATCCATACTGCCGTATTCTTTTATTTAGTTTTCTCCTGCATGACGTCCTCAGAAATCAGACCCGGCTCTGCTCCACATACCCCGGCTTTATTCCGATCATTATAATATATTGAGGAACTCGATGGTAATGTAAATAACGGTAACGTTAAGGCCAGTTCAGATCAATGATTCGCAACGAGGCGAAACGGTTTTAGAATGTTGCAGAGAAAATTGCAGCGGTGTGAACTGGCTAGTAGCAGAGCCGTTGCCTGCCCTGAGGTTTTAAAAGACCTTGTCAAATCGCCAAGTGCAGTTTTAGAACGTTTACAATCAGACGTTTTGGAATTTAGCAAGTTGCATCCAGTCTCGTTGCGAATCATTGATCTGAACTGGCCTTCAGTTAGCTACACTGCAACGTTGCAACAAGGTAGCATTGCATTCGAGAGACGGTTTGCGAGGTCGGTACCGGTCGGTAGCGTTAGCTAGTGTTTTTTCTAATTGTTAGCTGACATTAGATTGTGTTAATTACATTAGCTAGCTAGCTAACGCAACGTTACCTGATATGAGAGATGGATACAGTGCGCAACGTTGTCTAAACTAATGTTGTCTTTCTTGACATGGTCTGGTAGCTAGCGTTAGCTGTGCAAATAGCTATGTAATTTAGTAAAGTTACATTGTCATTAAATGTAATACAAAATCTACATCAACAAATAATATGATCTCTCATGTTACACAAAAACTTTTTAGAGTTCCATAACTCCCCCACCCCCACTTTCTCTGTTATTGTAACGCATGCAGACACCGGAATAAACAGTACGCCACTCACACACAAGTGAGTTGAAGAGCGAGCCTGTTGCGTTAGTTCCGCCTACCCTCTCAGGCGGACCAACCACTGATGGGTGATGGAAAACGCGTCACTAACTATGCGCCGCTTGTGATTTTTTCCCGGGAATGTCGCCACAGACACCAAGTTTTTTAATCATGAATTATGATAATAATAATAGTATAAATTAATATAAAAATAGGCTCAATCACCATTGTGTTACCCAATGCAGCGATAGATAGTGACTTAAAAGACATTTATTTTAATGAAAATCTTCGAGATTATTACTTTAAGTAAAGTAAAACTCTTCTTTTAAGCAGGAACAAAACTTAATGATTGATATGTACACGATCCAGGCAGGGCAGCTGATCAAACATTTAATAAAAAAAATTACCGGTTGTACAAATCCCTGACAAGCCCTATGATATTATGCCCTAAAGCAGAGATCATTGTGAGAGACCTTCTTTCTCTTGCCAAACCGATATGTATTTTCAACTGCCACTGGTAATGACTGTGTGCCTTCTTCCTGGACCTTGGTAAGCATGTACAAATGAATGGATGAGTAATCGCAGGAGGTTGAAGTCCCAAAGTCTCTGAATTAGCAACACACGGTATTTAAAGGCTGTTTTTGAATGCATGGCAAACAGAGCTGACGGATATGTATTCCACAAGAGGGGGTAATGATCTAATAATTCTTGTTTTGAAAGTGGATCTGGCCCAGTGGAATCATGGATTTTCTCACATTGTAATGAGGGGTTGGCCCTTTTCTTGCCCATAATTGCTCAGCTTGCCACCCTTTTTTGGGTTTTGAGCTCTCCTCCTGGAGGGCAAAGGGCCAGAGGCAGCATGAGAAATGAGAGCCCAGGGAGTCAAGGGTAGCACAACTATCTGATATAAAAGTTTAATGAGCTCCCCATTTGACACTGCCATTTTTCATCTGGTGCTAGACCGGGGAGCAAGGCCAGAAGCCATATGTAGATGAGCTTTACTTTAGAGGAACCGCAGCGGCAGCCGGCCGATGCTGTGGGGGATCCACCAGTGATGAAATGATAACGTCTCCTAATGCGCTGGAAGAAATCCATAAGACATGGTTTAAAGAGTATGAAAGCGCAGCCATTTTTCACCTGTCAGAGCCAGCCTGGCTACACCTTGGGGTTATTGCTCCGGCCTTGTCAGTGGCAAAGGTCACGCATTATATGAAAAGCTCCTACGTTTCCAATTAATGAGAGGGCTCATGAGAAGGCTCCCTCTCACCAGGACTGCAGCTCCGTGGCAGGTGAGTCCCTTTCCTTTTTGTCTCCTTGTGTTCGGTTATCCATGGCACAGACTCTTGCTTATCTGAGCTCACATTTACTTGGCTCTTCACAAAATTAAGTCTGAAAATAGTCATTTTAAACCAAGCCTGGTTTTGACAGTACACATATTACTTTAAATATGGCCAATTAGATTCATGTCCAATTTATGTGATTTTATTATGTTTGCTGTCATTATGAAATTCCTGGCTCCTGGTCCCCACAGCACAAATGGAAACTCATTTTCTATGACATAATACACCAGGGTCTCTTTTATAAATTGTTCTAAATAAAATGTGCAAAAGTCATGTATTTAATAATTCTGAATATTTTAATATATTATTTAAACATAATTTCCCCTGAGAATAAATCTTGTCCAGTCTTGGGAGACATGTCAATGAGACAATGGGCAGAAAAATAAATCTCTGAGGTATCCACAAGTGAGTTATTCTTATGGGAGCTATCATCATGAAGCTACAGGATTATTCTTTAGTAGATCATATATCTTCTGGTCCACTTCTCACAGGAGTATAAATATGAAAAACTGCCACGTTAAACATCATGCTCAAAGGACAGTCACCACCATGGATCAATGAAGCAATCTATTAACCCTTGTCCCTGCACTGTGTAACCATGTTAGCTCTTCTGAATGGTCAGGTGCAAGTTTAAGTCTAAGCAGCAGTGACACGTGCGTGATTCCAGTTTAACCACAGCTAAACGTTCTGTGTAATGCCAGTGCCAAAAGTTGTTATTTCTTATGTTTTTGTCTTTATTAGATGTACAAGATAAATGTGCATTTACAAAAACTGCACACACAGGTCAGGAGCAGTTTTTTATTAGGAAATAAATATTATCTTGCACTCATAAATATGTCCACAAGTGTGTTTCTATCATGTGACCAGCAGGGACCTAAACTTTAAATTGCTGTCCTTCAGAGTTCCCCATAGGGACTCAATGTTCAAATGCATTGCAAGTCATACTCTCCCTTCAGTGTGTAATTAACATTCCATTGCTCGTAGGTTTTCTCATTTCATTTGGCTATGGTTTGCAAAATAAGTTCATCTCTACCAAGACATTCCTTATTTTAATTGTCACAAAAGTTTCATTAATTTGTACTGTAGGTACATGTCTCATCCATTTTAGAAGTTTATGTAATGCATTCAACTTACCATTAAACACTGCGTGTATCAGTCAAAAGCTATTGCCATGGAGCTTTTAGTTGACCTAACAGAGAATGTACTTTATTGGAAAAGATATATTAACTTTGTAGATTACTGACATCGAAAGGGTTTAATAAGCCATTGGAGTAGTCAATGCTGTTACATCATGAAGTGTATGAGCTAAATATAAAATCCATCCTCACAGCTATGTGACAGATACCCTATAACAAATAGCTAAGTGATTAAGTGTACTGTAGCTAGCACTGTATATTTTTGTACCTTATTACAAAAATATCATTACTGCAGCGAATTAATGATCAAAATTATGGACAGAACTGCCATACTTTAAAAATATTGCTGTTTTTCCCAATAAACCCCCACAGTGGGGTTTTATTATCAGCTAAAAAATAAATAGTTTTCCTTTTGTTCAGCCCCACTAACATGTTATCCTGTGTGTCTATTTTGTCCACCTTTAAATTTGAATGGGGTTGCTGATGGACAGCCTCCTATGGTCTAAATGTTTTAATGGAGCTATTTAATTGTTGTGTTAGATTTTAGTTTGTCTTTAACCTTGTAATCTATCTTTTTATCACTGTTTTTGCATTCAAATGACAGTGTGTGTATCATTGTATCAGATCTTTGAGAGAATTGAAAAACAAAGGAGCTTTTATTCATCAGCAGATACCAAAGCTTTTTATAATTAGTTTTTTTTAGTGGAGTGATTTGATGAGACACGTTCAGTATGAAATGAACCGCCCCAAGACCAGACAAAAATAAATGATTATAATCATTGAGAGAGAAGAAAGTTCCAGTTACACCATCATATTATAAAGAGAAAATGCTAAATTCATCAGTGGGTCTACCACTCATTTGCATAATGAGTCTTTTTATTTATCAGATCTGTCCAAGAGTCAGAGTCAGTAATTGGAGCATTGAGCTCTAAGGCTAATGTGCATCGAATGAAGAATGGCAGCACATGGAGTCCCACAGTGTTTTCCGAGAGACTAGTCTCACCGCCATAAATAGAACTCTAGAACACATAGCGGTGTCAGATAGGCTGCCTCTGTCTGATGGAAAAGGCTGGAAAATGCACATCTCTGTTTAATTAATGAGAAATACTGTGATCATGGTGAGAAGCTGCTGGTGCTGTATTAACAGGAGTCACTCATAATCTGCAAACTGAAAACACTGGCCTCACTGTGATAATAAACACTGCTGGGTACTTTCAAATATATATATATATATATATATACACACACACACCATATATACACATCAGCCACACAATCGCTATTGGTACAGAATTACAATTTGGACATCCACTATAAGAAAGGTTCTGATAATATTATTGCTGATGCTTTGTCATGGACATTATAATGATGATGGTGTTAATGATTGTGAAGGTGTGGAATTGTTTTAACATTGACAACAAATTATTTATCTGTTATCTTGAGGGGGAAAGTGTTATGGGTGGCCGTGGGAAGCCGTTGTTCCTGAAATTGGTATTTGGTTTTTGTGTTCTGAGGTTGGTGGGTGGAGCCACCTTCTTGTTATTTGGCTAATAGGCAAAGCCTGTTTAATTTTGGCCACCTGTGGCTAATCAGCCACAAGGTATATAAGATTGCCATTTTCTCCCCTTGTTTTAAGAAATGATTTTGGGAACCAAAAATGGGAAGGAAAGGAGCTCAAGCTCCTGGTACTTTGGGTTTTCATTCCCCATGAAAACTTTTGGGACATCCCTGCTGAGAGACACCCTACTGACCTAGGGGAAGCTACAATCTTTTACTAAATTTCCCTGTGCACTTACCACCCATTGTCTGCATAGACACAGTCAGGATCCAGCACCAGGCTGCACTGTGTCACTTCACTAAATGTAAGTGCTTTAATAGATTGTTCCACTTGACAGCCCATTTCAATGCATTTGGTCTGAAGTCAAGGTCACACATACTGTATATGACTCACTGCAGTGCTGATCTGAATCACTCTCTTGCCTGCATTAATGTACATAGTGCATTGAATCGTGATGGTCTCGCATCCATTTTTAATGCTGTAATGCATTCACAATGCATTCATGTGATATTCTAGATATTCTTTTTTTTGCCATTGTATCTAAATTCACATCTTATCATGCTTGAGTGTGTATTGCATATTACATTAGAATTATATTGCATTACATTAAATGTTTAAATAAAGTAAATTAAATAATGAAAATAATTCAACTGTGCTAAACCTCTGTACAATACATACTTATCCACACCAAAAGCTTACATCATCTTCACAATGTTATGATTCATTAATCTGGTTTTACATGGATATCTCTGTTGGTATTAATCAATGGATCAGGAGGGGAAAAAACCTCTTAAACATTTTTGTATTATTTTTTCAATTCTCTGAACCAATTATCTCATTCATTAAAGGCTTGCTCATAATTACCCTTATTGGATTAATACCAGAGCCTGTTGCGGGCTGAGTAATGAACTTTCTTCTTGTTGAAACCCTTTTAAAGATGCTGTGTGTTTTCCAAGATGTAGTGGAAGCTCACCAAGAACAAGTTTTCCTAATGGATGGATATTGCCCTCATAGTGCTCCAGTAAATAAATTAATAAAAACCCTCCTTTTTTGCCTCATATGAGACCAAATTAGTTTACATCATTCTCTAAAAAATGTAATTACTGAATCAGCTTTTCAGTTGGTTAATAGTGTTTTATTTGTTTTTATTTTTATTGCAGGGCATCTGGCGTTCACAAGACAAAAAAACAAAAAAAAAACATTTTTTCATGCATGTTCAGAGATACAGTATGTAAGTTTGAACACAGGCAAAGGAAGATGTTTTGAACAGCGGTTGTTTTCAACAGAAAGGACAAATTGTGATGCCACTATTATTGTTGCTATTATTACTAGCTTTATTTGTTGAACTATCTTGCTAGGTAAGGCATGAACCTAGGTAGATTTATAAAACACAAATACCTCACCCACATAAATCATGATCACAGAACTACGAAAACAAATTATTATATTACATTTACGCAAATGCGATACATAAGTAATTCACAACACAGAATAAGCATGTGTGCATACCTCAGTACCCAGCCTGAAGGACAAACGCCTGAGTGGAGAGAAATAAATTCAGAACACTGGACAAACACATCATTTCTCAAGGCTAAAACCCACAGCAGACCCTTTTTAAGACAATTCATGGGGTCACTCAAACCTGGTATCTAGTTTAAAAGTGGAATAGCTGGCTTGACATAATGAAGATAGCTTATCATGGTTTATTTTCTCCAGTTTTGTTAGCACACCTGTGAAACATCCATGTATACTACTTGCATCATCAGAAGAACAGCCTTGTAGACATTCCATTGGGATGCTTAAAGCAGAAAGACATCTTTGCTGCTATTGATTCAGGCACATAAATCCCTTGAAACATAAATGTTTTTTTGCATTCAAGCTTGAATCCACATACTGCTAACTACAAGAAAATTGCTGGCATATTCTCACATCAGTACCTCCATCAGCAGTAAAAACCACATTTGGATGCCTAAAATAGTATTTTTGCTGAAATTCATGAGAAAAAAATTCAACCATAGGCCATCATTATGGCAGAACCATTCCTGAGCTTTGGGTAACAAGTCTGTCCACATTATTTCCAACATAAGCAGCCTACACAGTCCATTGCAATGACTACGGCAATCATTCTCAACTGAGAAATTTGATATATCTGATTAGCAGTTCCAGCACTGTCCTGTCAGTATTTTGATTTTTTATAGCTAGCCCTGATAGCAGAACATTGACAGGCATTTCACTGTGCATAAGGGTGCAGGCTCGGTATGTCACAAAAATTAAACCTTACAGTTACTTTTTGCCAGTTTGCAAAGTGCAAGCGAAGCAGACATTGTGACCATTTTTTATGATTTAATGCAGCTGAGCTATTTCAATTTAAACTCCATCAAAACAGTATTTAAAGGTTCAAGGACACACACATTTTTTTGTTCCACAGATAATTTGTGTTCAACATTTTCCTTTTGATGTAGTAGATGACTGAGCCCCAAAAATTACTTGGTAGTTGTAATAGATGGAATGGAAAAAATAAATAGTTTGTGTATTTGTTATTGGAAATGCCATACCACATAATTTAATTGATCTCCTTTACATGTGCTTGCAAAATCAGGTTGTATTTATTGAGCGGCTGGTTTGACTAATGCGTACATTCCCATCTGCAAATCCCATTAGGGAATGTTCATACTGATATAAAAGGAGTGTCAGACATTGTGTTATTTCCACAAGAGAACAGATACGATTTGTCAAATCAAGCAGGTTTAGTATAATGTAGTGGTTAGGGAAATGTGAGCAGAAATTTACAGGTTTGAATTCGAGTTGGGATGATGCTATTATGTATGAGCCACGCTATGTATGTTTTTAATTAGCAAAAACTGTTTTTATGTGCAATGATAGACATCTGATATATTTCAATACATTTCTAATGACCTGCTGGCTTTAAAATGAAGATGTAGGGCATTTTGGGGGCTGTGACAAAGCAAGAAAATACACATTAAATAATAAAATCAAAGACTATTAATTCTTATTACAATGGAACAAAAAACAACTTTAAAAATCATTGAATACCAGCATATATGGTTTGCATTAAAAACACACCAAAACTATTGAATTAATTGATTGATTCATTAATAAATAAATGAAAAATTAAATTCTTGAATGCATAAATCAAGATGCAGTGCTGCCGGAATGTTAAAAATAACAGGAACTGTTTTTGCCATGTTACTCAAAATAAAGTCAAAATAAAGCCCATTATTATGAAAATACATTTTTTGAAATGCAAAATAAATGTTTTTCTTGGTGGTGTTATTACAGTATTGTTCAGTATAGTATATGGGCTGGACATCACCATAGCCACAGCTTTTTCAGAAACACTGGTGGTGTGGTGGTATGGGTATGGGCGTTGGTCAATACGCACTGTTGACTTATCAGGCCAGTGGGACGTTTCAAACTGAACAACTGAAATTTAATTCCATACAGTTTTTAATGGTACTGTACAGTGCAATATGTCACCATTTAGCATTTTATTGCATGCCCATGGCTTTTAGTTGATTAGGGATGCATCTTAACTGTAATACCAATGTTGGAAATTAGATATCAGCCTTACATTTCATATACTGTATTTGTCACTCATTTATAGCACTGTACCATTTTATGAATCATGACACATACTTCTCAGAGGAGGAATTATGAATTCCTGACTTGATCTAACTGAAAGTGACAAGCTAAGGAAGTCCAAAAGGTTTATTAACTTTGGCTACCTATTAAGATGACTGTCTTGTGTGCTTTATAGAGTAGGGTCTCAATTATATATGTTTATTGACTTTGAAATATTCCCCATAAAAAGCACCAACACTGGCTCTAATGAATTTCAATCTGTCCATTTAGATAATGAAATAAAATGGCAGGGACTCTGAGGCTATAGATATGGACCACTGGGATCGATCTCAATGCCCTTTCTTTGTGCTTTTTTATCCTAACATGGATGGTAGATTGAACAAGAATTATTTTTGTGTCTATGAAAGATGAAACAACAGCCACAAGTCTAATCACATTTAAACATCGACAGTAAACACATTTCCTCCTAGACCGCTTACCTCCTGCCACTCGAAGTGACACATCTCTTGTTGCATCAGCGGCTTGAAATTTGCAAGACTGGCATTAATTTGCCCATTCACAGTTTGCCACTCTACCAGGTCACTTGTGCTTCAAGGCAATTCTTAGGTTTTGGGCTTGCTGCATTTGACTGTGTTCAAGGTAGCTCAACAATGCATTACGGTATAATGCATTTGGCTGTTCCCATATTGCTTTTACTGTGGAATCCGCACACTTTCATACAGCCACCTCGGCTCCTGTCACTATCTGAAGCGATTAAGTGTGTACCCCAACTCCTGCTGTACCAGCTGGCTAGACAGGACACACAGGCACAAGAAAATCCCAAACATAATCTTTATAAAAGAATGATATGTATAGTTACATTATCTGGAATAGAATAGAATAATTATTGTACAAATAACGTGGAAATTTGTTATTGGGTTCACTTCACTACAAAAACCTAAACCAAACATTAAAAGCAATTCTGGCTGTACTCTCAGATTAACATCATATCAAACCCTCAGTAAATTGCGCTTGCTATGAATGACTTTTTAAAAATGTGTTTAAGGGCCATTGGGATTAAGTATCTACTCAATAGTGCCTGTATGCTGGAAATCAGTTATTTTATTTATTTATTTATTTTTTTACTAAGGATCTTCCTACACATGTTAAGCATCAGGGCATCCTGCATCCTGCAAAACATTGATTATATAGAATAAAATAGAATAGAATAGAAAAACTTTTTTTTTTTTTTTTTTTTCCCATGGGTAACTTCAGGTGAAGTAGCCAGCATACAAAAAATCAAATAAGAAATTTACATGAATTACATTAAAAATAAAATTATCGGAATTGCATTCAGAAATTCCAAAAAATGAAAAATTACAACTCTGTTTGTTTTTGCTAACTTCTGTCTTTGTTTAATCTGTAAGGATCACTGAACCCCTCCAAAAAAAGATTTAATCATCAATAGTATCACCCAGCTATGCTTCCATAAAGCAAATAATGCCCATTGGTATTAAACATTGGCATGAAGTTCATCCGATTCATTGTGCTGTGATCTAACATTGACGAGAATAAATGGAAGCGGTGGACAGATCTGTCTCCTAAAATAAATGACCATTTTCACCTATAATAGCTGCCAGATAAACTACTCAATAATTACTCAATTAAGAAAGCCCTGAGCTTTTTCAGCTGAGTCTTTGTTGACTACAATTTATGCTATTGCAAAATGTGATTTGTACATGTTTAAATGCATGGGGATTCAAAAGTCCAGGCAATCACCACCAGTCAAAGGACACAGCTCTTCCCTCAGATGTTGGTCATGACCCTTAGGATGTGCACTCTCATGGGAAGCATCCATTGTTTTCCTGGCAGAACTGGAATGCTGTTTCTTCAGATTGAAGTTGTCAGGATCCCATTTAGGAGTCATGGTTTTCCAGAGCCTCAGGCCAAAAAATAGTATTTGTATTGCATGGATGCACTTGAAAAACATATGCTCTAATCTACAAGGGTACAGAAAAAAAAATAATTTTGATGTATTTAGAAAATTCTCTACTTGGCAAATTAAAATGCACCTGCACCTGCAGAGGTTAAAGCAAGCAATTAATGTAAACTGGCAAATATTGTGCAATTTTGACCCTGTACACATGCTCTCTTCAGTAATAGATGGCATCAGAGTGAGGCATTTATAGTGCCTTTTGGTGGAAAGACCATCATTAATATTAAAGAAACAATAAGATAACATTGAACAAAAAGTGATTTTGGTTTCCTGTGTGATGTATTTGTTTGCATACACAGTTTTGAACAATGTAATGGGGCCATCATCAAATGTGGCACTTGTTTTTTTTAAATATACTGAACAGAGCAGTTACCAAAGTGCTTGCAAATAGCACATTTCTTTTTTAACTTGACCAACAGAATGGTTTGGTCATGTTTTTTATTCATAGAAATCACTTAATGAATCAAATTCCTGAGGGAAAAAAAAGCCAGTGATATGTAGCTGGTGGCCTGATTCTGTCAATTCCACTAGCTCATTAGGAACTTAATTCTTTAATTACTGCACATCAAACAAATAAATAATGCAAAAATGTGCCATTGTGCAAATTCAGTGACTCGGGAGTGTCAAACTTCAGAGAAGTTATTTCATTCTTTGTTCAGCGCTTGAAAACCAAATTTTGAAATAAAACTCTGGTGACCAAATCGTTGCAGAACTGAATCTATGTTTGGATACTTTACGAAAGAATTTAAGTTCAGTTGTCTCATATGAAACCACATACATGAAGAGCACATACACAAAAGTCACCTAAATTGCCAAGAACAAGGGCAGATAATGACACCTCAAGCAAATAACCAGTGAAATGGAATGAAACGTTTATATACTGTTAATTCCAACACAGCTGTTCTTTCCTTAGACAACATGTAGTACACGTGTACATGATTTGGCTTCAACAGCTCAGATAAGCCTATGAGCAACAATTGATTTCCAGTGATCTCCAGGGCCTATCCCTTACCGAGTGGGGCCATGGGATATGACGATTAATCATTATGACACTGATGCTCCGGCATCCTCCTCCAGTCACTGAGACTTCATTAAATGCAATATTTTTTAATGTCTGGATTGTCGGTTGCCTGTGTTTTAGCAGTCTCTATAAGCCTACTATATGAATGTTGAATCAATGCAAGTTATGTTCGCATCGTTCATAGTTCTATGAACATTTGTCAAAGAAACGTTAATTAGCACATTTTACGATCAAATCTGATCATACGCATGTTTTATGAATTAGGCCCAATTGTTCTCTCTGTGCCTTTACTTTCTTTTAAAATACAGTATGTTTTTAAATGCACAAGTTCTAAAAAAAATGGGAAGATTAGGCAAACATAAAAAAAAAACATTTTGCAATATGTGCAAGAGGCCATAACTTATACTAGAACAGCTTTAGTTTTGTGTCACAATATATTGCAAACATATTTAGATATATTTTCTGTACATTTTATTTTTGTAATATTATGGAAAGAAAAGTATTTAGATAATGTTTACACAACTCTTCAGGACTTCCATTGAATTAAACAAGCTTTTTTGCACCATAAGCATTACTGGGTGAGTTTAAAAACTTGTAAATGTTCTTCTATTGTACAGATCTACAAAATTTTTGGTGAAACAGTATTTTAGACTGGCCAGGCCACTTCCTCCATAAGGTCCACTTTCAGCATTCATGTGTTCTTTGCACAGTATGCAAATATCATGTGCTGCACAAGTTATTAGTGACAGCTTGTTTTGTTGTTTCCATGGGTATTAGGCAGATATTTGTGACTTCAATCTCACTTTCTATTATTTGAGGTGACAATTAATTAGAAAAATTATTTTGGGAAATGTTCATGTTTTTTATTTATTTTTATTTTATTTTTTATTCCTGGTTTTCAAGCTTTTATTTTCCCTCATTGATGAACATTTCCCATTCTACCAATGTGTTTCAGAGGGTATTCAAGATGTCCATTGTTCTATACAATTGTAT
This sequence comes from Anguilla anguilla, assembly GCF_013347855.1. NCBI lineage: Eukaryota > Metazoa > Chordata > Actinopteri > Anguilliformes > Anguillidae > Anguilla > Anguilla anguilla. The sequence goes on along the minus strand of NC_049216.1, from coordinate 20,351,276 downwards.
TAAGCTGAATCAATGTTATTTTCATTAACATTAAAAACTATCCCCTGTGTGTGGATATTAAAGAATGAAACAAGAGATGGTTGTTTCTTTTAATTTACTTTTCTTACTTTTTTGCTGTAACTAAGAATCTATAATTCTGAGGCATGAGTAATATAATTGAATAGAGATGTTACTTTAATCAGAGTAAACATTTGAAATGCCCTGCAGCAATGAGAATTTCAAATTGATTCATTTTCCCTTTTACCAAAAGCAATGAAATGGAAGGGAATGTTTTGGCATCATTTATTTGTGTCCCAGAAATCTAGTATTCAAAGCTATTGGCCTGATTTGATGTTGTTTAACAGCATTAATTATTGCATTGTTCACAGGATAGAGTTTTTTCTGAAGTGATCCAGTGTGAAACTTGAACAGTGAGGATCAAGGACTTCAGTGTCATTTAGGATGTGGCTGTTTTTGCCTTTGGCAAGGTAACGCTTCACTTTCTTAATGCCAAGCCAAGTCTTTTGGGCAGTCACCTTCAAAATGTTTTGGTTACAACGAGTGAATAAATTTATGAAGTGTTTAATTTATTTGAAGTGATCTGATGATATCTGACACCTGGATCAATATGTTATTATTGCTTATTATTGCTTATGTCCAAATAAATTACATTTAAATTATATAAATTAAACAATTAAGATCTAAGTTGAAATAAAAGCTAGAATCCCATGGACCTTCAGTAGACAGGTATGATATGTACTGTTCCAAATTTGTATAAATGTGCTTAGACTTGCCCTTATAGGAGAACATCCTCACTTCCTCACAAGGTTAACTAATGATCACCTGCTCTCACATTACATTAATGACATTACTGTACACGAGAAGTCCAACTGTGCCATGAAGATTTATCATTACTTTTAATGTCCCATTCAAAAATGCATTTTCAAATAAAACATCTCTTATACAGTAATGAGGCATAATTAGGGGAGTGAGTAATTAAGTATGTACATAATGAGACTGTAATACCATTTGAGATGTATGCTGTTAATATTTGGTTTAGTGTATCTACACTCCTTCCACAGCCACACCAGTGTTATACTGTTTAGGTATCATTTCCCAAGCCACTCATTTAGTCATAGCCTACTTTCACTGAAATATTTTAGTAGGCTATTATGAAGTCAAGGGCTGTCCCAGGGTAATTAGTTGTGCATGTGTAGGATATAGGACAAATGTGCCCAGTTTCTGTTTCAGACCTCCTGGAAATGAAGGTTGCAATGGAAGGACACTCTTGTGGTCAGCATAACTTATGTGACTGAGTAATTATCCAAAAACTGTGCATGAGCAGTCACTAGCATTTAAAACAGAAGAGACCAAATCTAATCCAATGCTTGGTGTCCCTATACTTTAGTATTTGTGCAGGAGATTTTATGATGAAGGCTAAAGTGACATGGTGTAAAACAGAAGTGATGGCCACAGTTGATACATCCTTAAACACCTGCATAGTGTGCTGGAATGAGCTGGTAATGAAGAGAGAAAGACAGGCTGTCACATGCATAGAAATAGGTAAGGTAAAGGGACATAGACATGGGCTTTGAGACCTGCTAAGACCATGTACCAGATCTCACAAGCCACCTGAGAGAGTAGTAGCTTGTTATTGCATTCAGATCTGTCTGGATAAGGCATTATCTTGCTTATGTCGTAGATTTTTACATAGATCCTGGCCCTCACCCTTGATTGAATTAGTAGGGTCAGAATGTTTACCACCGAACAGTTAATTTAATGATTTGCAAAGCTATTGTAATTCTATGCTTTTGTGTTATATCAAGAAAGCATTGATCTTATTTGATATTGAAAATTTGTACAGGGATTGATATCTTTGCAAGGTTGTGGACATTGACACTCTCTAAAAGTGGTGCCACTGTGATCATCAAGATTAATTGATCACTGAAGTATATGGAGCTAATTACTTGATTACACAAAAGAGATTAGATCATTAATTGGTTCATGTTGTTAATGTGTTGCATTTCATTGCATAATCATATGATTACAGGAAATAAATAAAAAATTAACACAAAGCAAGATTTGGGGGATCAAATATATTTAATCTAATGTTTAATTATATGGTGACTAAATTTGTATTACTATTTGTGTGAACACCCCACCCACATATTTAAGATTGTTCAGGAATGTACCCGTTGAGTTTCTGTTTACTTGAAGTGGCTGGAGAGAAAACATTGGTGATTATTTTCAGTGAAATGGTGTTGTCCCAGTACTGAGTGTTGTGTGGGAAGCATTGTAAATTTGCATATCTGAATTAAGAAATAGCAGAAGCCTATATTTGAAATACTTCAGAAAGGAAGCCTTTCATTGAAATTAAACTGGACATGTTCAAAGCATTCCTGTTTGCAGTCGATGCTTTCAGCTGTGAAAGACATTGACCATGTTTACATGCACACCATATTCTGAATAATGATCCTAATTCTGGTTAAGGCTATAGTCTGATTATGCTGTTCACATGTGTCATGAAAGGAATAACCAAATCTTATTCCCATTTACATAGTTCGTTGAATATTCTGTGTACATCCTTACAGTGTAAGTCTGTAACTATTGTGCACGAGAATAATGTTATTAATTTAAGGTGGTCAATGATTTGTCAGTAAATAGCAAGAAAGCAGCAGATCCAGGAGGAGTCCATGTCTGTGAGAATGGTTATTTCAAATGGATACAGTTCAGTTGCACATCAGTTACAGTAAATTTGTTGATCTATTCTGCCTGCTTGCAACTTATCTATGCTATGAGCAATGCAACTCATTAAATGCATGATTTACCTGTCAAGATTTGTACACATTTATGAAGAAGCCTCTCATCCGTGCCTGTTCAACATCACTGCTTTTTGACATTTGTAAGATTTGACATACAAACAGTTTTACTGGACAATGCAGAAATGTGCAATGAGGAGATCAGATAAATTTAAAGTTAAATTAATGTATCCCTTGTCCAGTTAGAGATGAAATGGCTTTGAAAAAATGAAATGACATTTTCCAAATTTGACACCTTGTCATGCTAAGAAAGGTGAATTTAACTAAATGCTTAATTCTTGTACAGGTGGCAGTAATGTCTAAAATTATCAAATGGTTACTGTGTTTGTACAAATGTGCATTTTTGTGTGCCCAGTGAACATGCTTCGATAAAAAAAGTTTATTGATCATATTACTTAAAAAGTACACATCAAGCTTTTTAAAATTGCAATTCAATTATTGCCTATTTAAGAAATGAGGAGCATTGAGAATGTGATAGAGTAAGTACATGCATTCGGTGTAAGTCCCTTATGACCACATATGTGAAAAAGGAGACTCTATTGATTACAGAACACAAACAGGTTCCTGAGGTATAAATATTCATCATTGTATATACCGTTATGTACGGTTGGATAGAAGTATAATCTTAGTAGTAGATGTATTTGCTTCTAATCCAAAATTGTCAATCTGCAAATGTGTGCATCAATGTGGTGCTACTATAACAATGTTAAATGGATACTGGCGAAAAGTCAACTGGTTTCCATGGGAACAGCACTGACTGAATATTTAAATAGCAGTGCTGAGGGCTTGATGTGCCTCATGGTGAAGAAATGGCTCAACATGTCATTCAGGGCTGAAGTGGCTTTACTTCCAACTAAACAAACAGGATACACAAGACCAGAAAGTACACAACTTTCAAGATCATTGTCTAAATGAACAAGATCAACTGTCAAGTTATCAAGTCTGATAACTACTTGTCCACAGACTCACTTTTCAAGAAAAAGATTTTCATATGAAGCAATTTGTGTTTGCAAAGGGCTTTAGACCCAATTATACAATGTGTTCTTTTCCAGTCTTTATTAAGATTATGACTGGGACCATTGAGAATAATGAACTAGTGAAAAGATGAATTATTTTGCTCACAATACAGGTCACTTTAATTAGAAACCTCTGGATTATGTGTCACATAGTCATCATGTTGCTTGTCCATGAACACAGGAGAGATGCAATTTATTACATAATATTGTCAGATCACTTTTTATCGTCCCTGCTACCCGGGTTGAACTCAACTTCATTATGATATCGAGTTATGGTTAGCAATAAGCTGGCCCATTTAGTTTAGTGCAAATGGCCTCTCCTAATAACCGCGTTATGGATTTTCAAACTTCATTTAGGGAATGATTAAAACAAATAGACATGACTGTATATGAATAGTAATGGCACAGTTAGTGGAATGTAAGAAACAGCGTCTGTTTTCATCTGTTCTCCTCAAAGGGATTTAGATATGAAGGGCATCTTGATTATGACCTGACATTGGGTTCTGAGCAAAAGGATGATACGTTAAGGGGTAACAGGCAAAACGCTGGTGCAACAGGACAGGCTTTCGAGGAGTCCTCTATCCTAAAATGTGTGGGTTTATTGACTTCCCCCTGGGCTGCAGAGCGAACATTTGTTTGACTAGATATTTATGTAGCGGTGCAGAAGGAAGAATGTTCTCTTTTGGATGAAGAAACAAAACAGCTGTTCCCCCATCCGCTGAGGCCCTAATGATGGCATTTATCCCCCCAATCTCCAAGCCCTGGACTACTGGCAGGAGCAGCTGGGTTGCAGATTTGATTTATTTATTCATTTATTTTGTTTCACGTTTTCCAAAATGCAGTTCATCGGGTGCCATACATGCCTTCCTGCTCTCTTTAGATCCTTATACAGAAAACTGTAAATGCATGTAGAGAGTTGTGGGTTTAAACAAGCATGATCTATTCATTCAGGTTGCTTTTTTTTTTTTTTTTTACCAGGAAAGATCACAGGTTTATGTGAGTGAGTTTTGTTTTGAGAAAAATGGAATACCTGGATTCAGGGTGCAATCAGTGCAAATTTGCAAGAATGATTTGGAGAATGTGAGAATTTTGGTTCATCAGGGGCATTTTTTCTCTCTCGCTGTTTTGGTCTGATTTTTGGCAGTGCATTTGTAGTAGTGGGGTCAACAGAAACTAATTCAGAGAGATGAGATATAAAACATTCATCTCCGTGTCTTTAAAATAAGGACGTGGATAGGGAGCTTTGTCATCTCTTGATATGCTACTCTTAATTGATTCAGTTTATTGGACATTTTGGCTTCAGTAGAGAAGTCCTTTCCGATTGCAATGGCATGTGAAAAAGCTAGTCCCAAACAGCCGCTAAGATTGCAAAGCTGCATTGGTTTCGGCTTTTGCACATCATGCATTATAATATCACTTCATATCATGTATCACACTATCACTGTCTGTTCTGGGGAGTTTTGTCCATTGGAGGGTGTTTTTTGTATTTTTAGGTGTGTGTCATATGTTATTTTTTTCATGTCACACTGAGAACCTAAATAACTACCTCCATTATAATCAAGAATCAGAAGAGTGTGATAGAAGAAAATAAATAAAATGATGACTGAATGTCACAGGAGTGGGAAAGGAACCGATATTGGAGAAAACACTGCTTACTACAGTGTCTTAAGTCTTGGCGGTTGCTACAGTTGAGATTGGCATATTTCAGGAAATTTTATGTATGAAATCAGGGCATTACTGTACGTATTTGATTTAGTTCAAGTTGAAATACGCAGAAAATGTGATGCTCCCTTAAATTTCTCATTGAAAAATAAGGCTAATGGGCTTGATGATAAACTGCTTCTAAACACTGAGGACATTTTATCACTTTGCCTCATTTTAGTATTGTTATGCATCAATATATACATTAGTTACAGGTACAGGTATTACAGGTAGTTATAAAATTCACCATTGCTTTTACAAACATGATCGATACGAATCAGTCATTTTTTTTAAAGATAAATATGAAATACTTGCTGAGAGGTCAGATGTCTCGGACATGCTGCCTTCAATTGACTGGCCAATGATTTGATTAAAATGTCACTTTCTTCCCTAACATGGATTAAATAATTCACTGTGAATTGCTAAATGAAAAAAAACAACCTCTGTGATGAGTGTATCGACTATCTTCTCATTCACCAGGCTGATGGGAGTTAAGAATTTCTGTCAGCCATATGATTTATTTCTAGTGTAGAGTTATTCAATATCAAGGAAGAACAAACCATCATTCCATATATAAATTCATTACACAGAAACATATTCTCTCGTTTTTTTATGATTACTTCCTGGCCTTTCCTTGCATCTCTTCAAAGGGACCTGGAAATATAAATCATCTTGCCAATGTAACTCTTTTGAATATTCAAATTTAATGTACATGAATGAAGAGGAGTTTCTTCTGCATAACAGTTGTGTTCCACCTATCCACCTTTTTAACAATATATGTGGCAAGGCCACCTGTGAGAGTATATTATTCACTGAGACTGGGAGAACATGCTGTAAAGGAAATGGAGGTTTGGCTTGTATATATTGTCTAGGGTTTTCCTTGCATTAATTAATATGCCTGTCTCAAATCAAATAAGTTACAGCAGCAGGAGAGGTACTGGTATATAGTTGAATGACGATATTTTTACAACTACAGTTTAAACTGAAGCATTGATGAATCACATATATTTATTTAAATCTTGTCTCATTTTATACAAGTAGCAATGGCCAATAATTAACAGTTACTCATCATTTATCAATAAACAACTAAAATAGTTGTTACAACAGTCTCATTCAAAATCTTTGCATACTGAACCTGAATAACCTTTGATGCAGAGTTAAACATCAATTTAGAGACAGTTTAGAGCAATTGTTTGTGATACTTACACATACCTAAATATAATGGTATTTTCTTCTGGAAGACTTCTAAGACTTTATACCCTTAGACGTTTTTAAAGACCTAAATGACTTCTTTTCAATGTTCTTTTCTTTAGTTTGCTATGGCAGTTATCAGTTTTCAGTGCCCTCCTTGTATTGATTTGTGTTGGTGATTTACACAGTAAAAAATTGTGAATTTCATTTGATGTTACATTGTAAACAACTCAACACACCAACTCTGTGGAATAAATATGCCTTTTCTAGGCATAACACACCATATGCTGACTGGACATATCCTGGTCAGGTGCATGGATATTCAATTAATGGGCACTGCAACAAAAAAATGTAGTCACTGACAATAGCCTAGAGGAGAAAAAGAAAATATCCACTGATCGGGGTGTGCTATGTAGCATAACCTACTTGTAACTTGTTGGCTGGCTAGCATGCTTACCAAGCACAACAGTAACACAACTTCACCAGAAGAGATAGTCATAGAAAATTTGCTGAAATTATTTATTGTGAAAGTATGAAATATCAATGAAAGCCATTCAAAAGATTTGCTTGAGAAGAGTAATGTCACGCTGAAACTTTAACTTTTCTGCCGGCTGGCTATTGAAAAAGTTTTGATCGTGGTCTGTTAAGGTGCACCAAGCTTTTTATTTTTTTTAAATTGAAACACCAGCTACCCTCGTGTGATTGATTAATCCATCTGTCAGGTATTTCTTGGATCAGTGATTTTCATCCCCAGCTGAGGGTTTTTTTCTCTAGTGAAGAGCAAGACGTCTGCAAGAGGAGGCTATTGCTGCAGTGATACACCCTACTGAACTGAATCTGGGCCATGCCAGTGCCTACCAGCTCTGAGTAGCATAGTTCTGGTGTGAAGAAAATTACCTTGTAAAATATAACTTACAGGTAATAACACGTCAGTATCTTCCTGAATAGGCATGTCATCAAAACCTGCACTTTTTTTTCCTAACACACTACAGGTCAGAGAGAAATGGACCTGGAGATTGAAACGTGTTCTCCTCTGAAAGAATGGTCAAGAGGATACATCCTTGTCATTGGGTCAGAGTTGTCTGATGTGAGATTTTTATGTTTTTTGGAAGGCTTTGAGTATACTTGCAATTTTATTTTTTGTACCTGTGGACTCCTGCACTCCTTCCATGGAATCCACCATTGGCACTGCCATTATGAACCAGCCCCTTCTATTCCTGCCAGCCATTTAAGAACTAAAAGGCTGTGAGTTATCAGCCTTAAGTGGACTGCCTGGAAACATCTGATTTTGGATATCTCAAGGGACCTGCCTTGCTGAAGCCATGCTGAAAGTTCAGAGTGCACTGACTTTTGGTGGTGACTGCGAGAGGTGGGGGTGTGGTGGGGGGGGGGGGGCGGGGGGTTTGGGGAATGGTTCTTGGAACTACTGCAAACACGAAAGTGAGCAGTGCATGGATATTCTAGCAGGAGACGTCCCCAGGCTGACAATTTAATGCTCAGGAATTCTGGGGTCCTGTCCAACCACTGGATCTGCTTTTCATATGAATTGAAATATTTTGGCATTTTGGCAGAGTCAGTGAAGAGAGGGACTGAGATGTATGGGCAGACAGTTGAATTAAAATAATGCATAAGCCCTTCTAATTTTAATCAGCTTTAACTGCCATTTGATTTTGTGCAGATTCTACAAATGTGTTTTTTTATTTGCTGTTGGTTTATTGACAGTGTAATGTAATGTGATTTCAGAAGGTCTGTTAGTTCACAGTATATTAGAATACTGGAGCAACATTTTGTGCAATGCTTTTGACCAGTAGTAAATAGATATTCCAACAACAACAAATTGTCTCATTGGCCATGCAATCACCCTGCTTGATTATTTATATCCTAAGATCTGCCAATACTCACAGATTGATGGCATTTTCCTTTCTTCAGAAAGGAAAAAATTATAGTTATCACAATTTAGAATTTAGTTTATGAACTGTTATAAAATTTATATAAGTTATTGATGTAAAAACCCAACATAAACATTGTTTAAACACATACATGCATTTGTCCAAACAAAAGTGAACATTTTAATGTGGATGGAATTTCTGGTGACACTTTTTTGTAGCTATATCTGTGTAGTAAAATTGGAACTAAATTGTAACAATAATAAGTTTATAATTGAGTAACGCCAACATATAGAACATTGAACTACAGTTAGCGGTATTCTTAACCCCTTTGCACAAGCCCTGATGTGCTGAGGTTGCTGAACTCAGACACTCATTGCTCCTGCAACCAAACTATGAGTGAAAACTACAAACTCCATATTTTAGCTTTATTAGTACACAATAGGCTACACTAAAACAATGCTAAATACCGAGTTTCTAAGTGAAGCCATTGTCGCGTAGGTAATCCATGCAACAAGCACCTCCTCCCTGCAACTATGGCCCCCAAGCATGATGCACTGAATAATAGCATTCATTTGGGAGTTCATAAAAAATATTCTTTTACCACTAAAAATTAGTATTCCATCATGGCAACAATATAAAGAATAAATGCTGCTCACTGAATAGCAAAATAAACAAGAGGGATTTTTGTGGAATTATACCACGTCATTCTACTATCAATGTCTGTGACTAAATATGGAATAAATACACAATCTCACCATTGATTTTACACATAAAGGTGACCATTATTGAAAATGTTAGATGTTTATTGTCTTGAACAATCCGGTTGAGGAATAAACATGCAAATAGAAAGTGGGGGTAGGTATTTACAACAACCATGCACTGTCATGGTTCTGGGGTGTAGTGGCCTTGTGCTGGCCACTACTGGCCTAGTCCTGGCCTTTGAGAAATTCTTAATGTGTTCCAGGTGTCTGATTTCTCAATTATTTTCACCTGGGGAGGTGCCTTTATAAGCACTGCCAGAACACCCATCTGCGCTTCTGTGTAAAACCTCATTATCACAAAGCCGGTACGACATTGGTATAGGTGCTCGTTGGACGAGTTACAGAATTGTGTTGTGGGTTGGTTCTGTGTCCTGGGTTAAGGCGATTCAGTCTCTTAGCGCTGTGTGCGCATTCTGACGCCTTAAGAGTATTCATACTTTTCTTTTGAGCTCGTGTGAGCCGGTGGGTATTGGGACGTTGTCCCTGGTGTGTATTTTGTTTGCGTTTTTCTGAGCTGCGTCTCAGGTTTTTCTTTCGCTGAGTAAGTTTTGCGACTCAGTTGTCTATTTTCTTTGTAGACCAGTTTTGGGTTTGGTACCAGAGCCTCGCCTCTGTACCACTGGTCCTCTTCTTTTTTCGCCCTGGTTTTTACGAGTCGCTTTGGTTTCACAAGCCAGTTTTACGGCTGGACAAGGTGGTCCTTCGGAGTGGCTTTTTACTCCGTGTTTTTGGTTCTTGTTTTTGATCCTTTGTGTGCGGGAGCTACTCTCCCTAGGATCTTATTTGTTTGGTGATTTACTTGTGGGTGTTCCCTTTCCCTTTCCCTTTGTCCTTCGGGACTTTGTGGCTAAACGCTTCCGGTAGCGTTAGCTTTTCGTTCCCCTATATTAGTCGCTTCTGGTTCTCCAACACCCCCACACCATTATATGCACAAAATGCCACTATCATGGAGGACAGGACAAGCTTTCTAATGGTATGTGGCATGTTTCATTTTAATTTTAATACAAAGAGTGAGAGCCCCACATGAAGGTGTGAGTGGTTGCTTCAGCACAGCATTGAGAAACTCAGCTGTAACATTACACAATAATATACACATTTGTTGAGGCTTTTTTTTTTCTTCGGTATTTAGAAGATTTTATTAATTTTTCCAACTCGTCAGCATCACTAAAACATATTCTCTGGGTATTCTCTTTAGTCCTGCCTAAATTATGAAAATAATCTAAGTTAGTATTTAAAATGGTGCTAGGTTTGAGCAAGAAAAGTTACACACAGTCTTAATCCAATAAAAGGAGATAAACCTCAACTGCGTCTCGTTTATTTTGTGCCACAGTCAACAGGGTATAGAGCAGTGCTAATGAGTTTTGGCCGATGCCTTCAGGAACTTGTTCTGGGCTTTGTTTGAAATATTAATATGTATCATCTTTTGTGTTTAGTTGCACAATAGCCTAGAATTTTAGGCATAGTGTACTTTTGTATTCATTCTTTAAAAATGTATTTTAGGTAATGAAAATGATTTGAAGTCCAATGTTCCTGACTCTATTCCACATTAACTTCTCTTCCTGAACAGAAGTCTTTTTTTCCTGTCGACCATTGGGGGAAAAAAAAAAAAAATCTGTAATCAGAGAGGAAAAAAAAAAAAAAACCTTTGGGTTCACCAGTGTACAGATTAAATGGCTTGGTAAATCATTTTCTTTGCTGGCACAGGGCAGGAACAATGAATGGAACTGTTTGCCTTTAGAGGATGAAGTGGAGCTCGGTAGTATTTCTCCCACAATTAAATAATTGTTTTTTAATGTGCTGAAAGACCTTGCTAGCTGTAAGCTTTCAACCCTCACCAGGGTATGTTTTAAGTAGGCCAGTTTTACTGGTGAAAACGGCTTCTATTCTGGAAATAAAAGTACTGTAGCCTACACTTTTACATCAACAAGGGTAGGTTTCCATCCATTGTAAAAAATAATAATAATAATAATAAAAAATAAAAAAACTGTTAAACCATAATTCTAAAAGAAAATAAAAAATTGCTTTAAATTAATTTTTTTAAGCCACCCAAAAAATAAACTAATTGTATTGTGCATTCATATTTATTATTTATATTTTCCTCTTAATGACTAAGGGTATTAAATAAAATCTAATTAAGACTCAAAGATGTGACCAAGTTTGTTTCACTTTGATGGAAAGAATGCTTAATAAAGAACCTGAACAAAAGCTGCCGGGTTTCTGTAATGCAATGCTTGTATTTCCAAACCTGTTCATATTTATCAAAGAACCCTTATACTGGCTGGTGTGAGCTTGAGTCCTTTACTTGCATAGATATTACATTCAATTATATATATTACAAGCAGGTGACTAGTATTTGTACTGCTGCTGAAGTTCTATCGAAGCGACAATTACAGGATGTCATTGAATCAATTATTTTTTCCAGATACATGCTTGAACATTAAATAGATATTTGCATTATTATTTAATTTTAAATTGTATTGTGCCAATTGTAGTATTTTTCACACTATGAAAGGCACACACACACGCATGCACGCATCCACACACATGCGCACACACACACACACACACACACAATCCCAGGTCATAGTTTACACTAATGGGATCTTGTAATAGCCTTCACCATGGGAATCTTAGCCCAGGGCATTACATACAATACAATACTTATTTGCCTTTCTCTTAGAATTTCTTGGATTAGTTCAATTTCTTTTGGATAGTTTATGTTTGTTCCTGTCCTTATGAGATGTCTTGTGTGAATAACACACAGTAACTGCTTGTAAAATTAAGTCACATGTACCCTGAATTCCTGGGAGTCCCGACTGTCACTTACCTCAAATTGTTTGGGGGCCTCACTGATCTCAGAGGGTCACCAAAGCTTTAGAGAGTGAAAGCACTGGCTATCATAGAAGGCATCCCTTGGGTGAAGCAGATACAGAAGGTTCCTGTTTTGGCAGCAAGGTTGTCATCCCATAGATTTGCAATACACTAGGGAGAAAGGAGTTTCACAACGAGAGCTTTATCTTGAGCATTTGATTTAATAGAAGTTGTGGATGGGTTTGCAGAACTGCAATACAGGACAAAAACACAAACCATCTGACGAAACATGGCTGCATTGCAGCATTTAGTGATTTCATTTTGATGCAGGTGGTCTAAGACTTAATATATTGATTTTGCAGTTATGGTACCAGTTAAAACTGGTATGACTTCTAGTGTAGAATCCTCACATTATGTGATGGCAACACAAACTCGGGCTGTTTGCTTCCTGATTTTGTTTATACACCAGCAGGATCCAATTTAAGGCTTGAGAAAGAAGTTAATCTGTACAATGATGCCAAACTCGACATATAAAATATTGATCACTGCCATCTTTGAGTCTGATATGCATATATGTAGCCATGGAGTGAAACACCTATCCTGGAGCCAACTGCACTGGCGCTAGTGAGCAACTTCTCTCAACGTCTCTCAACAAGACCAGGAAGTGAGCTTCAAAAACAACGCCCGGTTTTGGCTGCTTGGGCAAGCCGAGGTGCATTTCTGGCAAGTGCATTTTCATTTTAATTTAGAGACTTTTTATTTCTAGCTTTTGTAAAGTAATGCAAAGTCACTTCTCTGGCCTCTTTAAATAAGTAATGTGTTTTACGTACCACTGAGAACCCTCGGGCTTCAACACATTTGTGTCTTGTGCCAATTCTGCTTGCATTTGCCTCTAGCCTGATTATTGCTGAATGCATACAAAAATGTCCCTCCTATTATAATTACATGCAAAACAGAGTTTTCCTTTTCTATAAAAGGTCTTCTATGAGATGAAACAATAAATTTGAGAGACATGCAGTCATGTACCTCACTATTACGTTTGCAATGGAATCTCGTTTAGGGCAGACAGTCCCAGACTGGAGTTTGGGAGTAATTTCTCCATAAAAAAGGGAAGTTGTTGGAAAAAGAAATAAAATTATTTTTCCTCTCTTACCATTTGGTTCGGCTGGACCGAACCAAACATGACAGAGCTCCTGCTTAAAAGCTCAGTCTGGTGGAAAGTCACATGGACCAGGGGAAAAGGGATGCTTTGGACATTGCCCAGCCTTGAAATGAAACCAAGTCATTTACTCGCAGTATCATTTTTTTTTTTTTTTTTTTTTTTTTTTTTTTTTTTTTTGTGGTGGGACAGTGACAAGTACAATTTTAACACCCGATGATAACATTACAGTTCGAACACAGCAGGTGATGCCACTGCATAGGAGGTTTCTTCTGCTCGATTCAATCTCCTGCCTGATCGAATCTGCCTGGACTCATCTCCTGTCTTGCCTCAGTCTTGTCTCTCTCTGAATTCAAACTCAATTTAAAGGCCTTTATTTCAGATTGTATGTGGCTCAATAACAGCCTTATGCCCCCACAATAAACTATATTTAGAAGCGTAAAGCTGGGATTAATTCAAAAGCACAAATGTTCAGGCAGGGAATTGCAGATGTTTTGGCTCAGAATAACTGAGGACTGGCTTTCTGTACAAACTGTGACTTGCTGGGCCGTGATCTGTTAGGCTCTTGGCTGTCCTCTCCACTCGAGCTGTGTACACAATGGGGCTTCAATCATGTGCTGTCTGATTGAAGAGTCCTCCATTCTCAAAACATTCAAGGCCTCCTCCCCTTCCTGAAAGAATATTGACCCCACCCCACATTTATTTTATGCGTAGTGTGCCAAGGAGGATATCTGGACAAAAAAGAACGATTGATCACAGTGTGTCAGTGGCAGTCTATTGCATTTAAATGTGCTTTTCTCACAACTGCCATTCTGATATTATAATAAACATTATGTTCTTGCTATAGTGAAAGAATAACAATTGTGATGTGAGGCAGATTTAGGTGACCCAGTTGTGTGTCAGTTTCTACACATGTTACCTTAAAAGTGCTGGATAAAAGAACAATAATCTGAACAGGAAACCCCAAACTATGACAACAATTTGTATTGGTTTACCTTGCTATTATGGAATACATTATGCATTCAGGGTTGGCATGGTGGTGCAGTGGGTAGCACCGTGGGCCTGTGCCTTTCTGTGTGGAGTTTGCATGTTCAACCTGTGTGAGCGCGGGTTTCCTCCCACAGTCCAAAGCCATGAATCTAGATTAATTGGAGACTCTAAATTACCCATAGGCATAGTGTGTGAGTGAATGATGAGTGAATGGTGTGTGTAACCTGTGATAGATTGGCGACCTGTCACCTGCTGTGTCCGAACTCTGATGTTTCATTTCAAGGTTGGGCAACGTACAAAGGATCCCTTTTGCAGCTGTCTAAATGTACAATAAAATAGTTGTAATCACATTAAAGGTTTTATAGTACTTACATGGACACAATGGTAGCCCGAGGAAAATAAGAATTTTCATTGTTAAAAACAAGCTAGCAATGTGTTTTTAAAATGGCAAATGTGGAAATATGATGGCACGGCTTTTTTGTCTCCTTTTTACTTTTCACAATGACCTCCCAAAGGAAGTCTCTGCAATTGTAGCAGGATCTGTGCATGTCCACAATAATATATTTCAAACCACTGCATGAAGGCTCTGCCTAATACCACTTCAACTGCAGATAGCATGGTGCAATGGCAATAACAGCAGACAAATTATGGAGCCAGCTCGGGAGAACTGGGTCAATGGGCAGTCTGTAGCACTTGAGTGCCAGTGTCATTCAGCGGCTGATGACATCTCCTGGCTCTCAGCATGTCTGGCCTTCCAATCTCCTCTCTGCCTGAGTCAAACAGGCTAAGATGGCTTAGGTTGGCTCAGATGAAGATGTAAGCTTATTGATTCTGCTAACAGCATTACTCCCCTGCTGGAGGGTTTGTACGATTTGGATTCAGCAGAGATGCCAGCAGCCTTTTTCACAAGAACTTCTGTTGATCTTGTACTCTCCACTCATCCTTAGTCATCTTACATACAGATTCACAAATTCATCCCGCTGGATGGTTTGATGGCAGTACATCAGGCAGTTAGAGAACCCGCTGTGGTTTTACCAAAGAATGCTTAATGAATTGAAACAGTTTAAGGGTCATTTTGGAAGATGACAAAGAAAAAAAATGCCTGTTATTTTTCTACACAAAAAGAGAAAACCAACAGAACAGAAAACCAACCAAATACCAAAATGTATTTCTTGCTCCTCTCTCAGCCCCAAAAGCTCTTTCGGCACATTAAGTCCATTCATTTAATATTCCTTTCAGGAAACTTTACTGAAGGGGTATCCAATCCAGAAGAGTGAAAAGTTACACTCGGCAGTAAGAGGTATTGGCTGCATTAACTTCAAGATTCAAGAGTTAAAGACATAAATATAATTCAATATAATTTCATAACACTACATCAAATACTCATGATAAACTCTGGCTACAGACACTCACGCAGTATTCTACCTGCAAGATAAGATGTTTTCTGTCACTGATGAGAGGTGTCCATGTGCTGTTTTTTGAAATCAATACAGTATTAGTGGAGTGCAATTTGTTCGGTATAAATTGAATTGAATCATCCATTCCCAAAAGTGAATACATCTTACAGTTTGTACATTACTGTTGTAATTACATATATTTGAACGTTACACAGATAAAATCTATTTAGGTAATGTGATTAGGTTTAAACTTTGTGCCATATTGAGTGCATATCCAAAATCTCAAATGCTTGTATTTGTGCTGTATGATGGCAAATTTAAATATTTGGGAAATTATGCCAATACAACTAATTTATTTTGAGTTCTATGTTTATAATCAATCTTGAACAGCTGCATGAAGAGGGTAATGTTGCTTTTCAAAAATTTACCATCAAAACTGGAGTCCTGGGGATTTAAATAAACATGAGGTATCTTAATTCTACTCAGCTAATGATGTTAATAACCACCCTTAATTTATTCACAATAAAGAAGTGAAGTATCTTCACTTGACCAATTCAATGTCAAAAGGTTTAATATTCTATGCATGTAACTGTCTAATTTATCACACAAGCTGTGTCTTAAGTAGTGAATTTTCTTGCTGTATTTATGATTTTTTTGGCATTGAAAACTCACTACATCCAGTTTGTGTGTGTGTGTGCGTGTGTCTGTCTCTGTCTGTCTGGATGTATGTGTGTGTGTGTGTGTGTGTGTGTGTGTGTGTGTGTGCATATGTGCATACATGAGTTTATGTGTGAGCATGTAAAATTCAGCTCATTTCTCTAAGGACAGTTTGAGCACAGCCTCTGTAAGTGTGACCAGGAACTCTTCAGCAGACACATGGTCTGGGCCTTGGATGAGCAGTGTCTCCGATAGCTGACTTCCGTCTTGATTTCCCCAGGTGTGAGGGATGGGACTTGTAGCCTGCCCTCCCCTTTTGCTCCACTGATAACACACAGTTATCAAAGAGCATTATTGACTCGGGCACTAGTGCCGGTCAGTCACATCTAGGGAAATCACAGACCACAGGTATGAGGGCTGAGAGGTGATAAAAATTATAATTAAATGCATACATTTCCCAGGGCTATTTTATTTTCTGTTGACAAATGGCTCAGTCAGGCTTCTCAAGAATGATAGGACAAAAGTGCCGAAGGAAGGGCTTTACTTTCACCCATGCTCAATTATAAAAGGGGACAGATATCACAGGCATTAATCTGGAGACATGCAGAGCAAATCATTGGTACATTGTTCTTAGAGACATGGCTTTGGCGCACATTGCTTTTCTTGTGTTCCTCAATTGCAGCGCCATAATTGTCAAACACTCTGCTGATGCTACACTGAGCAGAGAGAGAGAGAGAGAGCGAGAGAGAGAGACTTGGAAATTGGATTCATGGTATCTCTGACCAGCAGAGGGCACTGTGACTCTTGGCTCTTTAGTACAGGGGACGCTATCTCTAGTTCCAAATATGTCTGCATATGAATTCCTGCTTGGTATTCTGGGAACTCCCCATGACTGACATTGCAATTATAGGTTTTGCATTGTTTACGCCTCCCTGAAAGTACATGCCGGCCATTTTGCTGCAGGTTGAAAAAAGCTTGTGTTCCTCTGACTATGGTAACATTAGTTACCCTCTTGAATCACTCAAGATGGATTTCTTCTCAGAGAAATGTTGATGGTGTATTGGTTGAATGTTGATTGGTTTCAAGATCCTGTTTCTTTACATATCTGCTTGATGTAATCAACCAAAGGAAATGTTCTTTTTTAAAAATTACATTCAAATAGAGAACCTAGTTCCTGTGGCTTCAATGACAGGGTCTGAACATACAACTAATAAGATTCCCTTTTGGAAAGCAGCTAAGGATGGAAGACAAATATCCCAGGATAGAAATGTTCTCTAAAAGTACATTTCTGATGAAATAATATACCACAAAGGCCACCAAACACCTATTTTCTTTTTGTTTGTGAGACAAATTTCAGTCTTTTGCTTTTTCTCTCTGAATGAAAATGAAAGGGACTGCAGCAGTAATCCACTTTACATGTAAGCTAACAACCAAAGCTATGGGATTTGTCAAGGAGACTGCGGTCCTCTGTCAACTGCTCCTGATTAAGTATGACTTTTTAAAACTTTGTTTTCTCTTCCTACTTCCTAGGTTTTTAATTTTTTATTAGTACTCTTGGCAGGGAAACTTCTATGAGGGGTGGAAGTCACAAAAATTATTAATTAAACACTGAATTGATTAGATTGCAATTAAATTAAACTTTAAATAAAATAAATGCAATCAAATTAAAAATGGCATCACAAAAAGTGCAATTAAATTAAATATTCCATCAAATAAAATGCAATGCACATGAAATATTGTTTTTGATCACCTTGATATTTATTTATTTATTTATTTATTTATTTATTTAAATTTGATACGCTGCAATTCCAATCGCCACCACATTTATCAATTAGATGCAGCTTTCGACACCACGTTTATCAATTAGATGCAGCTTTCGACACCACGTTTATCAATTCAATGGCAGTTTCACATTTTCCTAAAGTGTCAATAAAATTATCCCACCCACCGGCGTAGCCTACATCTATGCTCTTGACAATTTGAGAGTTGCTGTAGGTTAACTGGTGTCACATAGGTAAGCAGTTAGGGTACGGCGTTATCGGCACGTATGTTGCCTAAGCCTACAATATTAGCTAACTAGCGTTCACTGTAGCTGTGAATGATAACTAGCTTTTAGTTTCCAGTTCCAGTCACTGTTGCATTTAGCTAATAGTATCCTGTGCTGGCCCACCCATTTATCTTGTCTGAACCACCACACCCAAGTGTGAATCCTTTGGCAATCAATTTATTCACTGTTCGAAATACGGGAAAGCAACTACCCCATGTTCGTGATAAGAATTTCCCATCTCTTAAACCATTCTAGAAACACCCCTGATTTGGGGATCGTCTACCTATTTTTTTTTAGGCCTAACTATATTGGTTATACTTTATATAACTTTAGCTAACATGTGGCACGTATAATATTTACAATATTTAACTTTACCATCAAGAGTGCCTTAGATCCCTACCTTTTTTCCACTTGTATGTTTTCATAATTTTGAATGGAAAACTAAACCCTTTTTTATGATGCATTGATAATTTCCTCCTTTTTCCAAAGAGTATCTTTTTGGCCATTATCTTTGGCCATGTAACGCTCCTTCTCTAACCTTTTCTCACAATATTTAATTAATATTTAATTGCTTTTTATTTTAATGAATATTTAATTTAATTGTATTTTATTTGATGCAATTTTTTTATTTAATTGCAATTTAATAAATTCAGCATTTTATTCATCATTTCTGTTACTTCCACCCCTCATACATTTCTATCATGAAAATCAAAGATATTATTGCTAAACTATAACAAATAGGTTTTTTTCCTCAAATCAATTGTAAAATGTATTTGTTTTTTCTCTCCGTATGCTATGCTCATGGATATTTTCTGTGACTTTCTCAGTATGTGTATATGATGGAACAGAGTAAAGTGCCAGTGGACAATACAAACTGGGTCTATATTCTGACTGCATATTTCTCTTATTTTCTTTTCATCTCTCCCTCCACTGTTTGTCTTTCTCTCCACGTGTTGTCCTTTTCTCATTCACTTCTATCTCTCTTTCTCTCTCTCTCTGTGTCTATCTCAATATCTCAGGGTAACAGTTTGTGAATAGGCCACAGCAATGCCTCATAAACTAAACTGCTCCCTTGTTAATATGCAAGTCACCCGCTGAATTCCCTCACCACAACAGAAAGCATTTTCTGTCAGTGATTTGATTCTGTTCGCTGTTCCCACACACGGTTTATGGCTTACCCCCTTTTAACATTTCTCTTCCTCTTGCTGTTCTATAAATCACAAGGCCTGTATAACATGTGAGCCAGAGTACTGGGCCTAAATGGACCTTCCAAGAGTGGATACTTTCACATTGGAGGGAGGGGAAGGCCACTCCAGGTCTACTGTTGTTGACACTACAGGGAAAAGATCTTTCATATACTGAGTATCTTTGATCAGCCTACAGCGGAAACACCCTTCTGGGGTAAGATCTATAGGGAATAACAGCTGCAGCAATGCCTATGTCTCTCCATGTCTCCCTTGACAAATATAATGGAGATGCTGAGTAACACATGTACGAGTAATGTTATTACTGTGAATCTTGTTCTTCATTTTGCATCAGCATTTTCACAGTTGCAGGAAATAAACAGAGAATATATTAAATATAGAAGGGGGAAATTGCACTTAAATTAGTTCTCAAGTTTAAGTTCTGAATGCAATGTGATATATTTAAAATAACTGCGATTTCACTAAACAGCATGACAAATTGAGGTCAATTTCCGTCATGCTACTATTGTAAGCTGTAAAACCAAATCAGGTTTAATAGCCTATTAGGAGCCTGCTTTTCATGTTTAGCTTAAAAGCACAAACCTGAACCAACAAACACAACTGTCCCCAGGAGCTATCAAATGCAAAACTAGAATGTATGTATATGCAATTTCTTTTTTAAGGGCTTAATGCTTATGCTGTTTCGATCCAAATAATGTGTATTTACTGTAACCAGCTGCAATGCTGTTGAAATATGATTTAAGTGTATTCAAATGGACATTTTCATGTAGTGTTCATTACTGGAACTTTTGTTTAAACCTCTTCAAGTGTGAAACATGTTCCTCAGCCAAGCTCCTCCAACAAAGAATAACTCTATAACTGAGCATGAAAGCTTGTACACATGGTGGCACTTAATAAGCCCCTCCTGTATAGGCTACTTTAATTGGTTGTACAGTATTCCATTTTTTTCATTTAGACAGCTGATTGGTTAGGGAAGCCATCCCTAATGTAAAAGCTAGGAGAGGAGAAGCCGAGGTTACTATGTTATACTTGAATGGATGCTTATGGAAGCATTTTTCCACTGCACTAGAGACCACTGTTGAGATTTTAACATTGGCAATGAGGGTTTTGTGTATTCTAGATGCTTATAAATGGTTGACATTGTAATTTTGATACATTTTTGTCCCCCCATCAAATTTTTGAGGGGGACGATCCTCCATGTCTTCTATGGACGGACCACCGCTCGGCATGCGATGGACAAAAGTAAAGTTTAGTAAAATGATTTCAGTAGTTTATGCAGCAAAATCATCAAAATAAATTAAATGAAAGACATTTTTATTGACAAGGTTTCAAACCATGTTAAGCTGGCCTTATGGAGTTCTGACAAGCCATTTCACATACGAGTCAAAGAACACAGTTTATGTGTCCAAAATGACTGCATTTCCTTTATTCTGAACCTGCAGTGGTACACTACTATACCCCTTGAACCTTTATCATGTCCCGTCCATCTTCCAGATTGGCTATTAATAATAAAAGGATAGAGTCATCAAACATTTAGAAACCTTCTCAGATAGGGCAGTACATGCAGTGCGAGAGTAAATGGAAATTATTTTTTTGGCATACATGTGGACTTATTTATTTCTGTCACTTTTATCAGTCTCTTTTTTAATCAGAAGTGCATGTTGTTCTAATTATCCAAGCCTATGAATGCTCTAGGTAGATCTCCACTAAGACAAGACTTTGAATGCATTGTCTCAAGCTCCATGATACTGTTGTGCAGTATTAATTTGCCCTTATCAAAATTTAATTGGGAGCTTTTCACATTTATTACTAATTAATGACATTACAGTGTAACTTTTCAAATAGGAAATGTAGAATTTAGCCTGCTAGTGTATGAGACAAATGAAAAATGTGTTCTTGCTGATACTATACTTGGGTAGGATGTTCTGACAGAGAAATAATTCTCCCATCTAGGTCGTTCACTTGTTAAACAAGATCATAAGACCTCATGCAATGAAATAGATACAAGGTGATTTACACTGAACTGTGTGAGAAAATGTGAGTGGCACAAAGATATAATCCCCTTGCAATAGATATGCAGTATTTTACAGTATATCTGTATATGCTTGATCATTCATTCTAATAACTAATAACTTTATTCTAATAACTGTAAAATTATTCCACTTATGATGTGCAAGTCTAACAAAGCCTCAGTCATTGAACTGAACAATAATAAACATAGTGTGTGAAGTTTAAGTCTGTGTCTTGGATTATAAAAATATTAATTTATAGCTTTGGTAGAGGACAGGGGAAAAACAGTCGGTTTACTACTGCTGACAAGCAACAAGGTTGTAAATGTAAGCCTTTGACCTTTGACCTGTAGATGACATTGAGACATGGCTTTGTGATGTTAACAGCAGCCTTGCTGAGTTGATCCCCATCTTCTCTACAAAGCAAGATTATTCTCCTCCAGTGAAGTGGAAAGCAACAGAAAAAAACAGGTAGCTAAATTACAGAGATCAAGCGGGAAGAAAGAGAGAGAGAGAGAGATAGAGAGCTGAAAGGTTGTGCTCCACAGGCATCCATAAAGATTTGAGGAATGGATGGACCACTCTTGTGTGTTTCTGACCTGCTTGCTAAAGGTTCAAAAAGACAAGCCTTTAAATGAAAGCCCCAAGAGTGTTTCCTGCCTCAGAATTGGAAATAATGGGTGGTGTGATTCTGCCAGAATCTGGGGAAAAAAGAAATCAATCGCACACTTACCATGGTAACCTTTTCGGTACTTGCTGATAAGATCTGTGGCAATTTCCAACGGGGGAAAGACTAGAGAAATATCATAAATGAATTTATCATCTGAAAAATCTATAAAGAGCGAGAAATTGTTGAGCAGATCTCCCCTCTCAGGAGGACTTCAAATGAACAAATACATGAGTAACAACTGTTTTGAAACAATGGTGTATCACAGTTATATTTGGTTGTGTCAGTGACTTACTGAATTAAATATCTTTATATGTTACTTTTCACACAGCATGCTTTGGAAGCTACGTGAGTGCATTTCAGAACATTTCAGCCATAACATATGGACAAAGTGATTTGTTGGTAATTGCAACCAGAAGATACTCTTCAGAATTTTAACACCAAGTATGTTTACAAGCACAGTATGAACAAGCAATATTTGTCAGTGTATGTGTTGACAAATTGCAAATATAAGGTTTTCAAAAGACATTATCTTTTCAACAGTAAAGTATTGGATGTGACTTGGAGGAGACATCTAATCCCCAGTAGGGTGTTTTTACCCATCTCATTGAAGATGACAGGAATTAAATCGCCTCTGCAAGTCAAACTTTGAGCAGGAGTCAACTAATTGAAGTCAACACTGGCCCAAAGGGGGAATGACAGGCTGGCCATTAAAATGCTCCTTAAAATTCTGCAAAATTCCCTCTGCACTGGAGGAAGTACTGCAGGTGACTTCAGGGTTGAAGCCTGACACATGGAGATGCAATCCCTTTGAGATATGCAGTGCCTGTCAGTTATTTTTATGAAAGCCATACTGATATTGCTTCAGGCCAGAGACTACAAACATGGACTGATGCTTTTTAATAAAAAGGAAAACATTGCTGTTAGTTCTCCTTTTGAAGTTCTTAATGTACTTTTGAATGACAAAGTATTTAAGTCAACTATTTGTTTTGACGATCCTACATTAAATGTGTAAATTGCATAAAACCACAATCACACCTGCACAAAGAGACACAGATTTCATAACAGATTTATTTATTAATTCAGAAATACAAATTGGCACTAAGCATACTTCAATACCACTAATTCTCCAAATTATATGCTACGAAAAAAAACAGACCGAGTTATTGAAAATTTATGCGCTGGTTTTAAAGACACAGATATAATAGTCAAATGTTAACACAAGTGAAAACACATAATGCATAAAATGGACATGAGTTCCCAATAAATCTATGTCAATGTTATAATTTGAGTACAATATAATGAACAGTCAAAGTAATTATTATTATTATTTTGTATGACTGTATTGTCTAAACAGTGAATCCATCGGCTAGCACTTTTAGCAACACTGATCCAAACACGGTGGTCTACGGAGGTACTGTAGATACTGCAGGATGCTCAAAATTGCATGCTCAAATCACCTGTGATTTATTTGTCATTTGAAGCTGTTGTGCTGACATAGGTAATCATACATGTACTGATAGAAGCACACAGTTTCAAGATCATATCATCACAACTCTATTCTTGTGACCTAAATCGAGAGCCTTTCAGCATACTGCACATTTCTAAGCTACTATTAAAACATCATTTGGTACTGCATAGTCTCAAAATGAACCACACGTCTAAGGAGCTTTTTATAGACAATTTTAAGCTATGATGTCATAGGATATGACTCCTTTTTCCATCATTTACATGAATGTAGGTGTCTTGAAATGGAGAATGCAGTGAGCCGGTGACAAACCAGACAAAACAGTTACAATACAAAAGACAGAAATAAATATTTGGGTTCATATTTTAAATTTTATCTGAACTGCAGCCTCCACTAAATTTTATGAACCCATTCTCTAAAATAGGGGAATATGGTGGTGTTTTACATGGTTGAAATCATTGGGGTGAAGCACTGGACTTATTTTTTTCTTTCTTTGAGCTAAATAAATTGTTGGCCATCAATACAGATAAATGTCACGCCTCCTTGACCAAATAGATTTTTGGTCTGGAAGATGCAATAGTCTCCTGATGTTCAGCTGAATACATATTTGCTTCAATAAAACAGTTTTTTTTAAGGTAGAGACTGTACCTTAATACCATTTGGAGGAGCTCCTTAAAGAATGTTTATATGCAAAGTAAAACTTGGCCAAGCCTCAGCTTCTGAAGGTTTCAGTACCAGAATGATTAATGCTCTTTGGCAGTTTAATGCCTTCATTTTGAAGTACAGCTTGGGAAGCGTGAAGTTGGCTAAGAGAAGTAAAATTGTTTGTACCCCCTCCCTCATTACCCATGCACGCAAGCACACCAACTTTTTCAGTTTATCTCCAAGCACTCTCTGGAATTAAACTTATTTACTTAAATATGGTGCTGTATTTTCCAGGAGCCTCCAGGTGGCCATAATGAAACACTTAATATGTCATAGGGTTACCACGGAAGTCAAATGAAGGGAGACTAAGGGAAAAAATATGATTGCCATCTATACTAATCGACTGCTTGGGGTTGGAAATGACTTGAGGAACTGAAATGCTTTTTTAAGCAGTTTGGGTTGTATGGGACC
Source organism: Anguilla anguilla (assembly GCF_013347855.1). Classification (NCBI taxonomy): domain Eukaryota; kingdom Metazoa; phylum Chordata; class Actinopteri; order Anguilliformes; family Anguillidae; genus Anguilla; species Anguilla anguilla. The sequence continues at coordinate 20,326,394 of NC_049216.1, read as the reverse complement.
GAAGTGCATCAGAAATATGCATATTTTGACCTGATATATGCTGTCGTAGGAGAGAAGAATGAGGAAACAATTAAGTACAGTTTTCCCGGGGAGGCTTTTATTTGAGACAATGTCAACTGCAGGGAATTAGGCATGCTCAGGGACTGTGTGCTGGTTTGGTGGTGAAGGAGGAAATGCAGAATTGTTGGTTCCAACTTTAAGAATTATTTATTTATTTTTTTTAAACTACACAGTTATAGTAGAGCATGAGTGTGCTAATCCACAAATCTGTCACAGAAACAATATCATGCTCTATTTTAGGATAACCTTTTGTTCCTTGAGTGATTGCACAGCAAATTCGCTGATGCCTTATGGATCCAAGCCTCATTTTACATGTACAAGTGCAGAAGAAGGTGTGTAGGGTTTCAACAGAGGTGCTGAGTAGGGTTATGCAGAATGAGACAGGTCAGGTCCTGAGTGTTTGTTAAATCACTACATAAATGCCAGCTAATCATAAAGGGGACAGAAATGAAGGAAACCCAAAACATAGATTGCAGTATTGTTCCAGATGAAACTGATGGCTCACAGCCAGGTGGACGAAGGGCAGTGCAGGAGGCTTTTTGAGAAATGGAGAAAATCTGGCCAGAGACATTGAGATACAGATGGCCCATAGCTCACACTGCACTCGACACATGGCCAAATGAAACCCGCGGTTCATTAAATCACAAAAATAATTACACTCCAGAAACCAACACAAGCGATAATAATGACATTTTTATAATAATCTCCGTCTTGTTTTGTTTGACATCCAATGTCTGGAGATGTGTAGGCTATTTATGGGCAAGAGAGTAGGTGGGGATGTACACGGGAGGGGAGGATAATGCTAAGAAAGAAAAGACGCCTTCTTTTTGCAGGCAGAAAATTCTGTGTTTTGCTTGATTGATTTTAGATTAGCCATTTAATGGAAACAGAATGTGTTTGGAGAACCGCTACGGTGCTGTCAGTTTATCAAAGGCACTGTCTTGGTGAAAATGAAATCGCAGTGTGGCCCTATTAGACAAGGCAGGGAGGCAGGCAGCTCAGTGCAGATAGCAAACTCACTTGGACAGATAATGGTACAATTATGTTCTTCTCCATCGCCAAGAGCATTTGTTTAGAGCAGTAAAGCAGCACATATTGACATATAATTAAATATTTACCCAAACTGTGGAAGCTGAGCAGTACTTTTATTATTCTCTCTCTCTCTCCCTCTTTTTCTCTTTCTCCCTATGTCCATTTCTGAGTGTGTTTATGTGTGCATTTGTGTGTTTGTCTAAAAGTAGGAATACTGATTATTACAGACAGTGGAGAGTGGAAAAATAAATTATTTCCAAAGTAGGTAGGGATGAGAAGGAGCTTTTATTAGATTTATAGTATTATGCGAATTGAGTTCAGACTTGGAGTAAGTGAGAGGAGCAGGGTGGAGCAAATCATCATTGTTTTTCAGTCTGTGGAATAGTCAATGAATTGATACCATACACTTTTAATGACAATTAACAATACAATGATTTGTTTTTGTGAAATCAGTCTGCTTTCACATGGGAAATTCAGCCTGTATTGCTTTATAGCTGTATGCATAGGTTTAGACTGGTTGTCCATTTGCTCTATATCCTGAATTCCCTTGAATGTATGCCACAATTCATGTAATAGTGAAAATCATCACCTTCTTTGTATGTGTAACCAAAGACTGCCTTTCTGTCACAATTGAAAGTAAAAGTTGTCCATCCAAAGCTAGTACCAAGTCATTTTTAAAGTTGCATTTTTTTAGTATCTTAAGTACATCCAAGACAGAAATCATTCCTTGTGAACTTGGTTAAGGATGATTTTAGTATTTAGGATGTTTTATGCATACCATTTTCACTTAATTTACATACTTATTGATTTTAAAAATAGTAAGATGAATACAATTGATGTAATTGATACAATGTAATACATGTTGTTTAAACACAATTAATCTACAATTAATAATAATAATAATAAGAAATTACTTTAACAGGTAATGTAAACCTGGATAATCTGAATCTCAATCTGAAAGTCATAATTCTGCGTGCTGCCTGCTTCCCATATAGGTACTGGTATCTAAAGGTCGTGCAATAAACTAAAAAGGAACCTCAATTGCAAATGCTTGGGATGCAATCAGAATGTACTACTGCAAACAAGACAAGAGCTTACAGTTTAGAATTTATGTTCTGACAGATAGGCAACTAAAATATAAAAAATAAAACCATACTTTCTTTAAGCAAAACCTAATCATTATACGCTTTTTTTTTTTGTTACACAACCCTGATTTGTCTTTTCCAATTAGTTGAATAAACCTCACAATTTTGTATAAAACACAGTTTTCTAGCGAACCTATATTAGCTAGGTAAGGTGATAACTACCTATAGCTAAGGCAGCTTATGGAAAGCTCACCATGTTGAAAGAATCGTATCTAGTAGTTATATACCTTATACAATACAAAAGCATATTTCACCCCCACCCCCACCCCCCCCCTACATAACTACAAGAAATGGCTCACCCACTACACTTGTAAACTGTTTCTGCCTGATTACTGCCAATGAAACACTCACTGCCATGATTTAATGGAAATTAACCTTTGAGGCTGTTGAAAAGATGAATTGGATATCCTATTCAGCAAATAATACATTGGATGCAACGTTTGACCAAAATAAGGCACCTTAAAATGATGGTGGCTTATGTTTGGGACATGCCTTGAAAGGACAAATGTACTAATTCTGCCTTAATATACTACCTTCATAGCAGCTGCTGTGTGTTTGAGACAGCCTGTGTGTCCATTTATATTATACTGTATAAATCTTACAGTGATTACTTAAACCCATATAAACAATTTGCATAGGCTAATGAAAATTACATAATGAACAAAATCTTTCTTGACTGAATGTCAATGACTATAACCCTTTATATTATACTGATTTATCCAATTTCTCGAGCAGAATAGACTTAATTGGGTGTAAATTAATTGACAAGTATGCCTGAATGTAAATAAAGCAATAATGCGGATGGACAATTTAAAATTATAAATGCTTTTATATTTAAAAAAATCATCCACACAAAAATGTGCATCCCCACAACCATGCATATAAGCGTAAGTCTTTTTTGGGTGCAGAATGACTGACAACCTTGCAAATTGTAGACCTGTTCAGCCATTTCATGTGAAATGGGTTCATGTGCCATCCCTTGAGCAAACTGGAGTTTGTGTAGCACCACCATGAAGTGTGCATGTAGTGGAAACACAAAACAAAATGCTATTGCCTTTTTTTGGCAGCTCTCTGTGAGAAGCTCTATTAAAGATAGTCCAGCTGGACCCTCTCCAAGGCAAGTATAATGATCAAATCCTAGTGCCAGACAAATGATATCCTGCATGATAACAAATGGACAAAAATGTTCTGAGTGCAAACATGCAAATATGATTGAATCCCAGTCTTTTATGTTCAAATGGACCCAGATCTGATAGAGCGCATAGTTTTCTCCTGTGATCCAGGAGAAAACTATGTTTGTGCGGTCTTAAGTTGGACAGATGGCTCAAAATAGAAACCATACCATTTTCTTACATCTTACCTGAGTATGTATTTAAAGCCCCATGCATCCATGAATGACACATTCAGTGCCTTTTTGGGGCAGAGTTTCTGTGAATTCTATCAGAATGCATCTGTGTAAGAACACCTTGTTTAATATGAGCCAATACGTTGCGACGGCCGTGATTTCACTTACCAGCTATGAGTCAGCGGTGTGCTCAAAAGCAACACATGACCAGATTTCTTCGCAGAGCGGGCTCCTCATCTCCATCATTTAATGAGCTCACTCGTCACAGAACATCAAGAGAGCCAATATTCACTGAACAAATGCTTTAATGGAATATTTGGGTTAAGGATGCAGCAGAAAGCGGAGTGTATTTGGCAAGCATAAGTCCTGGCATACCTTGCACTCTCATCCTGTATGGCATCCTGCAGATTTGTTGAAAAACTATATGCTCATTTACCATGCAGCCTGTAAAGAAAAAAGCTTTGTTTTAACCCCTGAAGTCAGTGAGATATTGTTCAGGTTTATGAAAGGCCAGCCTTCTGTGAGATGACTAAAATTAAGTTTCATAGACGTACGGAGGCAGCGCAGTGTAGTAATGAAGGGCAGTGTAATGTGCAGCGCAAAGCTACTACTACGCACAGGGGCATGCTGTGGCAGTTTCAATAGTTTCGATCATTTACATTTTTATGGTTGCCCTAAAAAACAGCCATGTATTTGCAGAAAGACAGTGATTCAAGACACAGATGCAAGTCCACATCTGAATGGCTGAAAGGAAATAAAATTAAAGTTTCGAGTGACGTAGTCTGACTTGAACCCAATAGAGATTCTGTGGTATGACCTGAAACAAGCAGTTCATGCTTGAAATCCTACACATTTGTCTGAATCAAAGACGTTCTGCAAAGAAGGGATTAAATTATTCCACCACAATGTGACAGACTCATATCAAATAATTGGAAGTGTTTGGTTGCAGTTATTGCTGCTAAAGGTGGTGCCACCTGTTATTAAGCTTAAAAAGCAATTACCTTTTTCACATGGGTGTTTGATGGGTGTCATTAAATAAATTAAATAATAATTTTCAAAATATGTTTTGTGTTTACACTGGTTCCCTTTATCTAATATTAAATTTTGTCTAAAGATCTGAAACCATTCAGTGTGACAAATATGCAATAATTAAGGAAATCAGGAAGCGGCCAAACACTTTTTCATGAGATTGTATATTACTCCTGGTTGACTTAGCCTGTTGAGATACCAGTCCAGTGTACTGTATGGACTGGTGTCTGTGGTCAGTTGGGCTCCTGCAGTCTCCCAATGCCAGCTCAGATGCAGTGACTCCCAACTCAGCTGGTTGACTGTGGGGTGAAAATGAATGGCGGCTGACAGAAAGCTTTTCGGAGGGAAGAGGACAAGCTTGTCTGCGCTCTCCCATATTAACAGTGGAGACCAGCCCAGAAATCCAATTGTGCAGTTCAAATTGAGGAAGAAATTGAGATTTAACAGGATTTAAATCTTATTAACCATATAGATGGTGTTTTTTTTTTGTTACTTATTATTTTGGAGTTATTTGCAGTTATTCTGAACCGCAAAGCTAAACATAAATGAATAATTGATATTTGAACAAAAAAAAAAAAAAAGTGTTCCATTCTCCAAGAAAATGAATATTAGTGCACATCACAAAATCATGCATGGTCTAACACACACATACAAGAACATGCACTAGAAAACAATCAATTATTTCAATTATACAAAGAGAGATTGTTAAAATAGATATTTTATCCTATTTGATACATTTTACAGTTCCATTAGTTTAATAAGTACCTTGGGGGAATGTGGTGGCTTTCACACTTGCAAGTGTTCAGGGAATATGGCAATATATTTTCAGGAACTCCCCTGGTGACTGAATTAAAAACAAAATAATGATGAGAAGGTGTTCATTTATCCATCAGGTGAACTATACAAGCATGAAAACACACACATACACACACACTCTATTCATTTTCACAGAAAACACATTCATAGACTTCTTAATCCCAATAGAGGAATGGCAATATGTCTTTTTTCTCATAAGCAGGCAACTATAGCAATGAGAGACAAAAGAACAGAAATTGCCTTTTCGTGCCTGCTTTAAACAGACCAATAAATAAATAAAATGTTCCTTTTAAAAAAATATAGACCCTAAACATAGAGGTTATGTAACAATCAAACAGCCTGAAGAGAGATATGCATCCATGAATTCTATGTATAGAGAAGTTATGTAGACTGAACATATTGCATCAGAAGACTAAAAACAATGAAATACATTCTAATAACAGACACGTTACAGTGTGTAGTCATCTAAGACATTACTGAACTACTAGCTAAATGTGATTGTGCTAGGCCTCAACCTTGATTTTCACCTGTTGGAAATGCTTGTGAGAATGGCCACTCCCTTCAGCTAGTCAGTAGAGGAGTGAGCATTGCACCTCCTACTACTGCTTTTGCAGGAGGCGAAGCTCATCACATCACCTGGTTTGCCTGGTCAATTACTCAACCCTCTGGACCATCACTGAATGAATGGGACTGAAGCCTGCAGGCCACCAGAGTAAGCTGCGCAAATTCTTTTTTACTGCAGTCGGTTAGTCCATTGTGTATGCTCAGCAGCTCCTCTACTCTTAGCAGGACTGACTGACACTGGAACACCACGGTCCAGATGACATTGTGGAGCAGGTAGCGCTCCAGCAGTTTGTTACGGATCTCCTAAAAGGGACTCCTGACTCGCTCTGGTGCAACCATCCAACCTCCTTGAAAGTGACCATTCAGCTGGTGGAGAACTGTTTGTTGGAAAGGACACAGGGAGGAATGCATTGCAATATGGACCTGCAAAAGGCATCTCTCTCCCCAAAACCGTCTTTTATCCTAATCCTAACCACATCCCATCCCTAGGTCCCTGATTTCCTAAACCCTCACCCAATTCCACCTGAGCCTTAGCCTTAACCTTTAACTGTACTCCTTTCCCAGGCTCAGAAGTGACATGTCAGAAATGTCAGGGCAGGGGTGATGGTGTTGCAGATGAGATGTGTTATCAAAAGGACTGAAGTTAACATTGCTGGCTACATACACGTCATGCATCCTTCCCCTGCTCCAGCAGAGGCATATATCATACCCATGAGTATGAAATGGGATACAATATAGGTGTTGTTGGATTAGGTTGCTATCGTATACTTGCAGTCCAGTACTTGGTTCCATCAGAGACCATTGGAAAGCTCACGGAGGTGGGTATTCGGTGTGTGAATGGTGATGTTAGGATTGGATGGATGGAATTTTCAGTTATGGGACAAAAATATAGCATGTTTCTATAACACTTGCGCTGATATCCTCTCCCCAGAGGGGGGTGGTATCAGCTAAGCTGAATGCACTTCAGCTGCATTCTGGTGGAGGAAGGGTGTGGCAGGACTTGACTCAGCAAAGAGAACGTATAACAGGGGCCTACCTTCTGTTTAAGTAGGCACACTCATCTGGGTTGCTTTAACTAAGCAGCCCAGGGCTTTAAAGCATGCTTCCTTCTATAGTGTCTGAGCAAGGGTTTTTAAAAAAAATAGATTTACATTAAATTCAGATGTCACAAACTATGTTTACAAAATATGTTTAGTTGTACTGTTAAACAACCCTGTATACATTCATTTCACTTTTCTAGGTTAAAATCAAATTGTCTTCAACCCTGCCTATGGGTGGTTTTCAGTCTATAAATGTTCCCTAATATGTCATAGTGATGTTGCTGCTTTAACTTTCTATTGTGAGCAAATCATGGAGCCCCTTCTCCAGATAGGCAATTCATCACTTCTGAAGAAAGTGAAATCCTGTAGGCCCTATTATCAAGGGGAACGGATTGTAATCTTTGAAAAAGATTCTGAAAAAGATGGAAATAAATAATGAGGGGGTGGCAGCCCATGAAAGATAAAACAAAGGCAGAATTCTGGCTCTGGATGGTGCTGATTGGTGTAATCTCAAGGAGGGGAGGGTGGGAAGCGTGTGCAGTGGCAGGGGCGGGTGTGTGGTGGGAGGGTAGATGCACACGGACATTATGGCTTGTCAAGAACTTTTGCAGCGCATCATTGCTGCACTGCCGATCAATTTTATTCCTTCCCCTTTGTGCAAGTGTGGGACGGGACGCTGAAGTTTCAAGGGTCATAATTCATGCTTTGTGCTTGTCTATGGGACAACTTGGAACTAACTCCCAACCTGAGAAAAGGAAACTGTCAAATGAATCATACTTATGCAACAAAGTGTCTGGTAACAATCAAACTGCAAGAGCACTAGAAGAATAAAAGCACCACAGGTAACATTTTTTTCTGTCTAATGCACATTTGCAAATGTTATCAGTTATTCAGTCCATCCCATATTAAGCAACCTTTTAAATATCACATATATTATTCTAACTTCTGATTTTAATGTAATATAAACAACTTTTCATATCTTCTGTTATTTTAAGTGCTAGACTTTTTAGCCAAATTGGAGGCTGTGGTTGAGAGCAGAAAAAATGGTTGAAAATGTCATCAGTAATGTATGGGTAAAATTTTAAAGAAATTAATTCAATTTTGTTTAAGAGAAAATTAAAATAGTTACAAAACAATCTTTCTCTTTAACCCAGTCTCCAAAGTAATCAGTACAATTTTAATTCCATTGAATGTCAGCTACATACAATTTCTTTATACACTGGCTGCAATAGATAGGACACAGTGTCCCAGTCCCTATACCTCTGCTTTGATTTCCCAGTTGAGGATAGTCCATTGATAGAGTTCTGTATGTAACAATTTACAAAATAATTATTTATACTTTGGCAAGTATTTAAAAAGTTTCAGGTACAAATAATCTTTAAAAGTTGCATTGATGAGGCCAGTTGCAAAAATCTAAAATAAATAACATTTTTTTTTAAATCACACAGGCCAACAGGTTTAATTACATAAAATGGTTACACAACAGAATACACACTGAAGCATTGTTAAGCACAACCACAGTGAGAGCCATTATCTCCGAATGCCAAAATGTATCCAATGGCACAGCGACAACTCATCCAGGATATCACAAAATATCACAGAGCATCCAAAGAACTGCAGGCCTCTCTAACCTCAGCTAAGATCAGTGTTCATGACTCCACAATAAGAACAAAACTGGGCAAAGATGGGGTTCATGGGAGAGTAGCACAGGCAGAAACCACTGGTAACCAAGATAAACATCAATGCTTGTCTTACATTCAAAAAAAAAAAAAAGGGATGATCTTCTATTCTTATGTTTGAATGGCTGAAAAGAAACTAAATTAACGTTTTGGAGTTTCCTAGTTGAAGTCCTGACTTTAGAGATAGAGATACTGTGGCAGGACCTGAAATTAGCAATACATGCTCAAAAACCAGTCAATTTGTCTGAATTAAAGCAGTTCTGCAAAGAAGAGTGAGCTGAAATTTCTCCACAGTCATGTGAAAGAGTGATATAAAATTATAGGAAGTGTTTGGTTGCAGATATTCCTGCTAAATGTGGTGCAACCAGTTATTTAGTTCAAGGGTGGGGTTACTTTCTCTCATGGGTGATATGGGTGTTCATATTAAATAAATGAAATAATAATTTTTAAAAATGTGTTTGGTGTTTACTCAGGTTCCCTTTGTCTAATAGTAAATTTTGTCTAAAGATCTGAAACCATACTGTGTGACAGATATGCAGTGATTTTTTTTTGTCATGGCACTGTATTTTTGCAGTATTAAAATGGAAATGTGAATCTTTATTCATATCACATGGTCCATGTCATCTATGGACAGCCAAACAGTTCAGCCTTTTTCATCTTTTCAATATCAGCAAGCTGCATTTAAATATAATGATGATGTTGTGATTGCAACTAATATTCACGTACCCGCTCTTAATCTAATGGTAAATGGACTGCATTTATATAGCGCTTTTATCCAAAGCGCTTTACAATTGATGCCTCTCATTCGCCAGAGCAGTTAGGGGATAGGGGTTAGGTGTCTTGCTCAAGGACACTTCGACATGCCCAGGGCGGGGTTTGAACCGGCAACCCTCCAATTGCCAGACAATCGGTCTTACCTCCTGAGCTATGTCACCCCTCTATCAGACTTTAAAGAAATAGACATAGAACTGTCACTCAAATAATACACACCCAGACCTCAGCTGTTTTTGCAAATATTGTTGAAACTCTGGAAACTCAAGCTTAGGGTGAACATATTCATGAAACCTTCAGAGCTTAAGTTCAAGGTGCTTAAGGTATTCGTCAGAAAAACATTCTGCAAAAGGAAAAGAGTTCAAACCTATTGTGCTGAAGAGCTTGCATGACTGGAGCATTAGTGCTAGCTTTTAAGGATTCTGACACCCTTGCAGAAGTATTTTTTATTATTATTGATTATTCATGTCTGTGTACTTCTTTGTCATGCTCTGTACCTCATACCAGCATAATTAAAATGTTGGAGGATCACAGATCTGTTAAACTTAAATCTGTTCAACTTAAACTCATAAGGCTGCCTATGTGGAGGTTAATTATGCCTCGATAATTACTGAGTAGTAAAAAAATAAAATCAAAAATATGGAAAGATAAGTGTGTGGATTTTATTAGAACTATAAGCAATTTCAATATTAATAATACAAACAAGAAGAACAACAACAACAATAATAATAATAATAATAGTAGTAGTTGTAGTAAGTTTTGAAATTTCCCATCATCATTCTTTGTTGTCCTTGTCAAGAGCAATCGTGCCCAAATGTTTGAATTCCTCTGCAATCTCAATACTGAATACACCGCATCAAGGACACATGCTCTTGAAAATTGGCCTTAAATACTGAGGCTTTACTTCTATCCAGGACTCATTCAGCGATAAAGCATCACAGTCCATAGCAGGCCAGCTCCACCTGTTCCCAGTAATTTCCCATAATGGGGATTGCATATGCTCTGGAGGCACAACTTTATTGCTCAGCCTTATGAATGCATTCATTGTAACATATGTTTGGGTTTGCAACCACCTGTCCCACAGTAGTCTAAAATGTAGGCTGAGCAGATATGCATCCAAGGCCCGGTCTATCAATAAATAAATACACAATAAAGGCATCTGTTTCTATGGCAATAACAAGGTCTTCACGTTTGAGACTTCTAATCCTCCTCATCGATGATTCCATTTTTAAAAATTGAATTTCATAGATCATTACTTGCACCCCCTATGCAACATAGGTCTCAGCCCTGAACTTGCTTATACAAACTTAGCCATGTCCAAAACAGGACAGTTTGGGCCTGAGATTGTCCACAGCAAACAAACAGTATTTTAATCAATGAATATGATTCACTCATACAGATATTTGTGTAGGCTTGGATTCTTTGCAGCATACTGCTGTTGTACCCTGGAGCAAAATACTTTTTTTTCTCAAAGCTCTCCACTACCGCCTTTTTGTAACAGCATTAATTATTTAAACTTTTTTAGTGTGCCATATTGAAAGGGTTGACAGGCAAAAGAAGCATGTCTCACTGAACTTGGTAACTCTTTGCCTGAGGAAGGCCGAGATCAAACATTGTGTTCACCAGAGAGGAGGTATAAGTTGTTTTGTTCTGTGACTTAAATGATTGCTCTCATCTCATACCATAGTTGTTCTATTTTGTATTTTTCCCCTTTCCCCTCTTCTTCTTTTGGAGCTGTTTGCCTCACTCAGGGACTTTCCTGCTTTTAAATATGAGACAAGATTTACACAAATTTTTCAAAGAAACAGAACCTGTGCAATTTCCTCTTAACATTCTGAGCTAATAATGAATGCTGAAAGGAGTCATAAAACTGTGAAAAGAATCAATAGAACCACCTTATACTCTTATCATTATTGCCCATGGCAAGAGCAGCATAGCGTTGCAGGTTATTTTATATCAGAAGGTTGTCACTTCCCTTCTGGCAAACTTGTCATTCATTTCATTTTGTTTGTTTACGCTCACTAAAATCATGTACAGTGTCACCCTCCCTGTTTCTTCCCGACCTCATTTTTCATTTCCTTTGAATTCCCTGTCAAAACCCATTTGATTTCTATCATGATATTATCAACTTGCTAACTCAAATAAGGCCAGGGCCTCTGGGCAGAGTGCAGATTAAGAAGCATACATTCCCCAGTGGCATGTTTGCCTGCTTGCAAAAGATTAGTCGTATGTTAAAATTGTCCTTGCCATGTGATTACTGTTGAGGCCTTCGGAGACTTCTGACAAAACCGGAGTACGCAGCAGTCTCAAATCTGACCACTAGAACCGTAGAACATTTTTCATCCTTACTAGCAAGTACAGCATCACCATCACCGCTTTCACTGGATCACTTGACTTCACTCATTTCAGTGCACAAGAAATATTAACACATGCAAGATACAGTAGAAAAAGCAGATTGTTAAGATATCGAACATGTCTTCCCAGAGCCTTCCAAACCATATATCTCACTGTACCTTTCCAGATATTTATGGGATTGAAAAAATGTACACAATGTTGAAAATGTGTTGTGAAAATATATTTACATAAATTTAATAAGCACTCATACAAAAATGATTCATTGTATTTCTTTGGCTGTTCGCAATGTAGGCAGTCCGGACTCTGTCTACCCTGACAGCACATCCCTGATCAATACCATATGCAAGTCATTTTCCCCTCAAAGGTTTTTCCACGAATGAGTGCACTGCTTTCTGTCATTTAAGGCATGTCACTTTGATTCGGGGTCTTGTCATCACTTTTCTTGCTTTTTGGTTTTAAAATCTGGATTGATAATGAAGTGCTTCCACTACAATTACGTTACACTTCATTGACACCCATGGGGTAATTTGTGCCCTGAATTCCACCTATACTAGCCACTCAAGGGCAGTGAGCAGTGATAGCGATCTTAGGTCACCAAAAGTAATTTTACAATTGGCTGCTGTGCTGTTTCTTGGCCAGCTGTGTATCATTGTGTGATTAGATCATGCACAAGAAAGCTAACAAAGTCTACAGTTGACTCTAGGTTTTGGCATTTGGAGTCTGTTACTGTTGTCTCTCAACACGAGGACCAAAGAAGTATGAATGTCAGTAAAGCAGGCCATTATGAGGCTAAAAAATCAAAGTAAATCTGTCAGAAACATAGCTAGTATGTCAAAATTAACTGTTTGGTACGTTGTTAGGAAGCAAGAATGCACTGGTGAGTTCAGCATTAGCAAATAACCTGGACCATGGAAAAAGACCATGGAAGCCCACTGTAGTGGATGACTGAAAAATACTTTCAGTTGTGAAGAAAAACCCTTTTCAACTGTCGAAAAGATCAAGAACACTCTCCAGGATGTAGGCATAGATGTGTCATTTGGTGATGTAATGTAGAAATAATGTAAGCACCTGAGATGCATATAGGCTATGCTCCGTAGTCACAGGTACAGTCCTTGGCTATGCAAGTAGCCTGTTATGACCTGGAACCCATAGTGGTAGGATATAATTAGCTTCAACCCTGCTAAGGGTTGGGTGGGTTTAAGTTAGCTAAAGCCCCTGGGGGTAGCACTCTATTACCTCCTCCCAATACTGTGTAAGGTGCCCCACAGGCTGCTAGCTGTCAACAGTGAGAAATACAGTGAACCTCTCCCCCAAATTGGCAATAGCTCTCTGTATTGCACTGTGTGACTTGCACAGTGCAAAGTAGCAACTCCCTTGCAGGTAAAGGTAAGTGCATTGGAGGAGTGTGTGCTTATCAGCTGCAGCGATCTCTACATGGGTGCAGATGAATGCACTGATGGAAGAGGCATACATGATGATTGAGAGAAAAACAAATAGATATTTAAATAATTGCATTTAACCAAAAATGGTTGCCCATTTTCACTGGCAGAGGCTACCAGTTTGGGAATATTATGATATTAATTTCTGAATGTACCACAGTGGCAAGGTACAGATGCAGTGCCTGGCTAATGAGTGTGCACCAAAAGTTAATAAGCTAGATATTTTGGAAATTATGGTTAGATTATTTTAAAGCAGCTTTTAACCAGCTAACCTCTATCATTATGGAATGTAAATGCTGTAGCAGAGTTCAGAGATGTGCCAGCATGTGAATGACCACTGCAGAATGTGAAATCACCCCCAGAGAAGCAATACGAGTGTGAGTAGTCTTCAGTTCAGTATGCTAACCTTTTATCTTATTACGCAAAGTATCTATGGTTAGAAACGTGCAGTTTATCCACCCGGATTGCACAAGTCACGTCAATAGTTCTGATCATCATATTTGTCCCACCTGCTGATTTATTCCTACCCCAGGGTCTTACAGCAGCAAAGGGAGGTCCAACTCCATATTAATGTCCATGGTTTTGGAATGAGATGTTCAACAATTACATATGGGTGTGATGTTCAGGTGTCCACATACTTTTGTAGATGTAGTGTAGTTTGATCTTTTCAGAAATGTCTTAGGCAGGGGATTTGGCGTGTAATAAGTTCAAGGTGTGACTCTACTAGCCAACTAATGTGTTTTCCACATTCCCTTTAAATAAGTGGTTGCGTCACATTTCTGTCCACTGTGCCCTTAGTAGAAAATTAACCTCGTTGACTGTCGACCAAATAATAACCTTTATTATTAGCAAAAATTGTTGGGTATATTTCATGATTCATCATATTGAATATTTCCCACTGTAATTCACAAAATCTGTAGTATTTTGTCATCATGTATCTGGGATCTGTGTCTTGCCTCATCCTTCATCTGTTTCAGGGCAAAGGCAGATAGGGCAGATTCCTTAGCCCCAGCTACTCCATTAATCTGCTATTGCATGTCCTCTGCAAATTAACGTTATTTATTTACAAATGACTTTGTCTCTTTATCCTAATGTGGGATCTATTAAAACAGACTCAAATGAAAGGCATCCGTGGGCTCCCATTACATAATTATTAATTGGTAAAATAAACATACTGATGCTCCAGGACAGAACAGACCTTTTTTCCACCGCTGAGGTCGATAGCTCTGAAGGCCGGGTCATATATTTAATAGTCTATGCCACAAAATTGAACCCTGGGTCTGAATTGATTATTTTACGACATTAGAAATTCAGTAATGTGGTGATTCAGTGGAGGCTGGAGGGAGGGATTATCGTGGATACCGTGATCAGTGTGATCCTGGGTTTGTTGAATCATTGCAGAGGATGGAACATGCCAATCGAAGACCTCAGTAATATGATTGCTGGTTCTCATGTAAGCTGATCCACCTCACAAAGAAGACAGAAAACAAATGGAACCTTGGAAACACATATGGACTATACTTCACTTTACAGCAAAGCTTTGTATTTGTAGGTACTTATCCTGGTTTGAAAATTGTTTCAAGGAACATCCATGTTAAGAAATATAAATCTACTGCTGAAATACGTAAAATCAATAAAACACATTGTTACTTTGACTTATTTTTATTTTTTGTTTTTAAATTGGTGAAGTTACTCACATAGGTGTGGGTGCTTCCCAAGTACTCCTTGGATCTATACAAATAGGATCATTCTAGATAAGCTTTAAAATGGTCAGCAATTGAAGACACACATCAGTCAACCCTCTGTAATCCCTGGCAATGCCTTTAGCGGCTATGACAAAGTTGGATAATTCTGTGCATATCTTCACAGTCAAGTTAACTTTCCTCTGAAGTGAATAAGAAATCAAAGTGGAAGATAAGCCTAACCATGGAATGGGAACCTGGCATTTAGGACAACATTTCTGATTGGATTATGTCCAATGAAAGCTTGGATCAAAACAGTAATTAACCCCAAACCAAAGCAGAATATTTTGCTTTATGTTCTAGTCTAGTCTGAGAAGACTGGCACCACTGATACTTTGCCTTCAGGGAATCTGAATAGGCAGCCTCAACTGATCCAAATAAACAATGGCAAAGAGAGGGCACAGCTCTTCTGGTTGAGCACTCCATAATTTGTTGTTAAACTCTGTGTGTGTGTGTGTGTGGGCTTGTGATTGCTGTTGTGTTGGGTGTCAGAGTGGAGGGATGTGGGATATGGGGGAGATAATGATTTTGGTAGGTTACTAGTTCTCACACTTATAGGGCTTGGAAATACAAGAAGTTTGTATGTGAAATTTTTATAGGAGTGCATTTTTTTTACATTCTTCTTTATATTAAGGCACGGGAGGCCAGTACAGAGAATATAACATGAAACCATACCTGCCTGTTTTTCTTGTTCTGAGGATTTGTCTGAAGTGATTTTGTCTGCTCTCACTCGATGATTGGCAGGAAAGGAGCTGGGAGCCACTCAGGGTGAATTACAGTACCTGCCGATTTACCAGTTTATGATTTCTCATTTTTCCTTTTCTGAGTGCATGCCTGCTCATCCTTTTGGCTGCTTTGGAATGAGAAAAATAATTCCACTGTGCTTTTTGATTCGCAATCCCATTTTGCAAAATGACATTAAAGAGATGACAGGTTCTCTGTATTAAAAGGCCTCCAATAAGCCCCCTGCTATTCTTCTGTACCAGAAGTATGTGTGCATATACAGACAGGTATATACAGACGGGTAATACATTAAAAGGAAAACCTGAATAAAAGTAGAGACACCTTACAATTTTTGATGCTTCCATACATGTGTACTGCATGATACAATTAAGCAATTAACATACTATCATACTCTGTGGCATGTATAAAAATGCTGAGCAGGTCCAGTTAACCTCAATTTTTGATTACGATGGAAAGAGGAAAAGATCTAAGTGACTTCGAAAGAGGGTTCATTATTGGGGCACGGATGGCAGAAGCTTCAGTCACAAAGACTCCACTGACTAGTGTTTCAATAGTAACAGATATTAAAGTGACATCTGTATTTAGATCTATGGGAAAGACACCAGTCTTTGGGGTCAGAAATTGTGGTCAAAAGCACACATTTGATGACCGTGATGCTCATGCATTAGTGTGACATGTAAGGAAAAACAGAAGAGCAGCTCTTCCTCAGATGACTAAGAATGTCAATGCAGGACGTGATCAGACTGCCCCAACAAGAAAGGTTTGTTGACAACTACATGGAGAGGGATATTATAGTAGGGTTGCAGTGCATAAATCCCTCATTACAAAGCTGAGAAGACATCTGAGAGTTCAACAGACCTGCCAACCTTAGGAAAATATTTTGAGTACCACAATAGTCAGTGTAACGCTTAGTACACGTGATTTCGCACCACTTCGCTTTGCACGCACACACGCACACACAAGCCTTTCTTCTTAATTCTAGTTTTGACTGTTGAAGTGATCAGGCAAAATTGTATAATTTGACCTGATTCTAAAATATCACTTGCACTGCACTGGGCTATATTATGATACACTTGCAAGTCAAAAGTTTGAGTACGCCTGCTTAAAACAATTTTTTCATGATTAATATTTAATTATATGATATGTGTGCTTATAAAAACTGATAACCATCAGTTAAGTGAATTGCATTCAATTATTTAATAAAAATGGAAATAATTTATTTTGTATATTGTAACATATGTTTTCATTTTCAAGTATTTACAGAAACTTATGTTGTAATGTAAAAAAAAAAAACTTGTGTTGCGATATAAAACACTGTCAATTATGAATAAAACCAAGTTTTTGTTCATGATTTCCATTTTTATTTAATAATTAACGAATTGAATCAGCTTATATAGGCACACATCATATAGGCCTAATGAAAAAAAAGTATTCAATTGCAAAATTATCTAGGAATGTAGACCTTTGTAACTAGAGGTTTAGCTAAATTATTACCTGAAGCTCCTTGGTGGCTAATGTCAAAATCATAATTGCACAATGTGCAAAACGGACGTTTTGAGGGGCGGAGGCACGGCCATTGCTCCTGATATTTTGCGAGGAACTTCTGGGGGGCATGGACTCGCTTCTTTTTAGTAGGTCTGCTGCTCTCTCTCTCTCCTTGTTAGTATCCTCGTCATCTGACGTCATGATTATTTTCTAACTGCAAGGCTGGTCGGGTGACTGGCTGCAATAATGGGAATTATTTGCTACGTTAGCAGTCTATAGTCAAACACCTTTGCAATGGTCACTTGGCTCCAACAGAGCGTACGCGATTCAAAGTTTGAACAGGGAGTCTCCGTAGCGTTTGAGTTACTGCAGCTAAATTACTCAGTTATTCACATGTCTCCTAACGAGGCTAAATCGTATACAAGCTACGGCTAACTATATACACAAATGTATCTCATTAGGATATACCCCTTGAAATGCATCATCTTATAAAGTTACCGAACATGTTTTAACGTTTTATATGTTAACATTACGGTCACATTTTTGTGCTTGATTAATACTCCCCACTTCCCATTTTACCTCAGCAATGCAGCGTTAAGCCTCGGTGGATAATAAAGTACCGCTGCGTATCAGTGGATGTTGAGTGGGTCGGGGAGGGGTTACAGAGCCACAAGCACAAGGTCGTAGCATCTGGTTCAATCCGAGGGATGTAGTTTAAATACCGAATAAATGTACGGTATTGTTTTGTATTAATTGATTGTTTTCCGTAATTAAATTACAATTATTATTATTTTAATTTTTTTTTGCGTAGTTTCAGCTGGCATTTCGTACCTGCGTATTTTGACCAAGAATTGCGTGGTTGGTACACAAAATGCATGCAGGTTGGCAGGTCTGGTTCAGTGGTGCAAAAACCACAGGCACTGGTTTACAGCGATGTGGAAAGAAGTGATACGGTCAGAAGAACTATATTCTTCACAAGTGGGAAAGTGTGTGTGTGATGTACACCAAGAAAATGGTACAGGCCTGAATGCTTGACCTCTACCGTTAAGGGGGTTCGATGGCTCTGTTATGCTGTGGGGGGACTTTTTCCTGGCATGGTTTGGGTCTACTTGTCCCCTGAGAAGGAAGGGTCATGGAAATCGATACAAAGTTATTCTGCATGATCACCTTTATCCCATGATGAAGCATTTTTATCCCAATGGGAGTGGTGTATTCTAGCATGACAATGTCCCCATCCACAGGGCACGGGGGTCACTGAATGGCTTGATGAGTATGAAAATGATGTGAATCATATGCTATGGTCTTCGCAGTCACCAGATTTTAAACCAATTGAATACCTATGGGAGATTTTGAACTGACGTATTAGACAGTCCACCACCATCATCAATGGGGGAAAATCTTTTGGAAGAATGGTGTTCCATCCCTCCAGTAAAGTTACACAGACTTGTGGAATCTATGCCAATGCGCATTAAAGCTATTCTGGTGGCACCTTTACACTTCATTTTGTTTTTTTCCTTTAATTTGTCAACTGTTTGTATATTATATTATATTATATAATATTTAGGGCTGTCAAATTAACGCATATAATATTATTTAATATTTATGTTAATTAATTGATGTAAAAATGTTACTGTAAGTTCCTGCGTGTTGAATAACACTACCTATTGTCAAATAACCCAACCGTCGCATTTTGCCACACTGTCAGCCATTATGGGGTTCAGACACTCGGCCCTTCAGCTGGAGCGGTCGGTATGGCTCTGAGCCTCTGACAGCAGCGCTAATTTCTAAACGACAAGACAGCACTCAGGACACCACCGGAGTGAATATACAAATGCATCCCTCTGACACTGTAGCCAGTACTAGCCTAGGGGTGCATCAACAGAGGTAAGCGGAGTTGTGTGCTGTAGCAAACGCTAACTTGAAGTTGTTAGCTGATACAGAGAGCAATTTTAAATGATCGGAATGGCTCGGCTAGCTTGTTGACACTTGGTTGGCTGCATCGAGTTATCCAAGCCTGCCCTTGTTGCTGAAAGTGCTATGTAGATTTTTGTTGGTATAGAAAGCAAATGTGAATTAAGCAACCGACATGTATTAACTAGCTAGAGAACAGAGGATAAAAGAGACGTTTTGTCCACTTTCATATTTTAAATAGCCTACAATTAACGCTAGTTTACAATTTAAATAAAAATATACCCCAAACCAATGTAAAGCAGCCTTTGAAAGAAACTAGAATACACCAAGGACATTGACTGTCAGGTAGCGTAACCACACGTCACAAGCAACCATGGTATATCAAATACATATAACAGCGTCCTTGTGAGCTTGCAAGTGCGGTCTTCCACAAGAACGGACTTCAGAAGATCTCAAGTCCGGAGTTTGCGTTCTTGGTATTGAGAGACACCCCATGCGTCGCACAATTCCAACCAGTCAGTGTGTTAGTTGCGCATGTAGTTAGTACATTAAATAGTTAAAAAAAAAGACTTTTATGGGCACATTGGTGCTTAAGTGATAAACTTATGTTAAATAATAAAAAAATAAAAAAAACTGTTATGGCCACATTTTAGACTAAGTGATAGGCTTATGTTCAATGATACATGAAATCCAAAAAATGATTGGAAATAAAACAATTTATTGATTTATAATTCCCTATTTTGATATTTCTATTCAATGCTTTACTCATGTGCCACAATAATGAAATGTTTTTGCAAATACAATCAGAATCACACAAAAACAACAACACGTACGTTTGTGCATACATACATATGCGTTGCAAGGTGTATAAATCAAAATTGCAGACCGTTTTTTAATTGACCACATTTTATTTTCACTGTTAAGTAGCTGAGGTACCTTTTAAATGTAATTAATGTTCAACAAATGTTTGTTGTGATATAATTAATTACACAGGTTGTTTAATAAACTACTTGAGGGGTCACCTGTGGTTGTTGAAGCATAGAGGTTAAAGTAGGCATTATCGCACAACGGTGCTTCCACATCTAATTAAACAGCACAAACAGAAAGAAAAAGCAGCCCTGCTAATTTGTTTTAGGTTCAATAATTTCTGCAAATGTTAGTAGTAAAGCCAAGAATCAGAACGGTTTCAAAATTCATTACATTTCAGGCATTTAGCAGACGCTCTTATTCACACAACTTTGCATCCATTTATACAGCTGGGTATACTGTAAACTGAAGCAATGCAGGTTAAGTACTTTACTCATGGGTACAACAGCAGTGTACAACCCAGGAATCAAACCTGTGACCTTTAGGTTACAAGCCCAATTCCTTACTCATTCCTTACACACACTACACTGCAGCCCTGTTAATTTATTCAGAACATCATAGCTTTATTGAGCCGAGGGGGGGGGGGGGGGTATTTGAGTATTATAGTTTGTCGCATAAATCAGCAGCACTGAAATCACGGAGATGAAGGTGCATTTCTTATCCTGAGAGAATGCTATGTGCCAGTAGAGTGCCCTTCTTTACACAAAGAATGCCTAATTTCTGTCCTTTTTAAGGAACAAAGAGAAAAGAATAGATTCATTCAACAACAATCTTTATTTGTCATCCACCATAAGCATACTCTCTGTTTGCTGAATCTGAGGAATTGCTCAAGTGTGAAAAAAACTAATCAAACTAAACTAACAATATAAAGGAAAGTTCTTTAGCTGTAGAAATGGGCTTCAAATTTTGAAGTCAAATAATGGAAAATAGGTTTATAAAACTTCAAGTAGTTAGATGAGTTGAATATATTTAATGTTAGAGGGTGTGGTAGGTGTCCTGACGATGATGTAAGGCTTCTAGTATTGAAGTGATTTTAGATTAAGACAAGAGCAGTTACTAGTATTTAATTTACCATTTGGATGAGAAGTTGAATGATTGGCAAGGTGGTGGAATGGTCTACTCTATGTAGCTGTCATCAAATCAGACACTCACATCCTTAAAAACCCCTTTCAGCTATGTGAAAAGCATTTGCCGTTTGTGTATCGGACACAACGTGCTATGAAGCATGAAAGACCATCTTTAAAAATTCAAGTTTGTCAGTGTCTCTGACTTCAAGCATATAGGCTTTAAAATGCTACGAGAGAGAATGAAGGCCATATTACCTTGGTGACAGCTGCTACATGCGGAATATTGCTCAGAGTGGAATAAAATCCAAAAGACTTCAAGTGGAATGTATCCATATGTCCATCATCCCTGCTGCCATAGGGGAATAAACAAGAGAAATACTTCACTTAATAAGATGGAATGTCAGAGGCAGACTGTCCTCAGACGAAATTACATTGTGTTCAAAGATAAGGTTAATATGGCTGCCAAGACAACAAGAAAAAAGTGCTTTCTTGTTACTAAGTTACAAGAATGGTTTTATTCTCAAAAGCTTCATATTTTATCTTTGTGCCTGTCACGGTTTCTGTGCAGGTAGATCATTTTTCTGTGCCTGCACCGGCTCAGTGGTTAGCATTCCGATTAGCCACTCGGCTAATCGTTATTTTGGTGTGTGGGGACGATTAGTTCGAGCTTGCAGATTAGCCACTCGGCTAATCGTTATTTTTGGTTCCTGTGGGAGGATTGTTCCTGCTTGAACATTCCATGCATTCCTGCAGGGTTACCTCTGATCTGTTTCACCTGGGGGTTGCTCACATCTTCCGCTGATTACCAGCCACACCTGTGGCTGGGTATTTAAAGCGTCAGTAGGCAGTGGAACAGTGCTTGAGTGTAACGTGTTTTGCTCTAGCCAGTTCCCTGTCGTATTCCTGAGCAAGGTGTAAGGAATTTAAGAACAAAGAAATTTAAAAAGCATTCTGACTTCAGTTTGTTTGTTTTTTGGAAAAAGGTATTAGGACGGTATAGGTCCAGATTCTGAGGCCAGCGGTTTTAAGGGGTTATTGTGTCACCGTTGGGGCACAAACCTTTCTGCCCTTTACTAACCAGTTTTCCCCCCTGGTTTTAGTTGGCCTCAGAACTTCTGTTTGTTTTTGAAAAGACATTTTCTTTTTCTCAGCTTCGGTTCGAAGTTGTTTATTTTTCATTTCTCATTTCCCTGTTCCTTTATTTTCCTTATATACTCCTTCTTCCTCAGTTACCCGTTTAGGGGTTTATTATTCATTATTTGGGATACGTCCCCTAGGAGTATAGCACCCCCTTATTTCGTCTCTCACGAGACTCGGTGGTTACTGGAGTGCCCTTTGGTAACTTATAGATCCCCTGTTTGGTCGCGTCTGGTCTTCACCCTTCCCCGCCCTCACAGTGCCTGTATAGAAGATTATAATAGTTATTCTTTCAGAGACTAATATTCCTATTACATTTATTTATTTTTCTTAAAAAATGCAAATGTGCCAGAGAGCAATATAAGGACATAACCTCTAAATCAGAATAAATTATTATATTCTGACATAAATGTACATCTCATATTTTACATAGCTAACAATGGTTGATGTATTTTACCTCAAAATGAAATCATTTACCTCAGTCCTTTCTTCATCAACACGTACCACAGTTACAATAAAATACTGCTGCAATAACATAGCATCTACATATTTGTTTCCTTTAGCAACCTTGGCACAGGGATTTCTTCTGAAGACACATTTACTTGGTTTCTAATTGTGAAGGTGCATTAGTAGTAAGGTACATCACATTCCAGGGGAAGACATCATGTAAATACAAAGAAATAAAAAAATGAAACAAAAGTGCCAATTCTCTTGTACCTTGGATGCCAAAGCTAACATCAATACAGACAATTAAATTCCTGAAGCTGTTCCACACAGAATCACTTAAGCCAGGAGATAATGTGACATGATGTCATAAACATTTTCCAAAAAAACAGAGCCCTGGCATTTGAATATAACTTTATTTATTTATTTTCTTTAGAAGAATTGAAAATTTGCAGCAGACTTAAGAAAATAACTTGTGGGGAGGAAATTATACCGTGAGCTCCATAATGTTTTGGACAAAGACATTTTTTCTTGATATGGCTCTGTACTCCACTATTTTAGATTTGTAATCAAACAGTTCACATGTGGTCAGCAGCTGTCCATTCCATGTCATAAAGTATCACTGAAAATGAAAGGCCTGTGGTCGGCTATCACAGCCCTAACGTTATACAAAGGCCATATTTTCATGAACTTGGATAGACCTAAAGATAAACTTGATAACTCATTTTTTGTTTTATTGTATTATTTTAAATGCATTATTCTGCACTCCAGGCGAAAAGCATTTCAACTACCATAAACAGTAGGTGTATTTTCCATGGCGAATGGCCAAAATTTGCATTTATTATACTAAGAGATTCTTTCAGTAGAAGATGATTATTCAGACAAAAAGTATTTTCCAAGAATCTAATGATGCAAGATCATGACAATTTATTTTGTCGAGAGAGTTTAGGCATTCATGCTGAATGGACACAGAAGTGCATTACCTTTTTCAGAAAGAAAGGTCCTTCCCCAGATTACTTTACATGGACTAATCCAAAATAAGGAGAACTGGAGCACTATATATAGGACCTTAAATAAAACATTGGCATCCACGTACTGGTACGTAGGATGCAATAAAAGGATTGTATCAACTGCAACAATGCCCATGTTATTTCTATGCTGAAATGTTTCTTCTCAAAGATTTTTATTTGGAAACCAAAAGAGCACTCAAATTTAGGTTTGCGAAATGCTAGATTAATAAAAGATATTTGCGTCAAAAATTTGGTCTGTGAAATTGTACATCATTCTGCTGAAGCCAATCATAGTTCCATTTCTTTTCACCGACTTTGCAGTTATGACCATATCACCCAGAGATAGACATTAATAAATTGCTCCATAGAGACCTATTGGGTTCATACCCTTAACAGTGTGGAGCCGAATGGGCTGAACAATTCTCAAATTCTATGGTGAGACGTCAATACGTCAGTCACCATTTCATGTAAGGCGTTGGCTTTTGAGAGCTCGGAGACATATTTCTGATATACACATTTCAGTACAAGCTCTCCTTACTTTGAGTTAAAGTCTTTGAAGCAATCCAGGTAAAGATCCTTCTTTATACATCTTGGACATCTTTTATTTACTAAGCCTTGATCAGGTGAAAAGTGTGTCAAAAATGGAGACATTCTGATTTCAAACTTGGTGTGACCGCTTATCACAAGCTCTGCAATACAATGCACTGAAATATCTTTTTTTTTCTCAGTACAGTGTTATCATACCCCATTGGCAAAAAGATTCAACAGGACCCAGGAGCAGTTTCCTTAAAATGGCTCTTCCCAAGAAATACTGTAATTTATCATTGGATACAAGTGGTTAGGAGGAGAGGTTTTATCCAGACTGGCTTTTTAATGAAGACATGTCATCTTTGTTTCTTATTGAAAGAAAAAGGAGTAGATGAAATATTGTACACATCTGAAGGGTTATTATCCCTCAGGGGTTTTGAAACAAATACAAGGGCTTGCAGTTCTTTATAGAAGAGTGAATTTCCTCTACAGTAAGGTTCAACATGATCATTCCTGTTTTACCCTTACATCTCTGTTACTATTTCTATGGTTTGTTTCACCAAAGTCTTTAGTTATGACAAGAGCCTGAATTACATAATGCATTTTTTAATTTTTTTTTTTTTTTTTTTTTTTTTTTTTTACTAAGCAACCCATTATCCATCTGACTGCATGTAATGCTGATCTTTATCTCATTGATATTAGGTTCAGTGCCTTTGACATAATGAGTCACCAGGGATGTGTGTCACCTGACTCCATTCATTTCAGTGCACAAATACTATCAAACCAGGGGCAGCACGGTGGGGCTGTGTGTAGCACTGTCGCTTCACAGCAAGAAGGTCCTGGGTTTGAATCCCAGCCTGGGCCTTTCTGTGTGGAGTTTGCATGTTCTCTCTGTGTCCGTGTGGGTTTTCTCCATGTAATCCGTTTTCCTCCCACAGTGCAGGTAAGCTAGTTGAAGACTCTAAATTTCCCATAGGTGGGCATGAATGGTGTGTGGGCCCTGCGATAGATTGAGAACCTGCTCAGGGTGTATTCCTACCTCTCATCCAATGTACGTTGGGATGGGCTCCAGCATCTGCTGCGACCATGACCAGGAGAAGCAAGTATAGATAATGGATAGATATTGAATATTGAATTGAATCTGCTGAATATAATTATCAATTCTATTCAGCTCATTGGTTGATTGAGTAACATAAGGGGGGAAATTGCTGATGAGTTTTGATAGCATTTTTTTAAATTATAATTGCATTTATTTAAAGTGTTTTGTAGGTTTCCTTTGTCTAAAGATCTGAAGCCATTCAGTGTGACAAATATGAAATAACAGAGGACATCAGGAAGACATAAATTGCTTTTTCATGGCACTAATTCAGTCAAATTGATTGCCATTTTTAACATAATTTATTAGAAATTTAAAATCTGAATTGTTGCTAATGGCTTCAAATATTGATGTAAATTAAAATTTCTGGCCAACTTACCCCCAATAAATCATACTTCTTAGAATTCTTTATGGGTCAGGTTTTCTGTTTCTCGATGAAAAGGGGAAACAGTACTGTGCTGACTATTCTTATGCTTTCTATTTTATCAAGATTTTATTGGGTGAAATTGCATTTTAATCACTAGAACATAATTCCATTTGTCAGGGATGCACACAGGGAGCATTACAACATTTATTTTTAATAAGATGAAGAGAGATGTCAAGTAAGAAATGTACAAGACGGGCTGTGTTCTATGCCACAATTGCTATTCCACAGGCATTAGTAATTTCCATAAGACAATTATTTTGCTCAAAATAGAGTTGAGTTCTTTTTTGAACCAGTAAAGAAATACAGGCAGTTTGTGCCAACTTCCAAGAAACCCCAGAGGCAGCAGGTTTTTATACCCAGCCAGGTGCAAATGTCTTGCTCTCTCCTCTGGCATGTGTTTGAGCTACTGATACCACCATTTCTTTTCCTTCCTGCGCCTTTTCTTCAGTTATTACGGCCATTGGTTTTCTCATGCGCCTTTTCTTCAGTTATTACGGCCATTGAGTTCTCCATTTTGTTGATTGAATTATACACATGCAAATTTCTTTTTACAATTTGCACCTGTTGGCGTTCTATTTAAACCTCGAGCAAGCCGATAAGCTTTGCTTCTGTGTCACTTACGTTGCACGAGAGCCGGTAATCTATCAAGCAAGGTAAAAGGTAAAAGGTAAAAGGTAAAAGGTAAAAGGTAAAAGGTAAAAGGTAAAAGGTAAAAGGTAAAAGGTAAAAGGTAAAAGGTAAAAGGTAAAAGTTTGAGTTGTGATATTGGATTGTTGTGGCTATAAAATTAGCACAACAGTCTTTAGCTAATAGGTTGTTGGTAACAAGTTGGTGCCACAACCTAAACTCAGAATTCTTTCTTTAGGGTGTTACTTTTCAGCCTCTGTTCGAGGTCTGTTTTGAGTTGCTCTGTTTTTCTGCTCGGGCAGTTTTATTTTCAGGAAGTTCATACTCCTTAAGCTTTAGTTTTTTACCCAGTACGTGGGTTGTTTTGAGCTTTTCTTTGGGATACCCTTCCTTAGGAGTATTGTTTTCCTTTCCGTTATTTTTCCGCTGTCCTTTTGTCTCTTGAGACTTTGTGGTTATTCTACCTTTGGTGAATAGCTTAAAGAACCCCCCCTGTTCAGTCGCGGTTGGTCTCCCAAAACCCCCACTCCCTCACATGAACTGTTTTGCACATCAAATTTGCACATAATCACACAAAATTAATTCATTAGTCATGTGATGAAGCTGAAAAACTTTAAGATGGGGGGGTCTGTAGGGGATCCAAAAACAACACAAACACAAAGCCCAAAAAAGACTGGGACATAACTGCTATTGTTTATAGAAATGATGGGTTTAAAACTTAGGGGAGACAATGCCAACATAGCCTACTTTCAGTTCATCCCTGAAGTAGCATTCTTCCCGGTGAGTCAGTAATATGCCTTGATATATTTTTGACGCCTCAAGAGCAGAGCAAAGCAAAACTCATATCGGCTATCGAGACAAGCTGACCAACGAGCTCTGCAACAGATACACTGACCGTCTAAACAAAGTGTTGTGCCTAGTGGTGGAATTGCAAGGTGAACCAACTAGAATGTAGGCATTTGTAATTTCATTGGGGCAGATTTCACTGGATTTTTCATCTCGCTGTGGTACTGCTTTGCCTACAGTGTCTGGTCTGTTGCAATTTCTATATAATTAAAACAATTTCCTTCAAATATAATGTTTTGTGCTAATTTATCACCAATTTATCCATGGTAGCACAATAGCCTACAGTATGAATATAGTTTATTCCGCTATTAATGTTTGAAGTTTGATCGTTTAGTTAAATGGCATGCCAGGGGCGAGAGACATTTGCGCGTTCATATTCGGTATCAACACCTGACTATTGTCAGGCAATTTGGGTGTAATGGCACCAACACCCTGTATTAATTTACTGGGTAAACTGTCCTGAATTTTAAGCCATTCTGTCAGACTTGGCCTATATTATTGAGTTTGTTTGAATAAGAACAACCACAAGTTCACCCAACTCCTAAAGAATTACATGAAAACATTTTTATTAATTAGCTAGCAGGCTTGTAGCCTATTAGCTATCACAAACAAGTAGCAGCTCGTTTGTTTTATGGCAACCTTTATTTCCCTATAGTAGTTCCTTATTAATCGCAATGCAATCACAATGGGCGTTCCTCACGCAAACATAAAACAAAATTGCCATCTGGGCTCACTTCAATAATGTGACCAGATGTCCTCTTTCCTGGACATGTACTCATTTTGAGGCTTAAAATATCCGTCCAGGTGAAATATATAAAATTCCACAATGTCAGGGATTTTGTTCTCGTTCCTCAAACTGTTCCCAACTGTTCTTTTTTTGACTGTGTACTGTAAATGTTTGTTTATTCCATGGACAACATGGCAGATACACTACGTTAAACTTGCACACAACGTAACGTGGCTACTGTTTGTACTGCGTAGCAGACGAGCTATGAGACCTTGAGGCACGCTCCCCCGGTAGTAGCTTGCAGATAGGACGAAGCTGAGACATGTAGGCTACAAAAAAGCCAAAACAAAAATGCAAAATTTAAAAAATAAATTCCTGTGTTTTTGACCTGGAAGTGATCAGTGAGTTGAATGTATTGTCTGCAGACCTGGTACATATGTTTCAGTACCAAATAAAGTCTATCGATTTAGAAATTCATGATGGGTCTACAATGCACTTGAAAATATACCTTATTGTGACCTTGGAAGAGATGGCAGCAATCATTGTCCAGTGAAAATATTACCAATCATAATTCAGTATTTTGACTGGAAGAATGGTAGTGCTCAAACCAAATGAATTGAAGTTAAAAGCACACCCAATGAGTCAGCTTTGCTTTGGGGAAAAATAATAATACTAATTTGTTATTATGATGAATAGGAAAAGGCTAATTGAAAACAATTAGCATAAAATATGAAGATAATATTATACGATTCTTAATCATAGGAAATGGTAATTATGCAATGGCTAAATACAGAAGTTAACAGTACCAGCATTTAACCAAGGTTAATTTGTGTTGTGGTTTCATGACATGCTACTCAATATTACATGGTTAGTTCATTAGAACTTCATTTTATGAGACCGATCAATTTCCTTATTAGCTTTGCCTTAAACTGCACATCGGACTTGGATTTCATCTAATCTCGAGACTGAATAAGATCTACACAACGGCATCTTCACACACAACCAAGAAACCAACATAAAACCAAGAAAAGTGTTTGTCTTAGTTTTGAAGAGAATAACTTTCTCCTAAAACACTTCACCCAGCAGGGATTCAGAATGCTAGCACTGATTGTGTGACACCAAATTAAGGCACTGAGCGGGGTTGTTAAATTATAGGAAGTTTTGACTTTTCTAAGGTCT
This sequence comes from Anguilla anguilla, assembly GCF_013347855.1. Taxonomy (NCBI): domain Eukaryota; kingdom Metazoa; phylum Chordata; class Actinopteri; order Anguilliformes; family Anguillidae; genus Anguilla; species Anguilla anguilla. Next base: position 20,297,282 of record NC_049216.1, on the reverse strand, counting down.
GATAAAATCACTTTCTAAGCAACTCTAGGTTGTCTTCAGCCAAGATAAGCATCATTATATGGTTAGCAAAGATGACCTGTTTTAGCCTGAAGACCAAGCATGAATCTGTTCAGAGGTAAACCAACTTACAGTATAGTAGATATTGAATATTTCTAAATCTCAAACCTTAACACCTATTACTTGCATGACAGTTGAATTATTTAAATTGTATTTTATTGTATGCTAAGGGCATTTCTATTTTATTAATTTTTATTATGTAGCAGTGACCCATTTCATGGTGCTTGCTAGTTTCCTTTACTGCACATTTTCATTTTCCCTTAGTTTGATTATTTATTCTTGATTTTGCAATCTCGATCTCGTAATTCACTCAATTTGAGATTCTTTTGACTCACCACTTGATTATAGGGCTATGCGAATCAACTGTTAATTAGTGATTGGTTAATTGGTCATTGAGAGCAGCTGTGGTGCATTATCTCATCCAATGAGGGTGTGAGGACACCATTCCAGTAGACATTAAAAGAGGCAGAAAATGGCATATCCAGGTTGATTTCTGATCCTTTCTTAAGATGCATCTCTTGTCAGCAGCTGGTCTTTTAGTACTTTCTGGTTGAGTGCTTTAGTTGCCTGAACTCTGCAGGATACATGTAAGAGAATTGAGAAGCCTAGCTATTTTCAAGGTGTTCCATTTAAAAAAAAATTAAAAAAATTAAAAAAAACCCTAGGCTGGGTCGCATAGCAGAGCTACCAACTAGCAGTCTTGGCTAATCACCTGCAAGCTTATACTGCTTGACTAAATGACTGGCTAGCTTTGCAGGCTTTATGGTTTAATTTTTTTTAATGTTCTGAAAAGCTCCCTCCTGTCCACAATTTCTTTTGTTATTGGCTGTTCAGTAGACCAGAAAAGATTGTAAATCTATAAAGGGAAAGAGGAAAACTCTTATTTTTCTTTGGAACTGAATAGGCATTTGTTTAATGCATCTTTATTATGAAGTTATACATTATTTATGTAGTAGGAACTAGTATTCAGACTTCTTCCTGATCACCTGGAAGTTGGGGATGACCAGCCATCAGTGGTGCTGGAACCAGTTTTGTAGCGGGGGGGCTAGCAAACAAATTGGCAAAGGCAAATTGCAGTGATGTCATGAATGACAAGGTCCTGCACACTTCATTGTGGATAAAACCATTAGCTTGCTACATGAAAGTTACACCATTATTGTTTTTGTCCTATCAAATCTGTGCTTGCTTGGCTCTGATACAGTCACACTTGAGTGACTAACTTTAGCTGATACTTTGTTAATTACAGTAATGCTGATTTTTACAAATGCCATAATATAAAAACTAGAGGTACAACACTGACCGTGTGACAATTTAACTTGAGTGGTACATGAGAACAGTTGCCTTATACAAAAGCACATTTTTCATTCAAATTCATGTGCCATCCAAACAGCACTGTGCTTTGAAGCTATAGAAAGGTTGAGTTATTTTTAAAAAAAATCAAATTCTGGTACTATGAGATTTGACAATACAAAATCTTTTGAAACATTCATACAAAACGAGGCAATTATAAAATGTCTGAACTGGAATGGCTTTTCCACATGTAAAGATTTTCCTTGATTCTTGAAATATCAGCCAGTCTTCATTGAATAACAGCCTGTGGCTATGGCACACATGTGAAGGTGAGGGGAAGGAGAACTAGTTTGGACTGACTATTCAATTTAACTTCAAGGGAAAGGTTCTTCTGTGATGCTGTTAGTAATGCAACTTCCCACATGTTCTGCAAATATGCATTGCATATGCAAAAAGATTATCTGCCTAAACACTGCATTTAATTTACATTTCATGTTTTATGGGAGCCCCATAAATTATAATTTATTATATTATTTCCCAGCTCAATACAGAAACATGAATTCACAATATTAAATGCATGTATTTTGCGCATTAATAAACCATTTGGAATAAATAAAATATGCACATCGAATAAATACATACATATTAATTTATTGTAACTAATTAAAATCTAGAGATTTGAAAATGCCTCTTGGAATTTATGTAAAGGATCACAATGCATACTTTGGTTTGATACATACCTGCTTGGGGTCACTCACTGGGCCTCATTCACAACATGTGTACGATCACATTTGATTGTAAACTGCGTGTAAGAACGTTTTCAAGAATATTTCGGAATTCAACTTTTTTTTTTTTTTTTTTTTTTTTTTGTATCTGCATTTGTTCATTGCTGTTTCCTTATGCAAATCACATCACATGAACAGGATTGTGGATACAATTTGCAAACAGCCAGCCCTCGTTATCTCATACATCTGGCATATGCACAAAAAAGGTCTGCACATGTGATTGTTTTTTTTTTTTTTTATAGGAACATTTTAAGAACAAATTAAGAATAACTTAAGTTCTGTGAATGAGGTCCATTGTGTAAAATAAATAATAAATAGAAACAATGTGCCACCACAGTTACCATGAATCATGACAAGTGCAATACTAAGGGGAATAGAGAGCTAAAATCTGTTAATAAATTCTTGTTCAGCAGCAAAGCTATTTATTTGCTGCTAGAAACCAGGCTTGAATTATATAATGTGAACAGTATGTCCATGGCAGTTTCAAAGGAGCTTACAGGTATATACATATGGTGAATGACCAACCTCTAAATAGTAGTGGAGTTGGATTTTGTGCTTATTTTGTGATAATATAAATTATTTAATAAAGAAATAAAGTTGCAAGAGTAATCAAATTGCTGTAGTTATGTTCTCTGACTTTTCCACAAACATGTATGGGACTTTATTAATGAGAAATAAACACACGACTTCAATCAACTCCTACTCCCAGCTTTCCTATCAGCTTCTGGGGGATGATCGTGTTGAAAGTTGAACTGAAGTCTACGAACAGTATTCTCACGTAGGTGTTTGTAAAGGGCCAGATGGAGGGCAGAGGATATGGTGTCCTCGGTGGACCGGTTGGGGTGGTATGCAAACTGGCAGGGGTCTAGTGAGGTAGGGAGCCTGGTTTTCATATGGCCCATGCCTAGCCTCTCGAAGCACTTCATTGTGATTGGAGTGAGTGCTACAGGGCGATAGTCATTGAGGCAGGACACAGTCAATTTCTTCAGCACTGGTATGATGGTGGTAGCCTTGAAGCATGCTGGGACGACCGCCTGGCTCAGGGAGATGTTGTAGATGAGGACCTCTACTAGTTGGTCTGCACACGACCAGGTATGTTGTCAGGTCCAGCAGCCTTGCGTGGGTCGACTCTGGACAGTCTTCCTGACGTCAGCTGTGGACAGGCACAGTACCTGATCATCGAGAGGAGGGGTGGCCTTCTTTGCAGGCACGTTGTTCAGTGTGAAGTATAGTGTTTTTTTTTTTTTTGTTTTTTTTTAAATAACCTTGTTACCTTTTTTCCAGCTCGCATACGGTTGTGTGAGCATTACATTACATTGTAGGTATTTAGCAGTGACTTACACAACTTTTACATTTTTTCTTTATTTTTACATAGCATTTACATTGCATCCTTTTATGCAGCTGTATATATACTGAAGGAATGCAGGTTAAGTACCCTGCTGAGGGTTATAATGGCATGTTCTACATGGGAATTGATCCTGTGACCTATGAGAGCCAGTTTATGCCCAGGATCTGTACCCAACCTCACTAATGCTCTTGTGGCTGAATGGAAGTGTATCCCTGGTGCCATGTTCCAAAATATATTGGGAAGCCTTCCCAGAAGAGTGGATGCAAAGGTGGGTCCAACTCCATAATAGTGCTGAATATGTCATTCCAAGACCATGGGCGAGTACCTATGGGTGTGATATTCAGGTGTCCACATTTTTGGAAATGTAGTGCCTCACAGGAATTTCTCAACATGGCTAGTCTGGAGGCAATCCAGACACAGCTGGTTCATCACAACCAGTCTATGATTCTGGATTCCTTTGCATTTAAACCTGCATAGCAAGACAAAGGCCAGTTCCAGTACTGGTCAGCAGAGATGACAGCCAGTAAGAACTACTATGTCAATATTGTGGGATAGTGATCTCCGGACACACTCTTAATCACTGGATCAGTTGAATTCTAAATCAGATTGGTTTGGTTGAATACCTCTGAGTTCGCTTTTTGTACTTTTTGTACTAAACTTGATACATACACTTATGATTAAAATGCTTTTACCAATGTGATATATCCAGATCATACCATAGGTAACTTAATGTTTCAGTACATTTTGATGTTCTTGGAATGTACTTTTATTTAGAACTTGAAAGTTTGGTTTGAGGTCCTTGTATTGTGTGGAAATGCAATAAAACATACAATTGCACCAAGTATGGAAACATCCTATACAAGCAGCTGAAAAGGTTGGCACTTACATGGAGTACCACAGCAAGCCTGAGCCTTTCTTTGAAGTCATTTACATTTGAAAAGTAAAAAAAAATAGCTACATTTAGTTTTAAAGGATATGCCTGTGGTCCCCATCATTCATGGAGAAGCCTTTGAATATTTCAAGCAAATGCATTTCTATGGGGATAGAAAGCAATCTGGATATAGATTGTGCATCATTTTTTCTGCTTAAAAGAAACCTCACAAGTGGACATTCTGGCTGTCTCATAGTGGCCATTTTAACCACTGCACTTTACACTACAGACACCGAGCCAGGAGCATCCCATCGGGCCAAACAAAAACAGTGCATTGATGTGCAATGAATGAAGTACAAACTATGAGCAGCATATTTGGAAATGGAACTATGGGACCATTTTATATCTATAACCAGGGGCTAAATTGGGCCGGACCCATCTGGAAATGCATTCCGGCACCTCTGTGTTGGAGGAAAAAGACGCGAAACATGAGGCGAAGTATGCATGCATGCATGCATTTACTGCGAAGATCGACTGGGAACCACAACTTTTAAAGACTGTATAATGGCATGCAGGTTGAGTGCAATTACAAATACATGACAGGGGGTGTTGAGAGAAAGGAGAGAATTTAGAATTAGTTTGAATATTTTCTGATGGCACTTCATCTATGATCAGGAAATAGAGGGCTGGTGTCATGCCAGAAAGAGCTCCATCTTAGCTTGCTCTTCTGTCTCTGTGTAACACCACCAGTCAATCCTATCAGAAGTCTGAGGAAGAATCCTCAAATGTCACAGGAAAAATGATGACGCTTTTAAACTTTCTATGAAGCTTTTCCTCTCTGCATTTCCTATTCAGGGATTTTCTTTTAGAAGTAAATGCTGTCTGTGGCAGTCTGCTGCAGCATAATAGCTTGAGATGGCTCAGCGAGGGCAGGCTTCTTCAGTGATTTGAGCTATTTGGAAGGGGTTAGATTCCTTATTGGTATGGCATATAAATCCAAAACCAAAAGTATTGAGAGATGAAGATATCTCTCAATGTCTTCCATGCCACACCTGCACAGTTTCATCTCTCATTGCCTAAACACAAAGGAGAGTGTTCCGGGTGCTGAACCTGGCACACAACAAATGGGAAGGTCCATCCATATACACTGCTCATTACTGTACTACTGCATTTGTTTGTTTTTCTAAAACCCTACAGTGTAAAGCCTTCATTGTTCCCCATTTTTCAAAAGGTTTTCGGTTTGCCCATTGGTTCTGGTCAATGGAAGAGCACAGGGCGCTGAATGGACAGCTCACTCCATACAGTTGCAGCCCTCCATCCATATTGTTTGTCTTTTACAAAACAAACACATTCATTGTAAATACCTTGGTATTTTGTTTGTTTGTGAACTTGAATAAATCCTTGAAATGCAACTTTAAAGAATCAAAGTCATTAGGACCTCTGTTACTCAAAGCTCTATGAGTTTGAAGGATTCACAACTTACTCAGAAATATTCACAGATTTGCTTGTGCTGTGCTGAGCCTGGGTGCCAAACATTACTTTGAAATACAATAATTGTTGAATTTGTACATGTACGCTTTAAGCAATAGCATGTTCATCTTTGTTTTAGTTTATGAGCAAGGACTGCCAAAAACTTAAATAAAACAACACACAAGCCCACACTCTAAGAAATGATCAAAATAGGAAGAATATTTTCAATACACTATAACGTTCTTGAATGTGTTTGTTACTTTATTGTTTTGTAACAAAATAGACTCTTCCAACTCACTGCTACCTGCACCGGTCAAATCGGTCAGGAAATACGGAGCATTGAATATAATTGATTCGCATTTTTCATAGGAAAGTGAATCAATACAGAATCAGCTCACAATGTAAGAATGCTAACGCCTCCTCCACTTTCAGTAGTCTGTCATCACAGAATGCAGAAACCTGCCCCCTTTAAAGTTATTTTGTAACACACCTGGGTTCCCTCTTCTCCCAGATTTAACACTATTTTGGTCTGGTTTAAATTGTATTTGCAATTTAAACCAGTATTGCAGGTTCAATTGCAATGAACTTGAAATGTGTAGTCACAGTAATTTGCCATTCTAAATTGCTCATTTAATTCTGCCCAAAACACATTTTATTCTCCAAAGAATTTTGGGTGAGATCCAGCAATACTGTGCCAACCATTCTTTACAAGTAAAAGAGCATGGGATCTTCACAGAAAATCAAAGCGAAATATTACATTGGGGCTGAAAAATTTAAGCTATAGTGGTTGCAGCCTGCATATGGCCCTGATTCATCAGAGATGTATTTTTTTTTTTTTTTTTTTTTTAAATCAACCACCGGGCAACCTTACCATTAAAGTTTGGGGGGCTGCCAAGAAAACAAATCATTTAAATAAAATGAAATAAATGTGCACACTGAAATTGATTTGTGTGCTGTGTTTGGTGCTCAAGGCCTTTTTGAGTGCTTCATTGTGACATATGGCATGATTCCAGAAGATTATGGTTATTTATATTGTTCTTAAAATAAATATTTATTTGCTTATTTATTTATTCATACAAGTAAATAGTTGTACAGTGCTTCTATATATGCTGTTGAAAAGGAAAAAATAGCAGGTGTTATCAAAGCTATTTTCCTTACCTGATGTGCTACTGCTGGGAAATAAAGCAGTTCACCTCACCTGAGGTGGTGTTATCATAGGGAGCTTTTAATAAATTACCAGAAACTCAATGCATTTTCAAAAAAGAACTCTGCGGGTTATCCACTGTGTGTCTGAAACATCTACTGGGTACTACACAACAAACATCCACTGAGTTTTTCGCAATCAGAAAAAGTTGGCATACAAGGAAATATAGTGAATGAACTAAATTAAATAAATAAAAACCCCATAAATCAAGTCCCTGGCAAAGTAATTTGGACCCCACAATGGCCATTACAAATTCCATTGAAGGCTCAGTGGGTGTTGCCGCGGAAACAAGAGGAAGAGTACATTACCTCCCTTGCACAGTCTATTGCACTCATCTAAGCTTGCGGTTCACGAGGTGAGAAACTGCAGGAATCTCCTGACCTTTCCCAGTGATATTCACAGCCAGCTGTCCAGAGCCTCCACTGCTACATCTCCTCCGCACCACTGCCTGCTCTCCCCAGATTATTAGCTCATTACTTTTTAAAGACCCTATTGTGCCAGGGCCTCTGCAGCTGTACGAACCGCAAATGGGGTGGGGGTGGGGGGTGGGGGGGGGTGCTTTTCGACCTGATCGCGGTGTGCCTGTTGCGTTCTCTCAGGTTTGGGGGGGGGGGGGGTGGAGGGAATGCATAATGGGTGCCTGTGTTCCATCACAGAGTATACTGTTTTATATTCCCCCCAGGTTACATTCCTCTTTGTACCGAATGGGCTGACACACTTCATTAATACTTTATAGAGTCATTCTCCAAGAGAATACTATGTCAAAGTCATAGGGGGGAACTGCTTCTGCAGCTCTCCAGCATAGCTGCTGTCCATTGCATAGTGCAATTCATTTGCCAATGTCTTGGATCACAGCTTCTTCCTTCCTACCAGAGATTTTAATAATCGAGCAGCTTCTGTGGTCAACCGTAATGTAATTGTCTGAGGGCTGTGTGTGGGTTTGAGCCAGGTTGAAACACCCGTACTTTGTCTAAAAAAACACATTATTGACCGCAGGTGTCCCTAGAAAGTGCAAGGAATTATGGTGTTAATGGTATTAAACATTCCTTAGTCTGTCGGTTTGTCAGATAGGAGAGTGGAATGTGTTCATTTTTTTTTTTTTCTTTTAAAAGACAACTAATCATTGCATAAATGTGATTCAGACATACTGATTAATCACTTTTAGGGACAAGTGACTGGTTATGTTCATTATTAATAAATATGTCTAGTCAGTTTATCTACCATTTGTCTCAGGGCTGTCTTTGTATTCCTTCGCAATAATAGCAGAAACTGTGAGCATGTGGATACACCTGATTGTATTGGCATTTGTGGATGATACACAACAGTTCACAACTAAACACGGTTCAGAACTTTCTCAGCAATTACACATTAACCTACTGTGTATATAAATACTATGTTAAATTATGGCAATATACTGTGGATGCCCCCCCCCCCCCCACACACGCATGCACGCGCACACACGCACCCACCCAACACACACACACACACACACACACACACGTTTGAAAACCGACACAGCTGATTGACTGTAGGGGACCTTACATTTCTTTTTTTGTAGTTGATGGTTCAGATTTGGACATTTCAAACGTGACCATGTTAACAGCTCCCACATTCCATTTTGACAGCTGAAAAAATAATGGAATATCTGCTGTATTGCCATTTCATACCCTGGGGAGATGAAGCAGGAAATAGAACGAAAACAGAAAAAGTGTTTCATTTGGTTTTGCACAGTATATTGATTCAAATCGTTTCAATGTATTTAACGATCCAGTTATTAAAGTTGCTCCATGCAATGTATGTAAAATAATGTAATAAATGTGCCAATGTAATTTATGCTCTGAAATAGTCACAGCCAACATTATGGTGCAAGATCCAAAATTGCTGTGGAAGGGAATATGTAAAATTTCTAGTGTACATTTTTAGTCAGTATATTATCATCACATTGTATGAAAATCATAGTGTTGTAATTTAGTTCAGCGTTTTATTCCTTTTAGAATCCACAGATTTCATATGAACAATTTCATGTGGTTTTGGCTTGTGGTATAGTAAAAATATTGTGACCGATAAAGCATGCTTGCTGTAACAAAAACAATTCAGTGACTAGAGTAAATTTCATTTAAAGTTATGAATAAATGAATGACCAAATTTCAACATTATATTTAATTGCTCAAATGCAGTTATGCTAAATTGTCTGTAAGATGTCTGTATAAATGTTAATTTTTAAATGGCATGAGAAATATTACATATAAATGTTGAAATTGTGTAGTCCGATCCTTCACATTCAAATAAATAGAATAGCCCGTTCAAATGCAAGTGCCCAATAAGATTCATATTATTTCCCTTTCTCTGTCAGTGTCTTTGAAATTTGCTAATATCTTTAGTTCTTTCTTTATCTAAATAGTCTCTCTAGTCATTAGGACTAAAATTAGTGCAATTATTGACCCTTGCATAGCTGACTGCAGTACCTTAAGAATAGGTTTTTCACAGGTCTGCACTGGTGTCATTCCATCTTCGTGTGAGGGGGTCACACATTAATGAACTGGGTTGATGGTGGATAGGCACTTTCTCCTTGTGTCTCCTAATGGAGGAGCAGGAGGCATGTGCTGGGCTGTTTTGCCTCAATTTTCCCTGAGGGTAGAGATCCACTGAGAGCTCACCCCCCACCCCTCCTTGCCTCCCCCAAATATGCATCTAAAGGGCTGAAGCCAATAGAGCAGGAACCTTTCAGGGCTGCTTTTATGGTCTTTCCTCAGGGATCAAATTAGCTCTTCCACGGTTGTGTTGTGTTGCAGAAAAGCGTCATCACCCAAAGCGGTTTTTCTTATCAGTTATGATGAACGTGTTGGAAGACCATTACTATTAAATGCTATTCAGTCCACATGCACACAATACTGCTTTTCCTAAGCTTTCAGGGGAGACAATGGCATGGGTCCTATCATGACTGTGGGTGTGAGAAAACAGACAGAGAAACAGTATGGTGAGGTAGCAACATGTTCAGCAGACTGCTGACAGGAATTAAACATGCCAGCTGGTGCTAAGCAACACAATGCCTGATGAGGGCAGGAGGGAGAGAAATTGTGGATGGGGGATTCCATTTTTGAAGATGCTTTGAAGACAGTGGCTGGAGAATAGCTACTGTATGCTGGATTCCACATAAGAATGATGCTTACCCCCTCCATAAATGAAGGTCCTTTTTAGTAGCATGCACTTCAATCTATTGACCAATGATTATGGGCATATCTGCAGTCTTTATTTTCTATACTTCTGTTGTGATTTCACCTTTTTCAGTCCTTGTATGATTTGTCCCTGAAATATTTGAGTGTCACAGCTCAGAAAATAAACACATGGATATACTGCATGTAAAAAATATTTGCATTTACCTTCCTGTTGACATGTATTGGGATACATAAAACAAACAAACCATTGACCAAACATCCAGTGATTTACCATTTGTACCATTCCTCAGTCCCAACAGATTGCATGCAAAACACAATGAGGTTTCACTGTGTTAAATACATAAAAACAGCGTTAATGTATGTTTACTTTAAACTAAATGCAGATTAGTGAAAAGTTCTCTGGGTCTCAGTACAGAGCCACATGAAACATGTCAAAACTAACAAGAAACAAAAACAAAATTAAATATAGTGGGCCTGATGAAGGTTGCAAGTGACACCAGTGCTGATTACCAAATACTCTCACTCTAAGTTATAGGAACAGCTGACCATGACCACAAGGGGAGGAAAAGTTATTTCTCCTTCTCTCTACTCCCAAAATTACATGTCCATGCATACAGGATGTGAACCTAAATTTATTATTGATGGAATCACTAACTTCATGGCAAGTGCTTGTTTCATTTGTTTCAGTAGGGGTATTGGAACAGGGATTCTGTCTGCAAACTGAGACATTTAATTTTCTGCTTGTTTGCTTGCAGGTGATATCCTACTGAATTTTGTTCTCTGTAGGGTATACGTGATGATATCCCTTCTTGTAAGTACTCAAGGTGAAAGCTGACTTGTTTGACAGCTAAGCTCAGATGGAACACAAGGTACTTTCTGCATGTTCTAAAAGTTGTTCTGTGAGGGTTAGGATTTGTTTTCAGCATACCTCATTGTTTGGGGAGCTGATTAATTTTAGAGCTACTATCTTCCCTTGATATCACACAAACCAATACCATAGGTGCTGACAAAGAGATGCAACATTCACTTCAAAAACTAAGATACATTGAATCAAGTCTGACTGGCTTTGGTAGTTAATGTGTTTATAGGAATAGATTTCCCATACCTTCATGGGGTGACATTTTGTCACAAGTTTGTGCACAAGAAATGATGTTGGTGTCATATTTCATCATTACAGTGCTGCACTGAGGAGTTCCATTTCTTTCACTGTCAGCCATTTCTGCATCAAAAGAAATATGAAGAAACAATACTCAAGGTCAAAAAATTAAAAAGGATGAAACAACAGATGTGAATTATGCAGTTTGGCATGGTTGTGAACACTTGTTCTACCTATCCATTGATGCAATCACCAATGAAAACCAGCACAAAAATTATTTTGTGAGGCTGTGAACTGCATCACACAAAAGGCACAATTAAAAAGCCACACAATATTTTAAAATAATTATCAAATGAATATACATCATAAATAAATAACCAAATTAACAAAAAGTGTTTTACAATCAGTAACATGAAACTATAAATCTGTTTAAATTATTTTTGGAAAAACATAAGATATTTGAAGTCATTATTATATGCATGTATGATTGTCATGCTTCACTGGGTTATGAAACCAAATAAAACACTTATTGTTGTACAACATTTAGTTAGCTGTACTAGATGAAACATGAGTAGAATTTTTTTTTCGCTATTTAAACAGAACATAATACATGATACATAATACATTATACATGAACATGTGTGACAAGAATCCCACATTCCAGAAGCTAATTACCTTCAGTTAATTACCACATTGAATTATTTGTGGAAAAGTAAAAGGTGTGTGTGTGTCTTGATCGCAAAGGCAAGTGTCTATGCGGTCATCAGGTGATTTATTTGGGCCCCTCTTCGATGCGACCACAGGCACATAGATGAACAGAAGAGTAGCTATCTCGAACATGCTCTTTCAGACCTGATATCTGTTAGAGAGAAAGAACTTGGCTAGTAAGTGTGACCTACTATTGGCCCATAATCAGCACATTTTTAGGTCTGCCAGCATTTTGTAAATGGGACAGCTAAGGCGAGGCAGTCAAGATGGGGATCAGCTGTTAAGCAAATTCAAAATAGTTGGTGAATGGTCTTGCTGTAAGCAGACCACTCGTGCCATTTTGCAAAACATTCCAACAGCTGGTGCAGACTGCAGACTAGTAGATGCTTGCTGGGAAAACCATACTGTGGTTTGATTCTTGAATTTATTTATTTATTTTACTTTTAAAGTCTTCCCATAGAGGCCCAGAATGCCATCTTAAACTTCTAATATTGTTGACAATATGCCATTGATTTGTCTGCCAGGAGGCAATAAAACTACCTTTCTAAATGCACTCCTTTATACTCTCCACTGACAATGAATCATGTAGATGCCGTCAAAAAACCTTATCTTAAACTCAAGTAAAGATGTGTCTTTATTAGCTTCTCTTCTACTACAATACTCATCCCACCTTTAAAAGTGCAAGAGCAAGATCAGAATAAAGATACATGTATTTGTCAGGCATGTGTTCCTGGTATGTCCTTTTACACTGCTTCAGATGAAGTTAAAGGTTGCTGGGAAGGTAATTTTGAGATGGTATTTCTGCTCTGTGTCTACGCTCGTTACCCCGGTGTGCTTTTGGGGATGGCATGTCTCAATACTGCACCCCTGAGATCTCTAAGTGGAATATGTGTTCATGTAGCTTTCAGAGCACAGGTGTATTCTGCACAAACATTACTTTAGAAAGTGAAAGCAGCAGGTGCTCCAGGAAAGTACTGTAAAACGTGTGGGGGGACAGCATCAAGTAGAAATACAATCTGCTTACGCTTTGGAAGACAAAGCCGGGAATAGCTTGTCAAATAAAGAAACAAATTGAGTGCAATGCCTTTTTGTGGAGTTTCAAAAGACTCTCATATGTCAGCAATGTATGTCATTGATACTATAGTATTTAAATTGTTACAGATGACAGTGTGGAGTGGTGGTTCGGGGAATCTCGTTTTAACCAAAGGGCTTCTGTTTTTTGGTTTTTCCACAAATTGATGTATAAAATAATGTACTGTATGAGATGTACAATGTAAGCTATATAAATTTCTCCAGGAAAAAAGGAACATAACTCAGCATGAAAGACAACCGAGAAACGGGGGACTTTATTTTTTATTTTTACATGCAGCATGTGATAATGAAACTTGTAAATATGAAAATGAATAACTATCCACTTTTTGTTATACTGAACTATTATGTCATTTTGATTTGTGATATTCCATTTTATTGTTATTGAAATGCAAATCCATCAGAATGCCTATGGGCTCAGTCATGCTTTTACAAGGGGCAACACTCATCTGTCTATGAATATGCATATCAACACCCAGTATAGTTTAGCCAAGATTATATCTATGTTATAAAAATAAACATGTAAAGTTATTATTCAGTTTACTTCAGCTGAGGTGATATCTGCATATGCACAATAACATGTGATATAAATGATATAGATATATTGCTCATGGCATGCTTCACTGCATATTGAGAGCTTGGATCCAAAGGATAGCAGCTGCCTGAATTATTGTCCCATAGGTTTTAAAGGCAATGCCCAAAGTGCATTACAATTTTCACCTGATCATAAACTTTTATTAGTGTGGATTATGTGAACGAGACACCATTCATCTCTTATGTAGAGCTATACAAAATTTAATCAGGGTCTTAATGTGAAAGAGTTAAGCATTTTGTCCTTGCACAAAAATATACTGGCAATCCACTGTCGATTGTTAATCGATTGGATAAAAATGAACCCTGTGCCCTTTCTTTTTTTTTTTTTCCCTGGAGCTGTTTGCGTTTCTGTAGCCCAAACCATGAATCATGAATTATATTTATAGAATGGATTGCTATTTAGGTGTGCAGTCATTGATACATGAAAATGCTGTGAGTAATGCAATAAGAACATGGCAATGCCTTCATCCTGAGTTGTTGTGATTTTACATGCTTAAATTATGCTATGTACCTGTACCAGAATGTACATATTTGTACAGCTGACATTTTAAGAAAAAAGTAACCATACTGTATGGTCTCGTATATTTAGAATGCAAAGGTACATTGAGATTAGCTAGATGTAGCTAATATCAGTAGTCCTTTGTACAAGCCATTCCCCTGGTGTCCAGGCCAAATTTAGCTAGCACCACATGCTAAAAGCTGATTCATAATTCCCTCCAACAACAGAGGTTTTGTTCTTGGGCACTACGTGTGCTGGTGAACACACACATGCAACATGCTTTTATATATTTTTTTTTCCAATAAATCAGTTGAGGACCCAAAAATAATTCTGTAAACCAGGGTTTATATAACACTGGTTTTCTATACATTATTAATATCTTGCCCTTTAAAAGATTGCATAGTTAGAATCACAAAAAAACTATGTGCTTAGAGAGCCAGATGCTTGAAGGCACTGAATAGAGCTCTACATTTATTTAGCCCTGAACTATTTTCTTTACTCTTTTCACAACACCTGCAAATAGCCATGAGTCCATCCCTGACTCTATTTGAGTCTATACAACAAAAATAGTTTCACTGTCCATCAAATTATGCACTGCACTGTACACATCTCTAAGGTAAAACATTCATGTTCATTTATTTTGCATGCAGTTCTTTTTCCTCTATCCCTTGAGAAAAGTACTTGGGGCTGTTAAATGTACACTGTAAACTGGAGCTGCACCTGGGGAATAATGCACAGGGTAATGGATTCCTTCCTCTCCAGATATCCTTACACATCGTAATGCTGGTACTGAAAAAGACCTTGTCAGACCACAGTATCTGTATTGATTTCAACCCTAGCGATTCAAAGATGTGTTTTAGATTAGCTGTGTGGACATAGAAATTACTCTCACCCATATGACAACCATCCCTGAATTACGTTGTCATCTTCTGTTCTCTTGTAGGTCCAGAATAAGTGCACTAACGGCATGCACTTAAGCAGAGGGAAACCATCAAATGGACCCAACCAGATGTGAATGTTGTGTATATGAGCATTTTAATGAAAAAAATGCAAATATAATCTTAAACATGTAGCCTCATATTTTTTGGATTATGAAATTTTGGAAATAAGTAGGTACTTATGCTTATTTACTTGAGACTAGCTTATTTTGTTTTTATACTGTAGCCTGGAAATTGGGCCAGGTTTGTATGAGGATTTAGTGAAAATGAATGAACTTGCATTGTGAAAGAGCTCATTTGTGTGTAAAATTAACCACTTATGCATGGTCCCAGCAGTGATCTCAATCTATGAGTTGTTGCTAAACACCTCATGTTGCAAACTGCCACTGTGTTACTGTGGCTATGGTTAGTAATAATTTCAATGTAACTTCTAACATCCAATGCCACTTGGCTGCATTAAGTGACAGGTCTGGACGCACTGTTCGCACTGGATCTGAGTTTGCGAATGGAGTAGAGGTTGCTATGCCTCTTGCACTAGATTTCTCTTGACAAATATAAGCACACATTTACAAGGAGATAGGGCAGCATGCAGTTGGTGCAAATGAGAAGTACAGCTGCCCAGTGACCAAAATGAGGCTGTTCTATAGAAAGGCTACCCCTTGAGCTGCATGGCCTTGTCATGTTCTACCATCAAATAGAAAGCATGTCAGCAGCAGCCGGTCCTTCATTGATTTACCCACTACTAAGTCCATGGAAGATACATTGGCAACAAATCTGTTTTGTTTAGACTGCTAATATTGGATCAGTGCTCTGGGTTTTAATTTTATTATTCCTCTTCTTTCAAACAGATTGGAAAGTTTTGCAACAAGTTAGTGCCACTGCATTCATTTGTTCTGATTACCCTGCTTTTCCTTCAACAATATAGCTTTCCATTTAGAAGTTTTAACACAATGCTGTTGACATTTGTAAAATGTGAGTCTGCATTTTCCATTGGGTTTGCATGAATTATCAGTAAGGTTTTAAACCGTTTTGCAAACAACAGTACCATTAGGAGAAATCGACAAGCTTATTATATTTCTCATTCCTTCTTTCTGTCACCAATTGTCCACATTTCTTCCTTTTTTAAAAGCTAGATTATCCTTGTTAGAATATGATCTGACATAATTCTTAAATAACAGCACTGCCTTTAGCCAGTGTCCTCCCCTCCAACTAGATACTACAGTATACAACTTCATTATTGCGACACGTTTACAGCTCTAAATCGGTCCATGTTAATGACCTGACATCTATTACCTTGACAACACCCAGTACTTGATATGCCTGAATATCCAATTATACACTGCAAGATAGTATTGCCTTAACACTGTTCACTAATAATATCTGTATAAAAATCAATGCCATGTCATCAGTTCCCCATGTATTCACGCTTGATTCAGTCTGAGGTTCAAATTTCTGGATGTACTGAGAAAATGTTCTTAGTGCATTCTTTGTAAGGCTCATTCTGTTTGCACTGCAACCAAGAGTAAAATGTGATAAATAAGAATTTTAATGTGGTTACAAACTGTTTTTCTGAAATATTAATTCAAAACTCCTCTCACAAAATTTTCTGTTTTTGCAACATGGCCAAATTATTATTATTTTTTTAAAATTAATTTCTCCTACTAGAAATTCAATAGCAAAAAAGCCATTATTCTCAATCTTCTCAACACCTGGTATTTGCTCAGGTCTGAGCCAATATAATTCAAGGTGTCTCATGCATTTTTTTAAAAATACATTTATTTAGTATTGACAATAAGTTAATTTAATAGTGGTATGGATCAATGTATCAGCTTAGTGCTGATAGACTTTCAGCAATTTGGGTTATTCAGTTGTATTTATGTATTTTTACCCAGGTTAATGGAAAACATTCCAGCGGTTGATACAATGCAGGGACCATTGGTAAACTGGCAATGATGAAATAGCTAACCAGTTCAGTTATTATTCATCTAAATATTAAAAGTCATAGATCACACTGAATTACTTTTATTTGTTGATGGTGAGTTAAATGTCAGAAGACTGTTTGAAACACATACTTGCATCATGTTTAGGTTCTACCCAATGCAAGTTGTATTGTTTTGACATGTGAAATGCAAGGCCAGATGACCTACAGAATGTGAAAGGCCTCCTTACTTGACTGTGCTAATTATAGTAAAGTCACCATCAACAAGTCATTACAAGTAATCACAGTTGTGTGGGTTTTTAAAGTGAAGAGTGAGGCCATCATGGTTGAATAATTTGTCCAGCTTGTGCTGTATTTCTTCTTGCTCAACCTTTTTGCAATCCAGTCCAGGTAGAGGGTAGCAATTAACAATGCACCGCACAGAAAGCCTCATTAATTCAACTGTTCACAAAGGGAGCTAGATTGCGATAGGAACTGCCCAGATACCCGATGCTGCCTGGAGGCATGAGGCTTTGCATTTGACTGAAATCAATGAACGGGAGAGAATGTCATCTTATTTGACGGCAGTACAGCAATATCAGAGAGCAGTACAGCAATATCAGCAAGGAAATGGAGCTGAGTGTGGAGTCTACCTCCACTAAACATGGCAATTTTTTAGTAAGATTACGTAAAGGGATTTCAACATAAGCATCCTTATTCTACTGGTGTGCTGTGCTTAAATCCATTTAATACCGTTCCATTTTCTCTTGGATATGCACCCTGGGCATGTTTTGTTACAGGGTGACAAGACATTCTGTTCCTTGTGCCAGAGCTAGGCAACCTTGTGAAAGAGCTTTTCACATGTTCACCTCTCACTGCTCAGGTTCCCTGGTTTTTTATTGTGAGAATACCATCTTCTGTGTTGATGTGTAACATAAATTTTGCTGCCTTCTAATGTTGGATTAAATGGCAGGTACAGTACTATGTTATTGTAATTCTTATCATTTACAAAACTGCACTCATTATTGTTCTTCCCTAGGCATTGGTATTATCACGCATGTCATATCATGTCTTAGGTTTTTTTTTTTTTTGTTTTGGCTGGAAACAACATGAGACTGCATCAACATTCTAAAAATGGCCTATAGTTCATTAAAAGAAACAATATTGGCAATGGTGTAATGTACGGGAGGGATGGGGGGTTTCAACCAGACTCACCTTCAGGGTTGCAGTTCTCAGGTCTATGCATTTCAGTGGAGCAACGAGACGTGCTCTCGGATTTACTTGGAGCCAAGAGGAGATCAAGTGCCTTCAAGACATAAGGGCTGACCATTACTCGAGGAAGCAGTTGGAGAAAAACCATAATTACAGATACATTCATGATATTTCGTCAGAAGCTGAGTGAGAGGGGATTCGATAAATTAAGTTTTAATTGTTCACCGGGTTTAACTGAATAGATTAGCGCATCAGAATTACAATAGCGACCGCCTCTTCTTAGCTCTTAGCACATATCATGGCCAATAAACAGAGGGCATTTATCAGACTGATTGTATTTGGAACTATCTCGAGTCACAATTCTGAACAAAGGCAACATCAGAGCTTGCCGCCTTCTAGCAGCATGACGGCAAAATGACTGTTCAAATCCCAAAGTCTGGACAGACGCTCATATTGTTTGGGTTCAACCGATATGAGCTGCTGGTAATTATTTCAAAAGTAAATAAAAGTAATAAAATGGCAACACCATGCATTCAATACCCCATCATTTTTCCTGTACCATTACGGGAATGTATGCCTGGAAACTGGAATCCCCACCAAATGTTTAACCAAACATCAAAATAAAAGTTTTAACAACGTAAAACGGCAAGGTCAGGAAATATGTTGTTCCAGGACAGCACACGCATAGAAAAAGAAAACCGAACAACAAGCACTAGTCTGGTATTTTAAGTTTTACGATGTCCTATAGTTTTGATGTCAGTGTTAAATAAAATAAATTTCAATGGCAATAAAAGGGGAGGCCAGTCCAATTCTGTTAGATGATGGGTCAGCTTGTCAGCTGGTCCAAGGCCATTGCAGGTGCATGTGGACTCCTGGAAGACTTCTTTGTTGAAGATGGGGTTGTGTCGGGTTCCAGTCAAGATGACTTGGATATGCACAGGTGTCACTTGGGTCCGGCCACAAAGGAGATATGGAGAAAGTCTGAAGATTCTTGTTCGTCAAAACAGCTGTTGGAGCTAAATAAATCAGCTTGGTTTATTTCGCGGACAGTGACAGGCCACCTCGGGCAGGTTTCATTGATCAAGCGAGATGCTAGCTGGGATGCGCAGCCAAGTCCATCCAACATATGATAAATTAAGGAAGACATGACAACAGTTCCCAATTATTGCAATGTTTACTCAAAATGGAAAATTATTTAATTTATTGGTGTGAAGTTAAAAAGAACATGCGAAAGGAACATACTTACAATATCCTCATGTGAACAATCCATCTGCTGTATGAATCAGACAGATACAATCATATTGCTGAATTGTGTTATGGTTCCTTGCATTTGGCTTGTTCTCCCTGGCCACAAATATGCAAGCTTATAATTCATAAATGCATGTATGAATTTGAATGTGTTTGTGCACCCATGCAAAGGTACTTGGAAGATTTTCTGCTTTTTGTAGTTTAATGTGCCAGCTCAGTGAGGGCATATCATTTGGTGGCTGGAGTCTATGCATTTGAGCATCTGTTCCATCAAGATAATATACTACTAATGGCAGACAATTACCAAATGAATAGCAGCATTAACAGGGTCTAAGAACCAAGTGGTGAAGAAAACGCAAACGCAAAGCAGTCGGATGCAACTCGAGGGACATCTCTGCTGTGGTGACCTTCTCCGTTTTGCTGTAGTAAAGCATTTTTGTTTATTAGTGGCCAGTAGAAAACATAAAGAGTATGGATTTCAGTAATACTTGAATTAAAATTAAGCCAAGCTCCAGTTCTGGATCAATGTAGTGTGTCATCCCCCCCTCCTTTCATAGCGCATCAGCATTGGCAGTTTGACTGCTGCCCAGATTTGTAAACATTCTTCCCTCGTGTATGTCAACAAGCCACCTCACCTTGCGAGCCCCCTGTCTTTCCTTTCCAAGCAAATAATTAAATATTCATTTACATTAGTTTTCCAAAAGACCAAAAGGTGTTTCCACTGTATAAAGACTGTACCCTGCAAACTACTGGTCTTGGTGCAGAACAAAACACAAATTTGGAGAAAAAACTATAAATAAATATATAAACCCATGGCTGAAGGAGAGTGGACATGCATTAATGGGGCCATTTGAGAAACAATTGGTGCAGATGGTGTTAATTAAGGTGAGGTAAATAGCATGGAACATGAAATTTGGACAGTGATCCAGCTTTGCAATTCAAAGTAGGCCTCTCTGTGAGGTGGAGTGTTTTGTTCATGTTTTGCTCACTGAATAAGATGTTGACATGCAGTAAATCGGACTGAGGTTTTTGAGGTTGAGACTTAAAATGCACAGATTTCTGAGGTGTACTTATGCCACTGAAACCGTATGGGTTTGTCCTTTGATTTGAGGAATATACATTTACAATTCTCTCCACATTGATGACAAGCTGAACCATCCTTGTTTTTACTCAAGTATTGTTCTTTTCACAAAATATTAGGACAGGAAAGTATCATCATTCATCTGTAACAATGTAACCATACATAAGAAAGTGGGCTCTGTCTTCCTGACCATGGGACTGACCCTCCTCTGAGTCACGTTCACCATGAACTTTTATGGTTAAGCAAGGCATAATGAAGTGTCAGTCCCCTTCTGTCTTGTGACCCTGAAGTGAACTCACTTCAATTAGGCACCAGCTTGGGGCAGGAAGACCCCATTTAGGAGGAAATGTGGAGCCGGATTTAACACGCTTCAACATTAAAGCAGTAATAAATGGTTTATCTATCAGTGTTTGATTGACAGCTCCAATACCATGAGCCAATCAAATGTTTGTGTGCCAAAAATAACCATGTTCCAGGGAACACACATGGGTTCTGTCACTTCAGTGACTTTGTGAACATAAACTCACCAAAAAACTTAACTTTGCTCTGAGGGAAAGACACTGTGTAACTTGTTAAGGACATTGATGGATTTTGCTGTGCATTCCAACTCGCACCTCACTTGATCATCAAGACCTGCCTGAGTTCGCATGCCACTATACGCAAAATAAATCAGGTTGGCTTATTTCCCTCCGACAGCTGTTTTGAGGAACTGAGTACAGACTTTTCCTCTGATATCTCCCTTGCAGCCGGACCCAAGTTATCTTTACCAGAACCTCATCGCAACCCCAACTCATTCAGGAGTCCACACGCACTTGCTGTGACCTTGGACCAGCTGATGCATCACCTAACAGAATTAAGGACTAGCCTTTCCTTTTATTGCCACTAAATACTAAATCACATTTTATTTAGCACTGACCTCAAACAATAGGATAACATAAAACTTGTAATACCTGATTTTTTCATTTTACTGATGCTTGTTGTGCTTTGTGTGTGTTGGTCTGGAATAGCAAATTTCAGGACCTTGCTATTTTACATTGTCAAAACTTTATTTCAATAAGATGGACACAGACGTACAGGATTCTGATTGGTTGTTGAATTTAATTTGTTCCAAATAAACCTGACCAAACCTCACTGCACATGTCATAATTATCAGCCTTTAGTAGATTGATAGGCTGCAGAACTCTTTTCTCTTATTTATGAGATTCGTTCAACTGAATTTTTGCCGTGCCACTGACATGGTGTATGAGATTTGATTCTGTTAAATGGAGTCCTTAATGTAAATTTGAACCATTAAGATTCAAGGGGTGGTGGAATTAAATCCGACTGAGTGGGCAAATATGCATTGAAACATGCACATGCGCGCGCGCGCACACACACATACATATATGCACATAATGGGCCTCATTTATCAAATGTGAGCCGAACGAATTTTGATCGTAATTCGTTCGGAAATGCATTTACACAAACAATGTGGGATTTATCAAAGTTTTCGTATGTCAGTTTTTTAGTCGGATCCAAACGGATTTCACGAGTGCTCTAAACTGTTAGTATCGTGTTCGTAAATGGGGGAAAAAAAGAAAAAACACTGTTGTAAAGCTTTTATTATTCAATTCATTCATATTTTATTTTGATTTTAAAAAGAGTGCCAAAATTATTTGAATTAATAGGCCAATTGAATATTAGAATTGTTCATATCCTACCAAAAATCACAAGTGGGTTCAACATTAAAACGGGTGATGCTTCATTGTGGTAATCCTGATTGTTTTTTTTGTTTTGTTTTTTTTAATTAATAATGCTTAATTGGAATTGAATATAAATTCCTTTTTTTTTCTTCTTTTGTCTTTTCTCGGTTATATTGTTTAATTGCCTGAAATGGAATTCCAAGCTCCTTGTATGGTATTTTAGGGGCGTCAATTTATGCTAATCACAAGTTCTGTGAACGCACTTCATGTTATTCATTGAATGGGATTTATCAACATACACACGTGTTTGATAAATCCGGCGGAATTTGTTAGTTTGTGTCCGATTACACATACATTTACACACATATTTACGGAAATATTGATAAATGAGGCCCAATGTAACATTAAAAGTCAGCCACGCCGCATGAGTACTTGTTTAATTGAGTAAACTGTCTTGCCCCTATTCAGGAAACATACACGTTTTGATGGGTACCTCTGGAATCTAAAAAAGAAACATACATAGTGGTGGCCACCTGCAGCCTTCTTGAACTTTGACCTCATAAAAAACGTAAATTTAATGTATTTTGATAATGTATTCATGTAATTGTTAGTGTTATGCTCAAAGCAGAATAACAAAAAGCCACCCTGCTATGAAAATGTCTGAGATCATAGCTAGAGACCAGGATGTGCTGAGAGGTACATAAGTGGGAGCGGACATTAGTGGTCCATGAGCTCTGTGTATGAATAGAACATGGCTCTTCAGGAAGCAGCAGCAAGTTGCACTGCAAACTGTTTGGATCTTGGATCTCTGTTAGGTTAAATCTGTTACATTGCATTCCAGACCATTGTCTCTGTCTGTTTCACACAAGCTGTAGCAGTCCTTTGTCAGGACAATTGTCTGACAATCCTTCACTGACAGTTGAGTTCTCAACACACAGGGAGCCTGTTACAGCTTTTGCCACTATAGCCTTTCCATCAGAGTGAGCAACCCTCTACTAACACTGAACACCCACCTGTCTGCTAATAACCACTGACACAATTCACATTCTGAGCAACTTGCATATCATTTGTATTGAACTAGGTCTTTCGCTGAGATTTATCGTTTTCAGCTTCTCATGAGTTTGGGGTAGGTTACAGCAGTAACCTGTCTACCATGTGCTTTTTATATTATACAAGGTTCATATGTATGTAGATGCAATGTTACCCCATACAATTCAGTTTAAATTTAAATGCCATGTGTTTTGCTTAACTCACCATTTTCATAGACAATTTCATGTTGTCTCCAGTTTATTTTTTTAAGTGCATTACTTTCATATTTGACCCCTTTCAGAGATTTCCTTCTCCATTCAACCACCTTGATGGCTTAGCAGAGAGGAAGAAGGTTGTGGAGATTTTAAATATAACTGACACTCTGAGGGTCCGGATGTCCATGTCTTATGATACCAGCTTATAACCCTGCCAGTGTGATTCACGGGTGCTTCTTGGCAGAGCTGCCCTCCTGGGCCCCTGGGTGACACTTTCTCTCAAAGAGGGATTACGTTCCATCCCTTGGCTCTGCCTCCTCGGCAGAAAGCACTGTCTGGATTTACCTGCAGGTTTATCCAGTTCACATCACTGAACTCGCTTCTGAAACACTCAGTGGTTCAGGTGCCCTACAGCTTAAGCACAGATCTGTCCAGAGCCCTAAATACATTTGGGGAAAAGAAATTTCTGATTGAAATGTTGAAATGATATGGATGACCATTCACAAAAATAGCTCTCAAGGAGCATATGAGAAACCAGGCAAATGCAGTGTTAGGATTTCTCACCCTAACATTTCAGGTACATTCTTGACTGGGTTTATTCACTTCCGCATTTCCAGGACTAGTGGTGTCACCACCTTGGATACTAATTCAATTAATTTTTGTAGAACTTTGAGATGTATTGAAGTGCTGTCAACTGAAATCTATTCATTTTCTGGAACGCACAACATAATTATCAAATGATACTGATGCAAATAAATATATTCAACAGTGCAGTTTGAAATGAGTAAAGTCCATCAAAGATTTTTTTTTTTTTTCCCCTTCAAATCTACACTGATGAGGATATAGGGATGGGACGATACATTATGTATACTTATGGACATACTCTCACCCAGAAACACACTACGCAGCTTCAACTCACGTCAAATGCTGCCTGCAGCATCTCCAACTCAATAATGGTCTCTCTGCAGTTGCAACAAAACTCATTACTCTGGGCAAATGACTTTATATACAACCTAATACATGGTCCAGAAGTCTACTGGGAAACTGGGCCAGGCTTCATATTGACCATGAAATATTTAACACAGGAGACATTACTTTGAAAATGCTTAAGGAAGAAAAACCATCTGCAACCCAAGGCCACAAATAAAAGCAAGCTGCATGATGGCTTTTCATTGGCACTCATATATCAGAGGGTAATTAATTACTTGCAGTAAATTAAACTGAACCGGCACATAGTCAAGATTTGGCCCTTCATTGCAGGAGTAGATGGTAACAAAGCATATTTTTATGCACACTATGTATTTTATTCGTTTTAATTTAAGCTGTAATTTTCTTAGGTAGTTACTGTTCTGATACAATATGTAATTACAGAATTAGACGTGGAGCCCATAAATTCACTCTCGCTAATGAAATTGTGCTTCTCAAGGGTCCTGTTCTTCTTTGGCCTGTGGAAAGCAATCAAAAAGTCTTACAGGCAACACCATTTTATTAATTTCACATCAATGGAAAATGCATGTGATGTCTAATGTGAAGGACATGGTGCAGAATGTGAATGTGAAGCACAGAAGACGTTGATGCACTGCATGTCAATGTCTTTCTTGGGCAGAGGTATTTTGTTTAGACAACGCAGAAAACAAGAAGTCTCTTACAAAATATGATTCAGATATGGCCAGGGGTGGAACATTTTACGATTTTTACGTTTGCTCACGGTTGCTCAAGTACTTTTATTTATTTGTAGGTGACACAACCACACACGTTTGCACGGTACTAGCCTATATTCTGCAATTATGTCTATTGAGTTTAGGGTTGTATCTCACTTTACATCATTGAGACATGATCTCTCGTGGAAGCAAGAGCAGGACTCATTCTGAACTCTTACACAGAATGGCAATCCCTTGGAATACAAAGGTCAGTTTGCTGGAACTTAAATAATGCAAGTCTTAAAGGAGTAACATGGTGGTTGAACGTGACACTTCCCAGTTGTCTTTAGGCAACAACAAAACAAATGTGCATAATTTTTTTTTATTATTCAGTCATTTCAATGTACTTTAAAAAGTATTTTTCTAAGCCTAAATTTCCCACTATAAAAGTTCACCCGAACCGTCTGGGCGTGGTAATGAGAACTGTCAGTTAGCTATGATTGACAGACCGTGCCCCGTTACCATAGCTACCCCCATGATAAGCGCTCTTTTTGGGAGACTTTTCACAAGCTAGCTAGCTTAGTAGTATATCAAGTATCGATAGATAGCTAAGGTAAGGACGTTGACTTATATCCAATTATAATTTTTGCTATCTAGCTAGCCAAGTTAAGATAAAAGCACAACTATAACGTCCTCATAAAAGCAAACTAGCTAGCTAACGTTATCGATAACATTACCTTATGAAAGCAAACTACCTAGCTAGCTAATGTTAGCTAGCTAGCTAGCTAAATGAATATAACCAGAAATAATCTAATAGTCCTTAAAAGGCACTCTAATTTAAGTGAACCTAACGTTAGTCAAATATTTGCATTGTCTTGCCCATAAGCCAGTGGCGCAAACTAAGGGTCTCGAGTTATCCATGGGTTTACGGGGCGTGGAAAGGGGAGTGGTTACTGTGTTCGTGACGCATCAAGTTGACACCTTTCTCAACCGGTTGAAAATGGGACGATAAATTTAAAACGCATATTTCTCCAAAAATACAGAACGGACATATTTAATACTTCACTCATTGTGTTTCTTCAATGCCTCTTGTGCAAATAGCACATAAAACCGAGAAAGTGTGAAAATCACCATGGTACTCCTTTAACATCTGAAATGCAATGCAATGTGTCAGTTCAGGTTATTATGGACTTTCTGGTGTATAATTTTGGCAGACAGCCAGATCACATATTGCAGATAGCATTGTAAAAAAAGCAAGAATGAAACCGTCAGTAGACTTTAGAGTATCAGACTGAAAATTCATGCCAAGTTTAACTTACATATACATTGTTTAAAGAGAAATTTAAAGGAGGAAAACAAGTAAATATTAAATTTATGGCAGGTGTTTTGCATTCAAACTACATTTTAATATGAACCATAACAGCAGTAAAATGGTATACAAATCACAGAAGGTTATTTAAGTGTCTACTTCCTCCTCATCCAAAATATATGAAAACTGTACTTGTGAGATGTTTTGAAGAGAAAATCATTAGAGGCTTGTCGTGGGTATACTGCAGAGGTTTTCTGGGGAACATGGTGATGTGTTTGTGTGCTTCATTACCTTTTTAAGAACCATCACTGGTTCAAGCCCTGGGGTAGACTCCTGACATGCTTCAATTGCCAGGACCTCCTCTAAATAGTTTATGCCACACAGCATGAAGTAATTGGAGACGTTTCACTTTGCAGCTCATTAAATTAGGACTGTTCGTAGAACAAGTTCGATTCTGCTCGAAGCTTATATTTGGGGAAAAAAAGAAGCATATCACTCAAACACTCATCTGTGAAGCCTCGGGGAGGTGCTCCATATCTGTACCCGATTTGCTGGCAGGCATGTTCTCATTGCATATGGGAAAACAACTAAATTTAAAGTTCAGTAGTTTGCTGTACGAGGCCAACCATCTTTCTTTATCCAACCTCCAGCACAATTACCCCAAAGCCACAGTAAAGGGAAGGCATTAGGCAAATGGATGGAGCCAAACAGAAATTAAAGCTAGAGCTTTTAATGACAGCCTTGTGAGAATCATTGGCATTTACATGTGCTTTTATTTTTCAAATTGTATTAATATTTAAAAATAGTTTTTAAAATTGGCAAGAAGTGTGTTTTAAGGAGACAGAAGTCATCCGCTGAAATGGACAGGGAAGGATCTATTTAGGCAATTAAAATAGGTGGCAAGTAAAATGGGTAGATGTAGAAAGCCAGATAGGGAATTTTGACTTGGGACACCAGAGAATACCCTGCTATTTGTGATAAATGTTGTGGAATATTCAATGAGCATAGTGAGTCAAGACCTTAGTTTAGGTCCCATAAGAATAATTGTATTTGCTGCTGCAATGTCCCTATCACTGCAATGAGGATTTTGTTTTTCTTCCTACCAGCAGAAAGACCGCCCCTTACCAAGAGAACTAACTAGCCAGAAGATAATCATCAATGTACACAGATCTTTTTTCTGCCCATAGCCCATTGTGTGGCTGAGAACTGAACATGACCTTTAATATGGAAGCACAGAGTCTGTCACTGTCAACTGGTGGTGAGCATTCCAGTTCTTTAGATGGATTGGATATTCATTCAGTGCTTGCTTTCCATTAGTTTCATACTCATAGTATTCAGCCATCCCAAAATTATGGTGATAACCTGCCTCTTCATTTTCCATTTCTCTGACTTGCATGCAATGTAATGTGGATGTAAATACCCTCAAATTAAAGCTTACAAAGCCAATATGCAGGAGTACACAGTAAAAACAACAAAGAATAAAATTCAGAAACCGAAGCATATTTATACACATGACCCTTTTCTCAAGTGCTTTCAGTAAATTAATGGTGTACTAATTAATGACTTCAAACAACCATCCTGGAAGTATGCATCATTGAGGCTGATTTGACAAGCAGAGGTATGCTGTACATAGTAAAATATGTTGGAACTAATTTTGAGGTGACTTAGTAAGCAGTCATTTTAAATTCTGGGTCTGTCATATTATTGGAACAAGTGTGGAAGCAGTAATACAGACATTTTGATTAATTATGGGGATTTTGCTTTGCATGTCAAAATTGTATGGTGCACTCCATGAAAACAGTTTTGAATGAATGTAAGCAACCATCATTGTAACCAACATTTAGCAAGGTTATCAGTCCTCACGATTATTGGCCAAGTGTGTCCGTTGATTGAACAAAGAAGGCTGTATAAAATGCACAGGTAATGAGCTATATTGTAAGTTTTTTTTTTTTTTTTTTTTTTTTTTCTTTTTTTAAAAAGATTGTGTCGCAAGTAACATTTCTTTCTGCAAAAAAGTCTGTGTCCATTATTCACATCATTAACCCCTTCATACAAGTAAATCACCCAATTAGCCGTAGAATCTTGAGCTGGAATCTCAAGCGACGGCTGCTTATTTTAGTTTTGTTTTCATATAATAAATTCTCAAGTGGAAATGTGGCTTGTGAGACATGTATGTATTTTGTGGATTTGGGCAATTTAGATATGGAAATGAAAACTGAATGTAATTCAGTGCAATTCTGCATGGAGCATTCATTTTGGAGTTAAGCAATTGCACAGCTTAAGTGAGGATGTGTGTATCTCTGATGCATGTAAGCCTACATAGCTAAGATTGTGTAAAACAAATTCATCAAGTCAGGAAATTGAGTGGACCTATGGTTATTGCAACAATTTCAGAATAGTTAAATTACTCCTGATGTTTGCTACTCTTTTATAAATATATTATGAAAGCAGTCATTTAAAAATTATATTTTTATTTATTACATTTTTATTGCAGGGATACTTTTTTAAAGACTACTTGCACCTTAAATGTTCTATGCACGTACCAGGCTGTCAGCACATCAACCTGCAGTCTCCTGTACTACCAATGACATTAGAGTCCCAGGAGAAAGGCTGTTTTTGTAGGAACAGGAGAATGAGAAGCAAAGTTGAATTAGACCCTTAGGATGCTGTGCAGTCAGTCAATAAATTAAAGAGTCTTGTTGGAAATTAAAGAGACAAACATAATTCCAGTTTCAAGCAATAGTCTCGCCTTTTTAATACACATAAATAAGAGAAGGCAGATAGATAATTCTCAGACAACACCTACCAAAATGAGTTTGCAGTAGTTTATTTGTGGTTGTATGTACATCTATAGGAAACCCATACGTAACATGTACAGAATTGTTTTGCCATAGTTTAATGTGATGTGACAATGCACAAATAGAGTTGGATGTAGAGTTTCGATGGGTCATACATGCTTGATTACCTGTGCTCTAATGTCATAGAAATTGCAGTGTACAGGAGGATAACGCCAAATATGAACCAATTAATCCTTGTGAATAGAAAAGGGATTATTTCATTATGCTATTCTATGTAAATACAATCTACCAACACATGTACATCTCAAATTTGCATGCAAGTTTACCAATCAATACACAATCTGTCACTGGAGGGATAACGTTCTATAGTCTGGGTTTCAAGACAGAATTGTGTTTGCTCCCATTCAGAATTTGCTGTTTGCTGCTTTCATCACCGACAGCATTTACAATGCTGACCCACCCATCCTCCTTCAACAGTCATATAAATCTTTTTGGTTTACAGTGATCACCCTGATATTTTCAGGTATGGTTTCCATATACAAATGAGAGATTCCAACAATCCAAAAATCAATTATATTTGCTTTGTGGTGTGGCTGTGCCATGTTATGAGAGGCAGAGAATCAATCTAATCTCATGTCATGTGTTTCCCATCTTCCCTCCAGGCTGTAGCAAAATGAATACTGCTTATGTTTTCAGGATTTTGCCACATTTTGTGTGCGTGCACACACACACACACACACACACACGCACACACAGTTTTAAAAACAAGCCTTTAGAAATGGTACTCAAATTTTTACTCATCTAAATTGCATTGATGTCTCTGTGCCATATGGCCACATAAAATGAACACTGTTTATTACTTTAACATGACCATGGATGTAACCATACACCTAACCTCTGCCCTTCATCCCATGCTAATGCTTTAAATCACCAAAATGACACACTTGCTTGCGAGGCCAAAATCAGTGATTGACACTTGATTTGGGGGGGGAAAAAATTGTCCAAATCAGCCGTTATTCAAAGAGCCTATTCATGAATAGTCTGCTCTGTGTATGAGATCAAAACAAATGGGGGAGGATTCACCATACATACTGTCCTCACATTACTCTTCCTAAGCCCCTTAGAGGCAGGATGTAATGAAAGAAACAGAAGTCTCCCCGCTTATGAAAGACTCCCCACACTTCACTACAGAGAACAGCCCGCAGACTTAAACCAAGTATTACTTACAAATTTAGCCGCACAAATGGCAGAACTGAGTTCAAAGCATAAGGATGTCACTAAAAGTTTTTACTAATACGATCTCTGAAGCGAAGATCTGAACCACATTAGCACAAATAAAACATTCACAATATATCCAAAAAAGGCATTGTTGAGGCATTACTGTTTTTATTGCTGATAAGGATTTTGGGAGTGGGTCAGAAAAGAAAGCGTTACGTCTAGCCAGGATACTTATGAACATGGCAAAGAAGTACCTATTACTGCATCCAACATTTCAATTATTATACATTTGCGTCATGTTTTTAATATTATTTGTTCACATCGGTCATCAGAGACAACCACTTGCCTTTGCTAACAATGCTCAGTATATTTATATTGGGGGCTAAAAAGCTGTTACTCTGGGCAGTGTTAGCATAGTGGCTCATAGTGGCCTGCTTTGCTAGAATTCATTCTACTCACAATGTCTTTCAAAAGGCATTTCACATAGAAAAGCAAACATTTTTCTTAATGGTGGAATATTATTTTATTGTAATCATATTACACATAATGTGGGGTATTAGTATATCCATGGGCTATACTTATCACTTAGGGCATAAGGAATACTCATTCAGATTTACAGAATGTAAAAATTTCCTTGGTGATCATAAATAGTAACATTTGTAAAATGCTGTCCCTATGCGACAAAAAGATGATGTACTGTAGAGTGCAGAAAAAAAACATAGAAGAATGAATGATTGCATATTTAGGTATGTGTACTACAGTGTCACAATGTCCCTGCAAGGATATCAGTGTGTCATCTTAAACCGTCATAAGGGGCAAATTTATATGCTTTACAATGGACCAAAAGCATTTTCTTCATTTTGGATAGGTTTTTGAACCCCTAGATATCTTGGACCCCTATACTGATGCAAAGTTATTAATTTCCACTTGGACATGATGCAGAAGTGAGTTTCATAAGTCAAACCCGTTGATTTGTAGTTAAGTATGATGATGCTATGATTTTTTAGAATTGTACAATTTTTACATTTTGGATAGATTTGGAGACACTAAGGGACACCAGGGTACACTGCTTACTTTTTGCTTCATAAATCTTTTAGTATTTCTGCATATCATCCTCAGATTTTGCACACGTGTGTTCCAGAAGTTTATGATTCAGACCATGTTTAGTTTTACCTGTTGTGTGTGCGTGTGTGTGTGTGTGTGTTCTATAAGTACTGCATTTCAAAATAAGAGAGAACAACAGCATTTTGCATTTACACCAAGATAAACTGCATTTGTGGCACTTTATTTCTACCTAAATTATGAATATATACTCATCTAAATTTGTATTGTAAATGGTACAAATGTATTCATTTAACCCATTTTCCAAGTCTTAGTGATGCTCACATTTGAAGTTATCAAGCCTTCAATAGAACATTAACTAAATGGGCTTAAAAACAAAATCTACTTAAAACGGGAACTAAACTGGTGACAAAATGTGAAAGCAGATCCAGATTAATTTGAAAGTTTTTAAATGTCACGACTTGCACACTAATACAAAAGTGAAGACCGATTTACTTTTGACATAATTTAAGGAATTGTGTGTGGGATGACCTTGGGTCATAATTCCGTCTTTGGCCAGAGGTTTAATATTATTAATAATTTCCAAGGCCCTCCCCAACACCAGAGAGCCAGACTGTTGATTTAAAAAATGCATGATCTTCTGCCTATGGGTATTTTTGTGACGGTGAGTGAGCACCTAGCTACCAGTGGTTGAGGACCTTCAGCTTTACAGTTGGAAGTGTATTGAGTTGTGTCTCAATCAGAGCCACAAAGACCCTCAAGAGAAAGCTCTTTTCAGTGGCACTGTGTCTCCGTCATATTAAGTATCACTGTTTCCAGATTAGGAGGTTATAAATACAGGCTGAGCTCATTTACATCCTCGAGCTGAAGTGAACTGAAGTAAACCTTTTTGCTTTTAAACTAAAAGGTTTTCAGTTTGTTGTTTTAAACTTGAAGTGTGGAATTATAGAGGAATGTCTGCCAGAAACATGCATTGTTTTATTCTTTTGTGGTGGGTATAGTACAGATCTTATCAGTGTCCTTAGGTATTATTGTGTTTTATCATAAAATGGTTGTCTGCCTCTTAGTGTGCAGTGTATAATATTGCTAAGAATGAAACCTTGGATGAATAGCCTTGTGTGGTAAACCTCTGAAAGTAATATTTAGGAGTATTTAGTAATGCAAGATATACATTCAGGCTTAACAAGACATTGATGTGCCATAATAAAAGGCATGTGCCTGGCAAGAGATAATTACTATATTAAGCTTGAATATGTTCCGTACTGTAGTCTCTAAAGATATTATTTATGAATGTGTCACAGTCCTTAGTTTTTTTTTTTTTTTTTTTCAATAAGTCAGTTAGCCAATACTTTAATGTATGGTTTTATAGTTTGATATACCTATTGGACAGACAGACACAGAGGTTGACCTTTTTAACAATATTTTAACCATATTCTTACTTTCAGTTCTTTCAATTTCAGTGTCACATGAACTGGAAATATGAGTTTGAATTATTTAGAACCATCGGGAATAAGTCACTTAGATTTTATTGGTGTTTTTTTTTTTTTTTTTAAGAAAAGGAAAGTGAGTGAAACAACTACTGCTTTCATTGAATGTCTGGTTTCATTAATTGTCTGTATCAGAAGCATTACATTCAGATGGCAGCACTGGTGCTGTAGAGACATAATGCTTTGCAGTTTTAATTGTAATAAAGACATAGCTGGCTGGGAAGTATGGTAATGTGAGCTATGGGTTGACATTCTGCACAATGCACCTTGTGTGTGGGGTGGTTTTACGCAGCTGTTAAATGATGTATTGTGTTTAGATGTGTCAGTAAAACAAATCCCCACACACAGACCCCCAGTTACTGAAGACAACTCTCCATAAAATAAAAAAAAATTATATATGTAAATAATATTTTAAAGCCATAAAGGTATCTTTTATATTGAGTAACTTGGCCATATGTTTTTCCAAAGACTTCCTCAGTTGATGTTCCACATCAGTAATTCTTTTTTTACATTTTGAAAATACACTAAATACAAATAAAATAAAAAATAATAAAGACTTTTTGATATTTGTTTCTAATTTAGTGAACCTTTTCAATAGAACACCTTTGACACTGTTTTCTGCTAAAGCACCTTCTCTGGTAGGGTTAGGAGTGTTTATTTTGCAAGAGATCAGACTTAGGCTAAGCTATATACCTTGCTGTTTATGTCAGCTGCTGTCACAGCAGTTTCCAATATAAACACATCCACAAGCAGTTCTGCTGGTTCCGCCATATTATTAATAAAACGTAGCCATCCGAGACCCTACGATAGGGGAATGTGTCTCTCAGTGATAAGGACAGCCAGTCATGCTTCAGTTATGGACAAGAGCACTGGATTTGTCACATGATTTTTACACCATCAACTATTCCTAAAAATAATGAAAAACAAATTTTATGTTTAGTGTATATGTGGAAATTTTCCTCCACGAGAACCATTGTCCACACATCACATTACCTATTTTGGCTGAAGCATTTTCATCTAATGAGCAAACAGGCAGACGGCTTACACAATAGCAAATCCAAACCAGCAACCAGAAACTTTTATAACTCTTAAGGTCCTATTTTAGTTGAACATTCATTTAAAATAGTTATGGCTGGACAGTGAAGCTTTGTTTGTGGACATGCCACATGCCACATGTCATAGGTCAATTTTAAAAGATCCTCCATTTGTTCATATTTATGTGGTGTCAAATGATGAACATCTATCATAATTGCCTTGCAAATAGCCTTACAATCTTGTAACATAGGTGCAGATTGTTGTAAATATTTTCAAAGTATGCTTGGCTTTTACAAGCCTGTCAGAATTTTTGCAAAGCCTTTCAAAAATTGTCTTTGAGTAGCCAGGTCTTGCAATTCTTAAAATTTGACGTCTGTAGTTGCTGAAATGCAGAAAATCCATTACTGCTTCAACAATTTTATACTTGGATTACCAGTTGCACAAGGCAACAAGAGGGGGGAGGGAGGAATATTCCCAACAGGCTGCCAACAGTTGCTTTGTGGTAAGCAGAAATCAATATATAGGGATAGGCATTTTCAATTATTTTCATTGATCGATTAATGGCAGGATTTACTCAATTTAATAGATCAAATCAAGCGCTCTATTTTTAGAACATTTAGCATAATAGGCTCTAAAAGAATGTGTCAATAGGCTGGACCACAGCCAAAAAAATAGAATTCAATAAACTCATTGGCTTATGATAGGCTATTAATAAGCTAATGGGCTTATTAAGTAGTGTCTCGTAGTCAACAAAAGTTCAACTGACATTTCTGATGAATTTATTGAAAATGTCAAATTTTGGAACAAAGGTTCTTGTGGCTTCAGAGACTAAAATAATATGGCCTACAACAGTGGTCACCAACCCTGTTCCTGGAGAACTACCACCAATCAAAATATAGAACACTCTTTAAAATGTTTTTTTTTTTTTTTTTTTTTTTTTTAAACAGTAAAGCCAATTATAGCCTAATGCTATATATATAATGCATTAAATTATTTTTTAAAAAGTTGTATTTATTATTTATTTTATTTATTTATTTATTTATGGTAGCTAATGTATTTGCAATTATGAGCACAGTTTTCAAATGATACTCGCTAAAGATAAGGTGTCTTTAAGGCTTGCATTTCTGCCTTATGGGAAATAAAATTAAGTAAACACAAAAATGTGGGATATCACATTAGCTCTTTGGTCTGCACAAAGTCATATTTAAACAGTGACATTTTCCATTTTAACATAAACCCAGCAAACATGTTCCCAAAACATTCCTGCTGGAAGACTCCAGTTGTATTTCCTTTTAGTTATGAGATGACATCATAATCAAATTGCCTTCATGCTTTTAAATGTTATGTTATTATAATTTTAGGGCTTATCCAGGAAACTGGACACATACAGTATATGTGCTGGGAATGTATACTGTTTCAGATGCTAGGATTGTAAGTACCTATGAAGGAAATTAGACGTCACGTGTTTTAACTTGTCCCATTAGATTCGGTCAAATAAGGTTGGGAACTTGTCATTTTCAGAATTAACCCCAAATTGTGGGTACAGCTCATTTACATCAATCACCACCTGTTGGCCTGTTGGTCTAAACAACATGAAGAATAATGGCTGTTTTCTGCCTCTAAGATATTAAAGCAGCTTTTTTCTGTTGATGGGACAAAAAATAAATGATTTATAGGAAGATATTTGGCATAAACATATTGGTAGCTGGAAAAGCACATTTTAAAATGATACCCCCATTTTGTTGTAACTACTCTATATTTTAAACGATTTAACTTGTCTCAAGTTCTGTAATTTCAACTTGATCACATAAGTTTCCAAAATTTCAGCTGCATGTTGTTCATCAGTTTAACCTCAACTTAATTAAGAGAGGCCTGAAAACATGCAATGAACGTGACATAAGTTTTAACATAAAACAAATTGGCTGGGTGAAGTTATATTAATGCTCTTGAAGGGGAAAACTGCATTGATGTCATTACGCTGCACGGCCTTGTGGCAATCTGACATAGGTATGTGCACGTTTGTATATTAAAATGAGATATTTATCAATGTATTGAACACTGTGAATACAATTTGAATGCATTTTTTGTTGTTCTATGTAGTGTAGCAGATGCACTTTTACCTGAGGTAGCTAATTTTGTCATAGGCGAATATTGCACGTTGAAGTACCTTACATTTTTTACAGCGCAGAGACCTGAGAAAGTTTACCTCTACAGTGCTCAGAAAATGAGCAGTGACTAGCGCAGCTTGTCAAACTCAGGCTGATCAATACAGAGAGCAACATATATCAAACCTGATTCATACTCATTTTAATACTATTTTTTGTTTGCTTGATTTGGGGTTTTTTCATGTTTTTTGTTTATACTTATTTTTTTATTTGGGTCACTGTGACTCCTTCCTCTGATCCCCTTTTAAAACTTCATTGTTTGAAACTAGAGAATCTGTAGGGTAGTATAGTACAAAGCCAGGTGGATGGCCTATAGTAAAATGGACCATGAATCTCTCACTACTGGTTCTTCAAATCTCTGGTCTCAAAAGTGTTTTTTTTTTTTTTTTTTTTTTCAGGGACCATTGTTGCTCCTGTATCATCCAGACAACCTGCTGGTTTTCTAGCTGCCATCATACTGCACATCCGGCTTGGGTAAGCTATTTCACCTTTCTGCGACTAACTCAAAGGTGATATATTGGAATGAGTGGTGTATCACATATTGTATGGATGGGGGATGCATTGTGCTTGCACGTTTGGAAGTTTCTGAGGGGTTGAAGTGAAAATTGAAAATATGGAAATATGAGGAAAGCATTAGAAAGCCAAACAAATTACCTTCTCACAAATGTCCATTATTTTGTAAAGATAAAATGAAAAGTATGTTTTTAAAGTGTGACTGACCCTGAAAATTGGATGGACACAAACCCATATATATGCGTATATACATACATACACACACACAGCTATATGTATTTGGTATGTGATGCCACCAATACCTAACACTTAGAGACAGAAAATGCCCTGCATTAAAAGCAGGGCATGTCTGTGTTAAAAGCATGTAAAGTAAATTCAGTACCCAAGGGCTGTGTTTCATTTCAACAAAATGCTGATTATAAGTGCAAGTTCTACTTTCTAAATTAAAATGTTGCCTCAAAAATGCTGTCCCAATTGATACAAAACACAGAATGTTGTTTTCTAAGGTGTCTTCATTTTCCTGATTTTGAGGCAGCATCAGATGTATCCTAATTTTTGATGGGAAGCCTATAAATTCTTTTGAAAATCAAAAATAACTAATTTGTGTTAAACAAACAT
Source organism: Anguilla anguilla (assembly GCF_013347855.1). Taxonomy (NCBI): domain Eukaryota; kingdom Metazoa; phylum Chordata; class Actinopteri; order Anguilliformes; family Anguillidae; genus Anguilla; species Anguilla anguilla. The sequence continues at coordinate 20,259,927 of NC_049216.1, read as the reverse complement.
AGTGGTCAACAAATTGAGGGGTTTTGTTTATATTGAAGTATATACTTTACTTTAATTAAATGTTACAGTTGCACAAATTTTCTTATATTTAAATTGTTTAGTGGAGAGCGGGGCAAAATCTAACAAAGGGTAAAATGTGACAGACTTTTTAGGTAGATGCATTGAGCTTGAACAACATATTTAAGGTTAAACACGCAGAATCTATGTCTCCAACAAATGGCAGGAGAGTTTGGAGATACTGCCAAAAGTCTGGCTACATGAAAGTGAATTTTTCAGCTCCTGTATTTTGTGTGTATGTCAAGGAATCCAAATGTATGTAATCATAAACAGTCTTTTAGTGACTAACAGGTCGCAAAGCTTTGATATAGCATGCTTCGCTACCACAAAACAAATTTCATAGATGCTGCAGGCATATAACAGATTCTAATGAGACTCTTGTTTTGTTTCTTGCCTATAGACTTTAAATAAATGAAAAATAATTAAACTAAATAAATTATGCAAATGATAATTGAAATACACCTTTCTAACAGGGATGCTTTATTGCAAATAGAGAGGGCTTTGGCGCATCTAGGTGAATACAGTAATGCCGAAGTACTGGCTTTTTTAGCTTGATTTGAAATAATTGTATTTGACATATTTATGTCTATCTTGTAATTTTGACATGGACAGTGCCACATTGAAATATTTTTAAGCCAGTATATTCATTTAATGACTTATTTTACAATTGCAAGAAGGCACTGTAGAAAAGAAAAAAAAATAACCGTTTTTCCATACAATTAAAAATTTTCCTAAACATTATAAATAAATACAGAACAGAGGTTCAGGAACACATTTTGGTACTTGCTGAAAAAATATATAATTGTGTGTAATAGTACAGAAATGCTTGTTTTATTGTAACAGAAACCAAAGCACATTTCACATCATCTCAGCACAGTATCTTTTTTTTTTATCTGTTCAACCATATTACCTTAATCATTTGCTTCTTTTGTAAGAAAAACATAAATGCATACTAATTAATATTGGCAAATTAAAACACACACACACAGTGTGAACAACTGCGTGCTTCAGCTGAAATGAGGCTTTTCCTTTTAAGATGTATAAAAGTGCCCTAAAATGTTTATAAATGAAAAAGAATGTTTGCACCTGCCTGACTTGAAATGCTGTATGAATTCCATACCATTTTTTTTTTTTAATTTTTTTTTTTTTTTTTTAAGTCAGTGGGGAAAACCTGGGCTTCTGAACGCAGCTCAGTGAATGCATTGAGATGTGTGGGAGTGCAAAAGGCAACATCTGCTGGGAAAGATGGGGTGGCTGAGGCAGGGATGTTATTGAAGGCTGCTCATCACCTGCAGGCAGCCCATTCCACATTTTGTTTCGCTCGGCGGGGTCGCCCCATGGATTGGCCGTTGGAATGCCTGTCCTTTTCAAGTGGAGCATATGGGAAGGCACAGGGACCCTGCGTGAGACCCTGCTCCAGCCCTCTGCACAGAAACGCAAGGGCAGTTGCATGCTGGAACAGACAAATTAGAAAGTGGCACGCTGCGAGAATGTCTGATTGTGTCCCTGGTAGTTGCCCTGAAGGAACTGCGGGCATAACCGCAGGAAACAGACAGCATCCTGGGAACTCGCCCTGAAAAGACCACCGGCGTAACCGCGGGAAACCACGGGATTCCTGGAACTTGCCTGAAAGGATGACGGGGCATGATAATGGGAAGCAGGTTCACACTGCCGTGACACACACGCACACAAACAGATTGTACTGACACATCGAAGGCATCATTTGCACAATGCTTGTATGGAGAGGAGCATCGACAGTATTTACGAACAGGGAAAACCCATTAGACTGAAATTAAGCTGTTTTTTTTCTGGCTGGTGAGACAAAAATCTTGGCTGCATCAAAGCCATCATACAGTACAGTACATCTACTCCATATTATTGTAATTTATCATGAGCTAATAAAACAAAGCCTTATTAAATTGTTTGTAAACGCACTTGAGGTAATGTACAACTGTATCGAATATATTTCTATCTACTATGAATGAAACTAAGTAGAAATATTTTTTAAAATGTATTATGAATGCTCAAACTATTAATTAAAAAAAAAAAATCCATACAAAATATTCAATAAAGTATGGTATTTGAAATTGACTAGATAACTGGAACAAATGGTGTGATCACACCAAATAGCAGACTCGAAGCTGTCAACAATACGTGCAGTACAGGCTTACTTCCAGGACTTCACAAGCTTAGGTTATCTGAAGGCGTGCCTCCCATCCAGTTAAATACGCATGTCTGTGGTGCAGACGAGCGACGCCTGCAACAAGCAAGCGAGGGGAACGTGAATCCTGAACCATGATATGTTGAATAAAAATTCTCCTATTTTTTAATTATCCAACGGTTTTTACTGACAGAGGTCAAAGTGTGCAATGATTTAAAAATGATAATAAATCACTTAGCAGGTGTTGGTAACGGCCAGGTGCGAATATCTCGCTCTCTCCTCTAACATGCGTCTGAGCTACTGTATGTAGACCTTTTAATTTAATTGGAGGTAATTTCATCCCGCTATCTGTGGTCCGTTGTTGCTGTTGCAATGTCATTAAAATCATTGTACATGGTACAGATTGTGTCAGCAAGAACAGTCTGTCGACAACTACATAGAGAGGGATATTATAGTAGTGTTGCAGGGCATAAACCCCTCATTACAAAGACGAATGCACAATTGAGAGTTTGGTGGTGCAAAAACCATAGGCACTGGTCTACAGTGATGTGGAAAAAAGTGATATGGTCAGATGAGTTATCCTTCATTGTATTCTCAATTACTAGGAAAGTGCATGTGTGACGTGCACCAAGAAAACAGTACAGGCCTGAACGCTTGACCCCAACAGTGAGGGGTTTCGATGGCTCTGTAATGCTGTGGGGGGCATTTTCCTGGCATGGTTTGGGTTCACTTATCCCCTTAGAGGCAAGGGTCACAGCAAATCAATATAAAGTTATTCTGAGTGATCACCTTTATCCTATGATGAAACATTTATATCCTGATAGGAGTGATCTCTTCCAAGATGACAATGTGACCATCCCCAGGGCACGGGGGGTCACTGAATGGTTTAATGAGTATGAACATTATGCGAATCATATACTATGGCCTTCACAGTCACCAGATCTCAACCCAACTGAACACCTATGGAAGACATCGCTCTCCACCACCATCAACAAAACACCATATGAGGGAACATCTTTTGGAAGAATCTACCCCAAGGTGCATTGAAGCTGTTCTGGTGGCTCATGGTGGCCCAACACCTTACTAAGACACTTAATTTTCCTTTAATTTGTCACCTGTGTGTGTGTATATGTGTGTATATGCAATGCATGTGAGAGCTATGCCATAAGCAAAGTCTAAAGAATCATTACTTCAAATCAGAATTTGTAGGGATTAATGTTCCAGGCATTCTGCTTTTAAATCTTGTGATTTAATCCTTCTTTTTCCTCCATCCATACCCATCAATTTAAAAGAAAATTCAGGAATGTTTTAGCTAATCAGATTAATCTACATTTAAGAGGATTCTTTAATGTGGTATTTTATTTAATTGAAAAGAAAAGGCTTATCATTGGACCAATTTGAAGTAAAACGAGATGTTAAAAATAGCTTCCCTCAAGGTATCCATAATTAGGAGCTATTCATTTCTTCAAAAAAGAAAGCCTAGCTTCATTTTACTGTCTTGTTTTGTGATGAATGAGAGTTAAATGTGAATCCCTTTTGCTTGCTTAAATGCTGCATGGATGCCCCACATGTAATTTGTCCTGATGGTAATGTATGAAATTAAGATAACATTTCAGAATTTATTCTGTGCCCTTTGTATATGTGCTGCTGGTGTCCTGATTCAGAGATGTACCACGGAATAGGCATTCATATTAAGCCATATAGGAAATAAGAGCTGACAAGGACTATAACAACTGCATAATTAATGCATTAAAATAATTTAAATTCATGTCAATTTCTTAAGGCAAATCTGCCCTACATCTGTCTTCTTGATGTCATACAATATTCAACATATTGTAATTATATTATATATGGGAAGTAGTTAGTAACAGTGACACTTACAAGCAGATTTGTTTTATTCTGCTTACTAGTGCTGGAGAAGTAATAAAACAAACCTATAATATCCAATTTGCATATTTTTTGAGGAATGCACACACTTGCATGCATTTTTATTTATTTATTTAACCTTCATTTAACCAGGTTAGTCTCATTGAGATTAGAAATCTCTTTTTCAAGAGAGACCTGGCCAAAAAAGCAGCAGTCAAATACAGACACAACACATTTTCAACATTTAACATACACACATGCTCACACACATTAAAAATCCAACCATTGACCTATGTAAACTGACAAACCACAAAATGATATTGCAATCCAATTCCATTTATTTTCTTGTTGTTCAAAGTGTATGATGCTTCAGTCACATAATCACAGTTTTATAGTGATTTGAACCTCACACAGGTGTGAGAAGGCACAGATGGTGCTTTTGTACCTTCAATCAATAGTTATTCACAACTGTATCTCCTGCTACTATACTGTTAATGGATGCCTGTACAAGTCTAATGTAAAGATTATTTAGAGCCTCTGAGTTACTACTGCCACGAGAATACAGACTTTCCTCGTCCTCCCTCTCCTATGGGCCAGTCACAGGTTTCCAGGCAGTACTGTACAGATGCATAAAATTTATCAGACAAAATATGACAAATGGAAGGTCCTATTTGTATGTGTATGCATGTTAAAATTAAAATGTGGGAAAACATACAAAATGTGTGGACTCTGAAAATACACATCCTTAGATATTATATATTTTTTTAAAGCTTTTTTCTCTCTTTTTCAAATATTTGTTAGCAGAAGGCTAAATTTAGCATTTTGATCTTAAATATAATATATCTGATATTATATTAAACGGTGTGTTGAGTAGCTGGAAAGACGTTCACTGGATAGATAACCACTGTACTATATTGTTGGTGGTGGACCTTGTACGATCATCATACATATTCTAAGCATTATATATGATCAAGTAAAAACTCCATACACTGCTGACAGCCAACAATGGAAAGTTTGCTTGCAACAGCATCTTAGTAATAAAATAATAATATCTTGCAAGTCCTTAAAATGAGACTTCATAAATATTGCACAGATATGAAACTTCTCATCGCAACCAGAAAGTTGATCCGAAATATGGGGAGCTTTCACTTGCACATCCTATGAAAGTGCATTGCACATGAATGCTTACTAAACACAATTTCTTTGAGAGCTCTTCCCACTTTCATGGTGGCAACACTTTTTTGTAGAGCAGATAACCTTGTCCAGAGCAGCCATCCTTAATCTCTCTGATTTTATCATCTGAAATGATAATGCCACATGTGGGTACTGGCAACAGAAAGCACTGGCACTGTCTGGTTTCAGTACCACTGTGGAGCCCACCTGAGCACAAGAACAGTGCCTTATCAGGATAAGCCTAGTGTACATCATTTATAAAATAGTGTATGATGTTCATTAATTTATTCATCCATCCATCATCCATCTGTCCATTAACATGCAAACAAATGAATACCTAATTTTCTGTCCAAAAAACATACTTGCAGAATGTGCCTGTTTGGACTGGATAAGACTAATGTTACCCAAAGAAGCAGATTCTATATACTTAAGTCCGCAGGTGTCTCTATGCATAGGCTTATGCACACGCATGCACAACACACACGCCCACCCCATATCAAGGCCATTCTCACAGAATGCCGGAAATAATCCTCCCGGCCTTGTTGTTCCTGGTAGTCGGCCAGATGAGGTTAACGTGTCAAAGACCTGCAACGCACCGACAAGGGAAATCTATTTCAAAAAGCTTTTAGGGGAGGTGTGGGAGGCCCTCGCCAGCTCCCTCCATCCACAGCACCGTTTGACAGTACAAGGTGCTCTTTTCACCATCATCCAGCCGGAAAATGTCTCTGGCACAGCTGTATAATTTTTGTCGACAAGTGCTGTCTTCTGATCAGTGAGCTCTTAAAAGAACTTCCCTCCCCCACCACTAGTGCTAGTCGTTATATAAACGTTAATGTCACTGATGATTTGTGCCACCACTTCAAAAAGAGACAAAGTTATCTACTGTGCTATATTAAGTAAAAAAAATGAAAACATACATTTTTTGTATATCTACTGTAACATGTCTGTGTTGTTCCCTATTAATGAAACATTGGTTAATGTCTATCCACTAACATGTATACAAAAATGTATATTTTTTTCTCCATCTTACACTAACCTACAGAAGCCCTGAAAGGCAAGGTGAAAGCTTTATTTTCCTGTCAATGCATGACATAACTTACATATACAAGGTACTATCTCATGTATGAGAAAACAACTCAAATGTATAAAAAATCACCTTGCCTTCATACCTTGCTTTTCTGGGTCTCCACCAGTTAAGTCATACATATTGCCTGGCAGTGAAGTAGGATTTACATAGCCTAAAACAAATTCATGAAGCAACCCGAACTGGCTTCATTTGTTAAAGAACACTTAATTAGCAATGCTTATCATGAGATCTATTGTGAGAATCAGAATATTATGGAGTGCATGACACAAAGGCCATTGAACATTTGCCCAAAATCTCCAAAAAGACTGGCATAAACAAAATAATATATGAAATACATCTTGGAGCTGTCATAGCAACGTGAAGTCCTGTATGTGTTGTTACATGTTAATTAATTTTAGGGATTGTTCTCATATTTAGCTTTTAATTTTTTATTTTATTTTTTGATTAATCTATGTTAATATATAAATTGTGGGAAGGAGAGGCAAGTGGACTATCATAAAAGTTCTGCCAATGTTGTTTTTAGTAATATTCTCAAATAAGCCTAGTGGGGTGAATTTGGCTGTGTACTGTATATAATGGTCACAATGGAAACACGGCCATTGCATGCCACGGGAATGCTAGCCCTGTGGCAACAAAGTGACCATCTTCAAGAATTTCAGTAAGACACTGTACATTTGTCATTGTTATTCTTCTATATTTTGTAAATTTTGGCTGTGTTTCCAAATTTGATGCTATTTTCTCATTAATGTAATTGCACATAAAAATATATATGTGGGAAATGATGTCTTCGAAGGCTAATGGAACAGTTGACATTGCACTGCTAAAATCACAAGAACAGAATAGAAGGCTTTCTCCTGCTGCTTCCCAGGAAAACATATCCAGTAAACAATCATCTCCAATGTGTTAACATGCATAACAATGCTTCCCAGAGAGCAAGTGCACTCAACAATAATTCTGACATTTTTAACTCACCAAAGTTCACTTTGACAATGGATCTGCTCAGTGCTAAACCATATTCCGGATTTGTCACAGCTGTGTTTCCAAGCAACCTGCTCTGAGTAAATAGCAAAGAGATGCATTTTTAAACAAATTTACAGCAACAACCCTGTTATGGGATGTGATTGGCTTAAAAATGTCAGTTGTCATTCAAATAAGGTTGTCACACATGCAAATAAATAAATAATGTATCATGGTTCATAGGGCTGGGCAATATATCAATATTATATCGATATTGTGATATGAGACTACATATCGTCTGGGATTTTGTATATCGTAATATGGCATAAGTGTTGTCTTTTCCTGTTTTTAAAGGCAGCATTATAGTAAAGTGATGTAATTTTCTGAACTTACCTGACTGTTCTAACTGTTCTATTATTTGCCTTTACCCACTCAGGCATTACTGATGATTATTTATCAAAAATCTCATTGTGTAATTTTGTGAAAGTATCAATTGTCATCCCCACAATATCAATATCGAGGTATTTGGTCAAAAATATTGTGATATTTGATTTTGTCCATATTGCCCAGCCCTAATGGTTTGTTGATATTGCATGCATGGTGATGTAGTGCAGGTCAAATCAAAAGGCAATTCACCCATCCAATAATGGCCCATGATATAAATCAGCTAAATGAAACAATGCTAAATGACTTAAGAATTTTTTTTTAAGATCACATTCATGCTTTTGGTGAAAACTCAGTGTGAATCTATTTAATTTTCTCTTAGAAAAAAAAAAAAACTAGGTGTTTATTGATGATATTCTCTCGAGTCACACTCATATCCCACTCCTATCACCAGTATTTAAAAGGATACTCAGTTCACAGATCTGGGAACCCAACACTAGTTACACAGTGCAGTGACATAGGATTTCTTACCAGTGCTGCTAAGATTAAGAAAAATAAGCTATTTGTGTACTTCATACGTTCAGCTTTGTCTTTAACTTACCCTTGTCTACCTCTTTACCTACAGTATGACCATACTTTATATGATTTATATGATTAATGTTGATAAACCTCAGTTTCATTTAGCTGTTGTTTTTCTGAACATACTTGACTTCTCTTGTATTCAACATGGAAATTGTCCTACCCATAACTGTCACGCTATACGAGACCTTGGTGATGTTATTGCTTCGGGCATTATTCTTTTGAGCTCTGAATTTCAGATTATAGGGCTGTGCTGCGGGATGTGACAATGTCCTTCCGTTTCCAATGTCAGATGTCCCATTGCATACCATAATGTTAAATCAATTGGATGAGAAATTTATACAAAAGGTTAAAAAAAGTTGCAGTGAATATTTGATAAACATTGAATGTTTTTTTTGGTTTTTTTGGTTTTTTTTAATTAATTTGAGTATAATTTAGGTAAATGACAAACTTCTTTAACTTTATTTGTCTTATTAGCACACTTTTAAACATCCTGCATGCATGTTGTGTGCTTCTTGCTATGTGACATTGTTTATAACTTTTCTGAGCACTGTATGACAGTCCTATGCACAGTATTCCTACTTCCATTATGCATTCCTTCTGTACTCGACAGAAAGTTCATTCCTTTCTGTAAGCATTTTGAGGCTTTCAGAAAATACAACATGGAGCAACAAAAATAAGTAAGATAAGAACATTTATCTTTGCCACATCACACCACATGCAGGCCTAAGTCACATGCCGAAAAGCTCACCTGTGACTTTATTCACAAGACTGGACTATTGCAATGCACTTTCTCTGGTACATATTCAGAAAAAGTGTTTGCTGATTTATACCACAGCACAAGAAAAACCAATCACATACCTCTGAACTAGTCATCTGCAGAGTGCAGAATCAACTTGCAAAACCTCTTCAGCCACAAGAGCATACCCTGCCTCTTGTGGTGTAGCTGTGGCAGTCTGCTGTGTGTGCCTCCACCATGTACCATAGAGCATTGTGGCTTCATGTACCATAGAGGATTGTGGCTTCATGTCTTTGGCACCTCGCCCCTGGTATAGGCTTTTTGATCATTGAATGAGATTTCTTCTTATCAGCTTTATATCCAGACTTAACTTTAACCTATGCAATTCATTTTATTTACCCATCACATACAGCTCAAGTTGTATTATATCTCAAGCTATTTGCACGTGTTTGTGCTTTCTATATTTCTAAGTGTTATAGTATGAGTTACGTGCTCCTGCTTTTTTGAAACACTGATAAAGGTAATTTGTAATGCACTTTGTGTTATTATTATAATATACATACTAGTTTACATCCACTGTTCTGTCCATGCAACATTTTGTATGTCTTGCATATGTTTTTATACCATTTTTATATTGGTAATAAGAAAAATTTGAATGAAATCACTTAATGAGTCTATACTGAATATGACTGTAATGGTTATGATTTATAAAAATCATACCAGCAGTGCTTCATTGCTCAACGTGAAGAAGCACCTAAGCTATTGATTGTGTGTGTGTGTGTGGACATGTATTACTATCTTTGTGAGAACCAAATGTCCCCACAAGGATAGAAAGATGAGGAAAATTACTCGAGGTGGGGACCTTTTGCTGGTCCCCACAAGTTCAAGAGGCTGTTTTAGGGTTAGGGTTAGGGTTCTTGTGTGTGTGTGTGTGTGTGTGTACCTTAGCTATTGATTGCTGTGGTTAGTTGACTAGCCCTCCAGCAGGGGAATGATTGTATCATTTGTTTTGTTATCTTCTGTGCAAATCTAGGCTTGGCCACAAATATGCAGAATAGAATTTGCAAAAAGTTGTTGGGTACATGGTCAATACACAATCCTGATTCACATAATTCAACACAACTCATAGTGCTGATCTTATTCAAGCCAAGTATTTCATGGTAAGTTGTGTAAAATTGTATTTTACAAAGAGATGTTGCTGAATCATTTTATGCAATGTAAGGCTGTAGATTATCTTGCATCTCTAACACCCATTTTAAAGTTGAGAAAACATCGAGTGGTTAACTTGTACCATTTTATTATATACGGGTCTATTGCTAATTAACCTGAGAGATATGCAATATCTTGTGGATCATAAAGCAGGGAACAAAACAATGAGCATGGTAACAAGCTAGTGATTTACCATCACTGATTGGTGTACTTGCAAAGGTTGTTTACACACAACACATAAGTGCAGAATAGGGAAATAAATAAACATAATAAAGAAGGGCAACATAGGAAAATGAATTCCAGGAAAATTAAATTAATCTTATGCAAGATAAATGTTCTTGTAAATATATATATATATATATATATATATATGTATATATTCAATATGCGCACAAAAAAATATATATATATGTCTTTGTTTTTAAATAATATTCTTAAGAAGTTTTGTAGCACTGCACTTTTGGTTTCCAAAAAAAAGGAGAAATTCTAGTGGTGTTCCACATTGATGTGGACAAATGTAGCAGAACACTTATTCCCAGGAGGAAAGGGCTGTGTTAGAAGGAAGCACTGCACTAATCATGACTGCACTGCTTGATACCTACTGGGAGGAATAGACACCAATGGACAGATGCTTGCTTACAAGATGGTGCATTTAAAATGTATTCAGCAGGGATTTTTAGTAAAGACAGTGATGGTGAACTCAAGTGTTTTGAATTCAGCATCAGTGATGAATGAATCATTGATAGTGTCTTGGATGCTCTCTCTTATATTATCCCACAGTAACACAGCATCAGGTGGAGCCACTGTTCAAGACAGTGATTGAATAAGAAACCGTAAAAAGGACATAAGAAATGGCTGTGTGCAGGTTTATTTTTAACAAAATAAAAGTCAGCATAGAAATATTCCCAAGATAGGCCACAGTAAAACAAAACAGAACTGTCCTCTCACAGAGGCAGAGAGGCAAACTTTAAAGAAGGTTCAGGAGAGGGGTGCAAACAAGCTATGCTCCAAAAGAGTTTCTCCTCAAAAAACACAGAAGGCTTTGCCTTTGCTTTGACTAACAAAGACAATCGGACATAGTTTTTACACAATGATCAGCCTCCAGCGAGCATGCCTGCATGCAAGGCCACTGCTGTCCAAAGTCCTGCAGGCCTCCCTGGCTGAGAGAGAGAACAGGTGTATTTGACAGCAGCCAAAGAGGAGGAGCAGCCATCTCTGCTCTTATTTCTAACCCTTCCTGCTCTCACACCCACCCATAAATTTGTTAAGTGCAAAGCAGTGTCTTATGTTCTTATTGGAAGTGTGTTTTACAAATGCTCAATCAATCATACTGTACCTCATAACATGAGTGACCTTTCTAGTCCTGATGCAGTTTAAATGGTCAGCTAATTACTTGAACTTGGTATTTAAATCTCCTATAACCGCTGCAAATATCCCTACTCTCAGAAGGAAAAATCAGCAGTTGAAAGAAAATGAGCTACCTTTAGTTTAAACTTAATCTAAAGCATAATGTAATGATAGAACTATAATATATAATACATAGATGTAATGCATAATTTTGCATTGGCAAATCAGTTGGAGTTGTTGCATGGCTTTGCTAGTTAAATTGAAATATATTATATGCAAACATAGGGCAAAACGTTGCAGCAGATTTATTTGATATGGACATATTTAGTAGCAAAATTAAGCGTAAAGTTGTTCTATCATTGTCACCAGAAGTATGTTTCTTATTGACAGGCGGTCAAGGAGGAAGCTAACCATTTCGTGCTGTGGTTTGAATTCGTGGAAATGAAGTGATTGCACATTATCAAAGGCTAATACAAGGTGGTGAACTGAGGCTAGCAGATGTCTAACTAGGATGCTCAGATCCGTAATTCTAATCAGCTGTACACAGTGAGTGAAAAATTAAAAGAATGGCGGCTTGAACCTGCACACCTTTGTCAGCAATAATAATCTGCCTTGGTGTCAAAAGTTTAGAAGCTAATTTCTGAAGAAGGTACTTCTCATATCTCGTGCTCCCAATAACTAACACAAATAACACCAGTGTCAGTGAATGACAGAAACATGAAGATGCACATTCCGATCAAACAAGGCATCCAAAAAAGGAGATGGCACTTCTGCTGAAAGAGGAACCAGTGTATATAGGAGGACACCAGAATTTGGATTGCTGACCAGGTGATCTCAAGTTTCAATCCAGAGGGCTTGATGGGGATAACTCTACTGATGTGATCATTACCTCCAAGTTCTTTTCAATTTCACCCCACATTACCATTCTGAAAGCCTGAGGCAGTCTTTCCAACATTCACTCAAATCTATCAGTACACACAAGATTCATCATATCCTTTCTTTACAGAGCAAGAGAGACACCTCATTTTCAGTTACAGTCTTTCTTTTTACTGTCTGGTAATATGTCCTGCATTAATTCAGCATGGTTGCTATTCTATGACACTATTCCTCTATGAGCAAAATGTGCTGAGTGCATGTGTTGGGACAAATACAGGTAAATGTAATAGTATTTAGACAGTTGTGTCAAATTGGTTGTTTTTTTTTTCCCTCTACTAATCAGATTTGTTTTACAAATAAAACAATGGCTATGAGGCTAAATTCCTAATGTCTGATAACTTGTGCAAATGATTTGTTTGGAAAGTCATAATCATACCATTCATGTTACATTTACCGAACAAACAAACAAGTGTGAATACTCAGATCGCTCCAAGGATAAGTATAACAATGTACCTCCCCCTTGGCTTCCACATGTGAGTACACAAGATTTTGTCTCTGTGCTTGTGCCAAGTTTTCCTCTGAAAAGCAATGCTCGTGGGTATCATACATAGGACATCCAAGCATCTGCTTTCAATTAAACTGTCAGAGCTGATGTTTTCCAAGCCTAATTTCTGAAGCACATATATTTTATGTTTGATAATTAAAACATAAAGTAAATCAAAGAAGGGAACATGTTTCTTCATCCCCAACAATAATAAAGTGTCAGTGGAAAAAAGAACAAAAAATACCCCCTTGTAATATTACATCTTTAAATGGATTTGTGATTGTTTGACATTAATCCTGCCTCAGGCATGCGTCTATCGGCTGCTAAAAATGCAAATAGTGCTGTTTCACAAGGGTCAGTTGATTTTAATGTGCAGTGAAATCTGAATGTGGCACCTTTAGGGGAAACTGCTGTGCTGATGTTTCACGTGATGTCCTCCTGGCACCTTTAAAGTTCAAGGGCAGTGCTTAAATTAAGTTGATTGCCAGAGTAGAAAAGAACAACACCGGCTTAATGCTTCTGTCTGTGCGAGTGGAAGTCCAAGCACGTGCAATTTTCACTTCATTCCATGAAAAGGATTGCGGTTGTGTGGAGTTTGCAGGCGCTGCACAGCTCAGAGGTGAACGCTTTTAGCCACATCGGGCTCGTGGGTCTGCCAGCGGATCTCCCCGGCAGGTATTCGTCGGGCCTCACGTGGCTGGTTTACTCTGACCTTGAAACGTCTCGGGGCGAAGGAGCAGTTGATATCATGTCACAAACATTTTGATCGTCATTTTCTGAATCAGAGATGCGGCTGCGTGGTCACTGCTCTGTGATCTAAAGAATGACACCACCGCATGTCACTTCCTGTTTACTTGCTCTGCTTTTTGCAATCCGATTGAGTGAGTACAGGCACAGATGTAGTATGCCCTTGTTTGACACTAAAATGATATTGTGCTATTCGGAGGGCTTCTAGAACATTCTGCCCTACTTCTCCTGTGCGAATGTGTCCTAATTTTGTCTTATTTGTGTGATGTATGTTTAGCCTTTTGACCAAAACCTCTCATTAATCTGGGGTGTAGAATTACTACTCACTGTCTTTGACAGTTTTTTTTTCTTCTTTTTACTAGAAGCATTGATCCTTTTTTCACTTTCTGGAGTTTAGACATTAAAAAAGAGGCTTGTCAAAAACGATAACCAAATAAACAGGTTTGCTTTTGGAGATTTGAGCTGATCTGTGTGATTAATGAGAGAATACAGAATGCATAAGCCAGACTATTCTGGCTGAAACCAACTGTGCTGGTGTGTACAAATGTGATAGGGTGGACATGGTGGGGGTAGAGTTAGAATACTGGTCTGCTGTCAAACATCGATCGGATGGATCTGTAGTGGAAGGAAACCAGCCATTTTTCAGATGGCAACATTTCACACTCACCTCACTGCCAGGGCTGTCTGCAGAATGAGCACATGGGTGATTTCACCTCAGTGCTGTCAAAGAAAGGCATCCACTTCCCTGCACAACCCCCCGCCATGACCAGTCATACATGCTCATCACATGCCCCCTGCTCTCCCTGCCTTCACTACATGCCACACCAAAACATATTCAGCCTGATTCTTCACTCAGATCTGACCATTTTAATATATCAGAACAGTGTTACTGAAATTACTTTGTGGAACTAAAATTCTGACCACAATGTTGTTGCAGTCTAATTATTTATACTCCAAACATACTGTGTATGTGAACTGCAAAAATGTATCACAAAAAGAATTTTAAAAATCTGAATTATATATATATTTTTTTTACTTTTAAAACAAGTAATGAAATCATTAAATAATGGATATTTAACTGATTTTTCATGAAGGATAGATTTTAAAAGAAACAAAAACTCATTTGTTATTCCAATGCCAATGTATATAGTGATATGTGTGTGTACACACAACAGACACCTGCAAAATATGCTTGTTTATTAGGGTATTCATCATTTTCACACTGAAGAATCAACATTGCCTTTGATCGTTTAATCTCCAAATGGTCAATGGGCCAATACATAATCCATTTAGCCCCCTGGGCCCTAGCTGAATAACCCAACTCAACACGACCATAAAGTCAACCATATGTTTAAAACACATTTCTGATTCGCCTATTTTAGCATCTCCTTTTTCTCCAAGCAACCTGTGCACTGTATTCAGCAATTCCAGTGATACATTTTATTAACCAAAACACAATAGTTTTCATTCATTTTGGTAATTGCTTTACTCACCAAACTGTGAATGGGAAAACAAATTGTGATAGTTACTATTTAGCCAGTACTTATGATTGTTACATTTTTTCCCCGTCTTTGCAGAATATGGAGTTGAGTAGATTTTCAGACAGGAACCACATTGGCCAAACTCCCACAAGGCCAAGACAAAGCATTTTCCTTTTTGTTCACATCGAGTTTCAGAATAATAACTTTATAAATATGAGACAGACAGAGAAGCCCTGTTCACCAGCACAGAACATTCATGGCCTTTACATATGTAGGTAGCAAAGCAAATATTAAAAGCACTGCTTTGCACATTTTGAGAATATCCTTTGTATTGCGTTTTCTTTTGCCACTGTAGGAGGAAATGAGCAAAAGGGCAAAATCCACATTAGTCACTCAGTCCTTCATTTTTACTGTCATGAGAAAGTGGCCACTTTTCACAGACCACCACCATGGGCGAGCTTGTGCTCTTACTCACTGCTTGCCAAGAAGAGTCTACAGCAGGAGCCATAGCTCATCCCAGCCTGGCCGAAAACTGGAAATGGTTTACACTTCTTCATAACGATATGTGCTGATTACACACTGCAGAGGACCTGACCCCAGTGTGAGGGGCTGACTGAGCTGGACCTCGTTTATCCATTCCAAACCCTCATCCAGATGGCCAGGTCTCAGCTGAACCCAGTGATAGTTGCTATTATTTTCTGTTCATGCTTGAAGGCCTCTACAATTCATAAACCAAAAGGGGTAAGGATAATTGCTGTCATGGCCTAAGGCTTATTACTATAAGATAGAAATAGAAAAGTCTTAAAATTCTAAGAAAGAATGTAATTTGTTTAACCAACATGAAATTGGTTTATAATTTAGAAGTGACAGAAAGCATGCAAACAATTGTTCGACCCAAGCCATGCACAGACGCACAGAAGTAACGCTTTTAGGTTGCACCTGTTCACAGGGAGACCGGCTTAATTGGATTCCTAGAGGGTTGGCTGGGGAAGCATCAGCGTCTCCTGTTAACAGGTTAACGATGGTCCATTGTCGTCATTTTCATGGTCAGGCAAATGCATTGTGCAATCCTCACAGCGGTGAAACATCAATATAAGAGCATGCTTGGCTTATGCTTTGCATGAAAGGCTGTTCATCATACTCACTACTGCCTTCATTAGAGCGTCAGTGTAGAAAAATGGTTACAGAATTACACTCATAACTCTGAGACTGTAGGTTCGATTCCCAATCAGGTGTCGCCATTGTGCCTTTGAGCATGGTACTTAATATGGATTGCTTCAATAAATATCCAACTGTATGAATGATTGGATATGGATCATGTAAGCTGTGCATGTCACTCTGTGCAAGACCATCTGCTACATTTCTGCCACTCATTTTATTTTTAATCAGAGGAGATTCTCCACTTTATCGGAATATGAAAAAAATTCATTTTTAAGAACATTATTGCAGCATTTTTAAAATATGTATATTTTTTAGCTTTGGAATTTTGTATTGATTTGAAATATGATTGGGTTTGAAATAATTAACTTTTAACAATTGCCATAACATGTAAGGGAGTGGGACATAAGAATTAAGAAGTCAAATAATGCACACTTGGTTTACTGTGGAATGTACACCAATGAAAAGGGCAGTGAAGCATTTCCATTCACTGTACTGGTCTAAATGTACAAATAGCTTCTTCAGATTTGACTACATGTATCCCCTGTTTCCCATACAATAGAGCTCATTATTGTCTGATCAATCTACAGACTGCAAAGCAAAATTGCTTCCTGGCGGGTGAAAAGTCTGCATATATATTTAAATAACCATTGCTGTAGATGGGGAAGGCAAACCTTTCCAAGGCAGATGAGTGTAATAAATGTCTGACTTAAACCACAGAAAACTCATGTCCTCTGAGGTGCACATTAAACATTTAACAGAGGACACCAGCATGAAACAAATTATTGTGATACACATGTTACTCCACTGCTTAGAAACATCAGGTGAATAATAAAAAAACAAACATTGAATTCTGACATCATGGATAAGAAAATGAGACATAATTCTGGTCCTTTTCACCAAATCATATAATGGCAGTAATGCAGACAGTGTTGGGTAATAAATGAATCATAACATTCTCAGTTTAAAGCAGAAGGGTTTTTTAATTTTTTTATTTATTTCAGAGCAAAGCTCCGCGGTAAAGCCTAAACATTTTGTTATGGCAGTTTTATTTCACCAGGCACTCCACAGATGTTGTTTAATGGGCTGAATCTGGTCCATCCGCCTTGGCCATAAATTAGCTCAAAAATAGACACAGAATTTCGGTTTAGTTTTTTGTTTAATCTGTTTCAGTCTTAACAGACACACCACCACAGTCCAAATATAGCCAAACCTGGAAAATTATTACTCAACATCAACAGGCCTATTTGTTAAAACAACCATTTTGTGTCTGATTTTTGACTGGAATGTCCTTTATTTTCAAATAATTCTGGTCACTGCCTGTAGATGAGTTAACTGGAGATTTAACTGAATCAAAACAGGATGTATTGGCTGATATCGGTCTACTTTATTGTTGACTGTTGTTTCTGGCCTCAACTTGCTCTCTGGCTTGGCAGGAATTTGTAAGGATATATAAGCGACCCTCTCAGACCACTCAGTAGCCACTCTGCTAACAGTGAATTTATCTTTAGTGCAGTGGTTAGTGCAGGTGCATCTCCCCCTAGAGACCTGTGTTTGGTTCATGCCTGCTCCCCAATTCATTGCATTACTGTCAGAAGTAAACATGTGTACCTTGATGGGAAAAAGTGGTGTCCTCCACAGGTGACATCATTTGAAATGACTTTCCACTTCTTAGATGTAATATTTATGTAACTCCTTGAAGACCACTCATGTTTAAGTGATGAAGATATGTAACAGAATATAATGACTATATGCTGGAAAAAAAACAATAGTCAAAAGTCATGGGGATGACAGCACACCAAACTTAAAGACCAGGAGACAGTATCTCATTTACATTTTTATTATTATTATTATTATTATTATTATTTTGACCATGGGTTAAGGCATTCTGGCATACACCCTTCACAAGAGCATGTGAGAATAGCATTGGCAAGGCCTCTTCTCGTTTTTATTGATGTTTGGTGTGCTGCCATCTGTGTGTCTCTTAATCAAAATTAAGCCCCAATCATTGGTATCAGGTCAAAAAAGGCTTGTGTGTTGAACATATGAACTGATGATAACTCACTTTCTTTGTAATTGGTTTTTGATTAAATTAAGCTTTCATCAAAAGGAGATTAAATCAAGTCAGATGGAATTACATGATCCTTATTACAACCAACACACTTCTTAATCACAAAAGTTTAAATGGCAATTTTCAGGTTGTTTTTTTTATATTTTTTTTTTTTTTTTAAGGGAATTACAATGCTGGACTCATGGAGTGGGTGATTAAGACCCAAATTTAATCTACTCACAATGAAGCTTCTCCAAACTCCAAAGTGTTATGCTTGGCATGTCTAGTAATTGTAGGTACTGAGACCCCAGAGTTCCTTTTAATGGTAAGTATATTGTGTCGTCATGTTGTTCTTGCTTCCCAGTAAGATCCATTATATGTTGTGCCGCAGCATTGCTCTTACATCCCAGTAACATCACATTTTAGACATTGTGGGGACTTTACCAGTGAATTTTTTAAAATGTCACAAGTACATTATGTAGCAGCATTGTTCCCACTTCCCGAAGTCCATTATATCTTGTGGGGACTATATACATGAAGTTTAACGTCGCAATTAGCCTACATAGTGTAGCAGCCTTGTTCTCATGTCCCCCAATTACTTCTCAAAGGGGGTGTTCCTGCCCAAACCAGTGCCGGATCAATCAAGCAGTGTGCTCATTGCAGTCATAAGAGGAAAGGGACAGACACTTCATTATGCCTTGGTTGAACAGAAATGAGAATGTGATTCAGCAGAGGTCTCAGTCCCATGGTCAGGAAGATAGAGTCCACAAACGTTCCTGTGTATCATTACTGTTGCATTCATGCAACATAACCTGTGCCATGTTGCCTGGATGTCAGAAAAGGACATTGATTTACTGGGATGTTGCAGCAACCTATAATTGTAATATTCAGGCAACGTCATCTGTGGAACGTGGCCTGAATGTCAGAAATGACCTACTTTATTAGTAAGTTGCAGCAACCTACCATTGTAATATGTCAGTTGTGGAATGTTGCCTGTATGTCCTAAAATCAACTATTGCTGCAACATGGTAGTTATTTCCCGAAGTTGCAACAACGTCGCTGTAACATCGTACTGAAATGTTGTTATATATGATGTCACAGGGACTTACTGTTTTAGTCGTAACACATAAAAAAAGAGAGAATGGCACACTTTCAACAAGACTTGAAGTTGTCACATCAACTATCATGTTTCTGAAGAAAGGGGGGAGGAGGGTGCGCTTGGGGTATTGGGGGTTGTGCAGAAAAGAAAATGTCCTGGTTGTGCAACTGCTGGTGTTGATAACAAGCACATCTTGTTAGTCACAGTTGGCTTGTAGCACAATTTAGGCCTCACAGCGTGAAGGCAACATCTTTCTGACTCGAGCTGAAGTTATCTCCTTCCTTTCTTGTTATCATAACCACAACAGTGTTAAGTCCATCTGCCTGACATGTCGGCCTTTCAAAAGCTCTGCATCCGAATAGCAGGGCAAAGAATATCTATCGCCAAACTACAGAAAAAATTAATCAAGACAATGACAACTGCAACAGTATAGTGTGTCTGTCACATTGTTTGTATCTGGAGAACAGTTATCCGAGTAAATGGCTAGACTAAAGGGCAGATGTATTACACTGCAGTGGTATTCAGGGTTGGGTGTGAAAGATTTAATATCAGTGCATTGTTTACATCAAGTCCATCCTAAAAGTCATCACACTCTGCTTAAGTGGAGTAGAGTGTCCAGCTAAAGTATTAGTCTTTGATACAGACATGTCCCCACAATATGGAACCTCATACTGACAAAGTAGATGAGCAGAGGCATCGGTTTATTAAGAAACAAAATATGAACGTTATACAGCCATTGCTAAATTCCCAGCATTTTGGCCTTTGAAGAATAACTACCTGCTCAGCTATGTGTGCCTTGCCTTATAAAATGGATAAAAATAAATGTCAGTACATTCCTATTTCTGTTAATGTTTGTTCCCAAAGTCAGTAATGACCCCACAACACAACAGGCCGAGCCAAACGTTTGTCTGCTCATTATCATCACTCTGCCTTTGGCGTTAGTTGATGCCATATTGTACTGTATCCTAGCCAGCTGGCTTGCTATCTAACGACAATCACAGCACTCCCTCAGCAGTAGTGATCTGTATATTTTGAACAACTGCATGTGCTCTGCAATGAAACTCTCGTCAAGGATACAAATTAAAAAATTTTATCAATATTTTAAATCTGACAGCCCAAGTACACACAAGTTTTATCCACTCAATATATTAATAAAATTTCTTCTCAAGTTAGCCACCTCTTCTCGACTGTAAGCGTACTACTCCATGACTTTTAACAAACCACTGTGTGTGCCTTGTATTTGAGCAGCTACTCTTTAAAATATTGAGGGGAACCAGCTTGCCTGAAATTAAACACATGTTCAATATCCCTTGATAAATGAAATCATAATGAAAATAAAGAAGGTTATCTCCAGTTTGAGGTATGTGACAAGGATTGTGCGGGAGCATAATTGGGAGTACCTCATTCCTATTAATGAGAGCATAATTCCTTGTTTCTCTTTTTAAATATAATTTTATATTGAAACTCTTTCAGCTTTGTGGCTAACAGCAGTTTGTGCTTTATATGTTGTTGCAGGGGTCTTAAGATCTTAATAAAGGCTCACTAAAATTAGAATTTCTATTTTATTTGCCACAATTTGTCATCTGTTTCTTTAGTTCACTCCAGGAAAGAGGAATTACAGTACATGAAAGGGTAGTAACAAAAAATTATAATAATCCTACTCAGTCAGATATAGAAGATATGCACTGCCTTATTAATGAAAATAATTTAGTGCGTGCTTCAGAGTAATACGAATTCTTATTACTAGAAGAGAATTCTATTTTTCAAATATGAACATGTTTCTCTTATTTAGTATATTTAGATAAATCAAGTCAAATTCACACCACACAAAGCAAACATTTCCTCAAGTGAAGGTAGACTGTCTTAGCCCAGGCTTGCAGCAGGAACTTCACAGAGCATCATTCAGCTGAGCCAAACAAGGGGGCATTCCCAAAAATCAGTGTGTTGGCGTATCCTTGCTCCATATCACGTTATTCACATTGCTAAGATTAGAAAGGCTAGTTCCTCTATTTCTCTTGTAACAAATAAGGTTCATTTTTCTGGGGTTGTATTCATTCACTGCCTTCCCCATTGCTTTCCTGCACAAGATGTGCAGCCTCTCTGTGACTTGTGCTCTGTGGCTGGCGTGTGGCTCATTATTCTGCATTTGACGTCTGTGGAGCTTGTCAACATGTAACAGGGCTTCCTGCAGGGCCAGGCTAGATGAGGCGAGGATTCTGGAATTGTGTGACTGTTTGATTTTTAATTGTTTTCATGGGGCAAACAGTGCCTCTGGTTAGTCAGGGATAGTTGACTCTGGGAATGTATTGGTCTTGGAGATAGCATTTACATGCACTAACAAAATCAGTGCCTGCTCTTTCAGATTCAGTATGTATTTGCCTGGAGATCAGTCTCCGTGGTGTTCAAAGCTTTCTTGACAATACAGCACTCTGGGATTCGCTGTGTGTGAGAACTCTGCACAGCCCAAGGAGAAACCATAGAGAATAATATTGGCCTTGGTGGCTGTGGCACCAAATGCTGTTTAATAACAGCAGTGCTGCTGGTAGGATGTGGTAGATGGCATCAGCCGAGTAAAATGGCATCAGCTGATTGTCAGACATTTGTTATTAATCAGAAAAACACAAGGAAGGTTTAGGGAGTGTGTGTATGTGTGTTTATTTATGGTATGTGTGTGTATACATATACACTTTTTATATTCTCCCCCAATGGCATTATTTGCAGTGACTGTGGGTCTGATCAATGCAGCCTGAATGTTGATGCAGTATACTGTGATGATCAAGTTTCTGCTGCTTGTGATATCTGGAGCTGTCACCTACAGTGAGTGGAGATTAATCTAACTGCTTCTGTGGGCCTCATGTTTTTTCTGCGTGTTATGCCAGCTACATTATTCAAACATTATGCAGCCAATATATAGCCTCAGAAGATGAGGTTATACAACCATTCAAAATTAATAACGCAGAAATCTTGTATTTGTGCCTTCAAATATGTCAAAACCTAGAGAAACGTGCTTCCATGTAATCTGAGTTGTAATTCATAAAAGGTTTGTACAAAAAAAAAAGAAAAAGAAAAAAAAACTTCAAACTAAAGTATACAAATCACAGTTCTGATGTATGCACTTTGCTAGTTTTGGGGAAATCATACCCAGTGTTCAGTTTGTTGGCCTAATAATAGTGCTGTTTAGACAACAAAAAAAACCAAGATTCATATATGTCCATAAACAAATACATACAGCTGTCAAAGTTCAATAAAAAAATAAAAAAAACATGTAGAAAACTGGACAACTGCCTACCTCAGTCAAACCACTCTTTGATCCAAATTCACATGTTATGTTCAAGTGGGTTAACATCTTTCTTTTTTTTTCTATTTGTCTAATTCTGGCTTGAACCATTTTTTGTTATGACAGCTGAAGCCAGAATGAAGACACACCTTAAATACGTACAGATATACGGGAGCAGCTCTCATACAAACGTGCAAAATGGAAAGTGATGTGGTGCAGGCTGGTTTCTGAGTGTCGGGACAGATGAGGGAAAGTGTAAACATGTTTCTGACAAGTCAAAGACTAAGCCCCTACAGGACCGGGCACGTTTCTTTTGCCAGCACAGTGATTGGGGTGAGAGCTGGGGCATCAAAAGCAAACACCAGTCTCTCCAAGCTGAAAAGTCACATTTGAGAAAAATGGAGAGAGAAATATCACAAACACGAAAGTTCATCCCAGGCCTGGTTTTCGACTACGTGTCGCACATAGCCGGCTTAGATCAGAGAGACCGTGAAATTCACGGAGCGTTGCAAGCATTTGAGCGGAGGAGGGCTTTGGTGCCTTGCAGTAAGTTGAAAAGCTTTTCCTTCGGAAATGGCAAATAGCTGAAATTTCTCTCTCTGCTCAAATAGCTATACTAATTGAGAGACCATTTTATTTAAATAGGATTCATGAAAAATGCTATTGGCCCTTTACAAAGCAAGATTAATTGGCCCTCCTGGGTGTGGGTGTAGCACACTTACTGCACCTGATGAAAATATTTCAGTTTTGTATTTTTCTCTGTAATTATTGTATCCCTAAACTAGCAACACTGATCAAGTGCACACAGAATAAACTTCTGTATGTTGTGACAGTCTGTGATAAAATCGATAATCTGTTTTAATTCTTGAGTCACCTTTGATTGTTTTTTCTTAATAAAATTGTGCCACAACATATCCAATAATGTCATATCCATCCATACATACATTCATTATCCATACCTGCTTATCCTGGTCCTGGTCGTGGGGGGTGCTGGGTTGGTCTGTGGGAGGAAACCGAAGTAGGAAACCCATGCAGACACGGGGAGAACATGCAAACTCCACACAGAGGCAAGGCTCAGGCCAGACTCAAACACAGGGCCTTCTTGCTGTGAGGCAACAGTGCTATTCACTGCACCACCTTATTCATATACTCACTAAAATAGAAAGCTAGATTGGTGAAGGTGCAACATTGTGTTTTTAGTTTGTTACCTTGCCTGAAATGTTTGTTTTTTCCCCCCCCATCTATTACATGAATGACATAGGAGAGCTTTGTTGAGCCGAGCTTTGTATAGTACCCATATTTGATGTATTGTCTATTGAAATAGTTAATTTAAACATGAAGTAGTGACAAATAATGAATTATCTTGGTACACAGCCATGGTATAAACAGGATACACCAAGCCACAATGTGGGAGGACCACTTAACAACTCCATCGTGCCATTTATTTGCATATAAAAATGATGGCATTTAGAAATTTAAAGGAGGCAAGAATCTGGTCATTTAGATACTACAAGACTGTCCTCTATCACAAGGTCTAAAATAAGCAGTTTAAGGATAAATATCAGGCGTGTGTGAAAGAAAATATGTCCTTCTCTAGCACCTTGATTGTTGGGTTGAAAGTCAAGGTTGCTTGGTTTTGGGTAAAATTACATTAATGATTTCATTCCAGCATCCAAGGGGAAAATGGTCAAGGTTGTGAGTTTCTGGTAAAATTACATTAAAAACCTATCTTGTGGAATTCAATTAGATTATTACTATCTGGATTACATTAGTGAATGGCACAGATCACATTCTAGACAGAATTCTATTTTCTTTTGTTTATTTATTTTACCACAGTAATGATTGAATTGCCACATGCCAAAAGCATTCCGAAAGCTAAGTTGAATACTCAGTCATGTTGGTTGAAGACAACTGTCTTTTTTTATTTTACAAGATGTGAGTATGAATGAAACCTTTTTTTGTGAAGTCAGGCCAATATAAACTGAATGTATAGTTTTTTTGTGTTCACATCATGTACAGGATTTTTTTAAATCTAATTCCAAGGCTTTTTTTTCTCCATCTCAAGAATTTGCCGGGTTCAATGAAGGTGTTGCATGTGGCAGAAGCACGTATGGTGAAACCAGGTGAAATCAGGGACTATCCCTAACAACTTCATCGCAACACATCAGCTCTGACTCACAGGTGTTTCTAAAGAGCATACTGAAAAACAATACACCTTGCTATTTGCATTCTTCACCTTGAAGGAAAAAAGGAAGAAATCACTTGCTCCTAAAACCTCTATATGACCCTCCCTTGGGACAGCCCCCAATTACACCATCCTATTAACCAAATACCAAATTATAAAGAAAAACCAAAAATAAAGAAATGAAAAATAAAGAAAATAACTTTGAACAGAAGGCAACCCATATATTTCACATTGTTAAAGTATCTTAATTGGTCTCAGATGTTATGTGGGTTCATAGGTAACTACCCGAATTTAA
The DNA here is from genome assembly GCF_013347855.1 of Anguilla anguilla. Lineage (NCBI taxonomy): Eukaryota > Metazoa > Chordata > Actinopteri > Anguilliformes > Anguillidae > Anguilla > Anguilla anguilla. The sequence goes on along the minus strand of NC_049216.1, from coordinate 20,234,656 downwards.
GCTATAGGGAATTAATCTAAATGGCATATGGGTGGAAAGGTGACTAAATGTGAACAGTAATGAGGTGTTAGCTCACTCTATCTAATGAACTAATTTGAAAGTTTATATTTGAAAAGCATTCTGTCTTCAACTGTAATGTTTTCACTGATTAATAAATGCTTTGATATTGTGCTTTGAAATTGTTTTGATATTAATTGCAATATAAACCAGACTAGAAGAAATGTTTCCCTTTACTACTTAATAATTTAAAATACATTTCAGTAACAGATACAATAAATGATAGAAAAGTGAGCGGCATTGTAAAAAAAAAAAGTGAAAATATTTTCCACTCAGGGATGAAGCAATTATCCTTGCGCTTCCGCTTCAGAGCATTCTGGCCCACACAAAGACAAACACGTATTCATGTACCTCTAAACCTCGGTATAAATCCCAGTGTTTCCAACAAAAGAATAGCATCACCTGTAATGTATTTTCAATTTATCTGGAAGCAGAGATGAGATTCAGCAAGAATGTATGAGACTGTAGAATGTCTAATCTAAATTTTGTGTTATGTGCCAAAAAACATTACATCTGTATACACATTGCACATACAAATGCTGCACTGTATTTTGACAGTTTGGGAACTTGATGAAGGATGGTACAATGATGAGATGAGACTACAAATTAAACTGGGTATTAAAATGTGGAAGGTTAAAAGCATACACGCATAATATATTTGTAGTTTCTGCTGTTAGTGATGAAATGCCTCTATATATTTTAAGCTGTACTCTTCTGTGTAAAAATAAGGAATAATTGACTTATTAGTGTTGGAAAAGTGCCTCAGTGATATGTACAATGAATCAATATAATTTGATAAATGATAGTCTGTTTGTTTTGTACAGGCACTTATCTGTGGGGATTTACAATGCTTTTAACATTTTCAAATGAGCAATTTCACACATTTTGAATCAATTTCACAGAGCTTATTTCTTCTACATCTAGAGTTGTGTCAACATCACGTGTGTTGTAATTTCAGCCTCTCAGGACCAAAGCCTACTGCTCTGAATGCTACATAACATGCTGTTTTTCTATGCTTAATTTATTATTAATAGGAAATGTATTCCATGAAATTCCCATGAGTCAGTGCAACACTATCAATTTTATGCATCAAAAATTATATTTTAGTTCATCATTTAATCACTTGATGGTGGTGCAGTGGGTAGCACTGCTAGCCTCATAGCAAGAGGGTCCTTGTTTGTGTGGGTTTCTTCAAGGGATGCCAGTTTCCTCCTACAGTCCAAGGACGTGCAGGTTAGGTTAATTGGAGAGTCCAAATTTCCCCTAGGCAATCTGGCAACCTGTCCAAAGTGTCTTCCTGCCTCTGGTCGAGTGCATGCTGGGATAGGTCCCAGCACCCTTGGTGACCCTGACCAGAAATAAGCGGGTTAGATGATCAATGGATGGATAGACATTTTCTATCCTCTAAAACAAACACAGAGGGATTCATGCACTTAAACTATTTAGGGCATATGCAATTCAACCAAACCCTCTGGATTAATCCAGCACTGTATCTCAATATAGATGTACGCTACTGTATCTCACTATGGCAGCAGGAAATAAGTCCAAACTGCTTTCTCATGTCTAAGCATGTTGTTTGGGTCGAACACTTCTAGCATGCCAATTTCAGCTCAGTGTTCTTTGTAGCACAGGAAAAACCATGGGAAAATAGATTGTTGCTACTTCAAAATAACTGTATACTGTCCTGCAGTTGTATATGAATTAGTCAATTATTATTGTTTGTTAGTTTGTTAATTTCTTTAGCTCACTAAAACATTGGACAAGGAATGTTTAAATCGAACACTATTTGAGAGACAAAAAAAAGTTTAGGGCTGACCGCACTCACAGTTATTTGAAAGGGATCCGTTTGGATTTGTATGTTCAGACAGTATATTAATTTGTTGGGATATCTACAATGGTTGTTGTGGTAATGTGGGCATAAGCACTGTATATAAGCTAAATACATGACAGACACTAACATTCCTTTAATCTACAGACACTAACATTGCTTTAATCGTGAAGTTCTGAAGCCGTAAATAAAGGAGCCACTTAGCAAAATCCAAAGGCTGTGTTCAATTCATGTTTGCATCTAAAATGTTGCGGAGGACACCAAATAGACTAGGGCTGCCACTGCCAATCAGATATGTAAAAAATTATATTTGGCCTGCTAGGCTGAACACAGCATAATTGAAGTGTATATGCCCCTAAATTGGCTAAGCTAGTTTGACTGAATCTACTGGTCTAAAGCAGATATTGAACAGGATATTTTAGACTATGGACTAAACAGTCACCTGGAGTTTGAATGCAAGTCTTGTCGCTGTATATCACTGTCTTTCTGAAAGACATCACTGAACATAAGGCTGGCTTACTGTCTTTGCAGATCCAAATATAGATGAGTCTGTCTGAACTGAACAGCATTAATTTTCTTCATAAATGTCAAAAGGATACCCTTTCCATTGTTAAGAAGGAAAGGGAAAAAACACACATTATTTTATAGGGATTCACTGTGAACAGTGGATTGGCTCTGACCCATAGTCCTGATGTAAAAATTGTGATTTACCATTTTAAATCCCCTAAGATGGATACCCACCCTATCTGCGTATCCCTCTTTTGGCATCTCTGTGATTTTAATGCAGCATCCAAAAAGAAAAAAAAATCTGCTGAATGTATTTTCTGTCAGTTATGTACATCTCCAAAGAATACAATATGTGAAACTTTATTTCAGTTCATTATACTAACACTGCTTTAGTTGATGAAAACTTCTGTACCCTAGCACATACACTAAAAGTTTGAGGGAGAGGCTCAAAAGGGAGCTTAAATTTAGGTAAATACCATATTTGAAGTAATTCATTATAATACCTTCAACATCTTCGGTCATGTGATATGGAAAACATTTTATATAAGCTTGCTATAATATTCAAGACTTCAAGAATAAAATTTATTCTCTCTATTTACATGTGATACAATATTTATATATAGCATATTGATTGACACATCATTATATCAAGACATTTTTGAGGCATTGATGTATTGAAATTACGTTACTGTGGGGTCCCACTATATGTCACAGTTACATTTTAAAAAAAACAACAATGTTATACGAAACAACATATACATGGGGGGTTTTCTTCCATACGAATTCATGCAGATTAGAGGGCTTGCATTCCAATGTGTAGTTTTACATACTCTTGGTGCAGATAACAAGCCATTTAATACCATACAAATCAGTGGGGAAAGAGAAGAGAGGTTCAACATCAGAGCTGTGCACCGGCCTGAAATAGATCCAAATCCAGTCAGATAGGTCCTTGACGAGCTTGAGCCTAACCCAACAGTTGTTCACTTTTTGTCTTTATATTTATTCTATACATTTGCTTTTGTAATTAATACAATGGGTGACCTCACAAACACTCTGCCACCACCTGCATGTCAGACCTTAGGGTTACCAACATCAACCGTTTGACACATCATTAAGAAGAAAGACAGCACTGGTGAGCTCAGTAAACACAAAGGGCCTGGTAGACTATGGAAAGCCTCATCGAGATGCTTGAAAGAGGCATCAAGGATGCCAAGCCAATTTACTCATTTTTGTTGATAATTTAAAAAGTGCATACTGTGAAAAATGCCTTGGAGGTCACCTTTGCTAGGTGGCCACCTGTCCATGATGGTCACTTTTCCGGAAATATTACCTTTACATCATGGTCACCTACACAATGTAGTTGGTGGCCATGCTGCTTGATGTATATAACGGCATCTAACTGGAGATGGGATCACATGAGTAGATGATGTCCCTCAGTCATTCTCCCCTGCTTGTTAAGCTTGTATTCTGGTCTGATAAATGGTCTGTTATATAAATAAAAGTCAATCCATAGAAGTTAATCCATCACCACTTTCATATTGTGGATCATATACTTACTCTGTTAAAGTTACTATTTAAAATACTAGTTTTTAAAATGGCAGCTGGTTACTCTGACACTCAACAAAAAAAATGTGATTAGAAAAAGCAATTAGAAAAATTAATGGAGGCAAAAGTGATCTGAAAATTGGCAAGGAAATGGGTGTCAATCAAACACAAATAGATCAAATCCTACCTTAGCGGTCACCTTTGTATAGTAGTCACCTGCACACAATGGCCATTTTTCATTCCTGCCCCAGGTGGCTGCCTTTGACAGGATTCCCTGTACTCTGTTGATCACTATGAAGAAGAGCCATGCTTAACAGAAATGAAATATGAAATGTTCCTTAACACTAACAAGTTTGGATTGTGTTTCATCTGACGAGAACAGGAAGTATAGTCATCGGAGGGTGATTTGAGGCAGAGGGGAAAAACGGGAATAAAACACTGTGCCCACATGCAGGTTTTCTGCTGACTGCCACAGTGTGAAATCGGAATGACATTTAATTTTCAGTTACATGAGAAACATTATAATTGTCCCCCACATCTGTTGCATCTTTCTGCCACCCTTAATATTCACATGATTCTACAAATATTGCCACACAATGGATGATAGTTACTTTAAGAGGAAAAAAAGGGCAAATGATTTTACTGATAACACAGGAAGATATAAACATTTGGAGTTGTCTTTTGTAATTACTGACATACTTTGTGGTAGTAATTCTGACTTAAACTCATCCTGTAGGTAAAAAGACTTAAAAGTATGGTTTTGCCAATATTTAATCAGTTAGAACAGGCAACAATGAGAACCATTGTCATTTAAATTTAATTAAACATTTTTAACAACAACGTTTTGTTGTTGTTGTTGTTGTTGTTGTCAATATTTTCCCTTGACATTACAGATAAATGGGTTGAAAGATACAGCCTCAAGACAGAGGATATAATTTAAAATGTACACAGTGTAGTTGTGATTTATTTAAAGAACAAATCACAACTAAATCCTGTCTGATTATACAGCATTTTGTGTACAGTGACTGTTTGAAAGACAAATAATGCTGTTACTTATTCCTGCAACAAAAAAAAGCAAGCAATAAAAATTAAGTGAACTCAATATAAACAAAATGCAAATTCATACTAGCTATCTTTCATTTCATAATAATTGTATTTGGAAGACTATTACCATCAGACAAGACAGACCAGGACAAATTGTAGCACATTTACTTTCAGACACTGAAGTTGTTATTTGGCTGGATTGCATCAACTGGTTTATGAGTGAGAACATGCAATTCACAATGGACAAATATTACTGACTATTCACAAGAGTTTCCAGATAGTGTAAGTTTGATGCTTGGGGCTAATTAATATTCATATAATACCAGAACAATGAAGGGAATGTACCTGTAACTCTTGCCTTTATCTCATTGATACTACAGGTAGACAGTTGGCAGCTAGTACTTATAATTTCCATTTAACTTTCTATTTTTTGGAATTTGTGTATAGCATTATGTGCAACTCTGTGTTGCCTTATAGGCAGTGGGGAGGTATGCTTATAGTTGTAATGCACCTGTTTATTTGCTTATTCGTTGGCACACATTTGTGGCACCAATGTACAGGAATTTGTATATTATATAATTATAAATGTCATGAGGTTAAATCCGCTGATTTACAAGGTGATATCAAATTCACGATCCCTATGCTTAAAAATATCGCTTGCAGTGAACATGGCTGGATGTTCTTTCTGTAATCACATATTGGGGTTATTTTACTTTGAGAATATATGATGCATCTGGATGATGGAAAAAGGTGGGAGGAGGATATTTCAGCCTGTAAAGTTCCTGCTATTCTAAGATGAGAACCAATGATCTCCCACAAATCAAAAAGGAAACTGCAGGTTGACCCTAAGAAGGGACCAAAGTACAGAGTAGTGCCATTACCACTGTGAGCAAGCCAATCACAGGCCTGCTGTGGCCTCATCAATCACACCTGCACTGTGCGAGAAACAGTTCTTGCCAAAATCTCTCTGCAATAGGGGACAGGGAATATATACGGGCTTGCTGTTTGCATAAAGTTTGCTTTAAGAGGACAGTAGTGGGTGCTAGTGACTGACAATGACACTAATGATGGAATGTGGTGCAAATTGCTTTCAGAGCGCAGCTTTTCCTATGTGTCTTTAAGGCAGAGTGGATAATTCTCAGAGGGAAACATTTGTATTTATTTATTTGTTTTTTTGTTTTTTTGGGGGGTGGGGGGCTTCTCCCCATATTGGCTCAATTGGGGGTTGATTCCAATGGTGAAAATGTGCATTGTGAAAAATAAAGTAGCAAGAGGATGTCAATTTAAAAAAATATATATATCAATAATATATATTGATTAACCAGATTGGATGTTGGCTTGCTGTTTGTAGTTTCAACAATGTTATAATCCCTCTTATTTAACCTCTTAACTCTTAAAAATAATGGATAAGCAACAATCAGATGTACGGTATTTTCTCTTCTTTGCTGGCCAGGACAAAATAACCCTCTCCACTCAATCAGTTATTCAGCTCTGCTCCTAGATACCCCTTATTAAGGGACTTTCAGAAGATGGCATTTCAGTTACAAGGGGGGAAAAAAAAAACATTAAGTGCATCATGTTCTGTTCCCTGTCCACGTGGTTTAGTTATGCAGTTTCGGTGGTTTCCAAAGCATAAAGCATAAAGCCAACAGCAACAGCCTTGATTCTGATCAGATCACATGGCTATTGTTTGGGGACACACTGAAAAATAAGACAGTGTATTTATTGATTTATTGTATTCAAAAATGAATATAAAGCGGCAAGCTTGGTACAATATTCCCCTAAAAGGTCACATGTGCAATAATTAGAACATCTCAGAATCGTGGGATTGAAAGCTGAATCACTACTTTCCAGATGTTTGCTGAATTACATCAGATTCACTGTTAAATTTCTCCTGCAAACCAATTTGTTTTTAAGCTTATAACATTATAAATCCCCCAGGATATAAGAGAGTGAATAAATCAATTATGTCAATGTAATAATCTAATGTCAAATATTTTAATATTTCAAAATGTTATTCTTGGATTTTACAGACCAAGGTTAAGGAAGGTCAGTCAGATCACTTGTGTTGTACACTTATTGTAACTCCACTTGAAATCACTATCACAGGTTATGGTTTTTTCTTTAAGCTGTGAGGCACAATTCAATAAATTTGCTGCCTGTGGGAAGAGCTGTGGTTTCATCCTTCTCCTAATGAACATAAGAAGGCCAGACCATCAAAACATCCCTCCCATTTTTTATAAATCAAGATAAGGTGCACATTTAAGAACTTTCATCCCATTACCCAAATACTGTGCATAATTACTCAACACATTTTACACTTCTCTGTTAACTTCCTGCTCTTATCTACTGTAAGAGAAATTAGATCTAAAATGGATTTATGCTGCTATGGGTAAATGTGCTCAGAGTGTTAAAAGCATTGGGTTTATAAAATATTAATATCAAAACTAAAAGGAAATGATAGACATTTCTGTGCATAGTTCCATGTTGAGCTTTATTTATATTGCTTTGCTTTTGAGGCTGAGTCTCTAAAAGTTTCCCAAATGGTAACTATTGCAGAGCTGCTTGGCCAAATATGAATCACATAAAATTCCAAACAATGATTGTTAACTTAAATCTAAAAGCAAGAAAAAGTAAAAAAAAAAATGTAACAATAAAATATATATTTTTATTATTAAAACATTAAATTAGGGGGGTTAAACATTAAGTTAGTCTGTATTCTCAGTTTTTTTTCAAGTTCCTAACTGATTGTTCATTGTCCATCAAACATCCATGAACAAATCAGAAATGCACAAATACATTGTGTGCACACACACACTGCATGCCATAGAGTGCTAGTAAAGATTTCCTCTTTTTCCAGGTGCTGCAAGTTCCCTGGTGGGAGAATATTGATTGCCACTGAAGATGTGTTGGCCGGAGTGAAGCAAAAGCATCTGAATCATGGACACACGGAGGCTGTGCTTCAGCCAATCTCCCTCTTGGCAACCATTCTCAAGAGAAAGTTAACATCATTCTTAATTTAAACACCTAATTTAAAAATATGTAATACCAATAATACCAGCGTCCTTTATTGTGTTAGCATCGTAATGTCAATATAATAAAGTTTAAATCAATGCATCCGCTCAAGCTAATTGTCCAGCATGTACAGCAAAATGCCATAAACTCCCAATACAATCATACTTATTAAATTGGACATCGCTTGTATTCACCCAATCATTCTGTGTCAATATTTTGCTGTACGTTGGCTTGTATCCTATCATATTCCTCAATGAGAGTTTTATTAAAAACGCTGCTAGCTTGTCCACAGGAGTTTCTAAACAAACAGTATCCTTCAGCCTCACCACCTGGGTCCAGGTTGACTCCTGTCCAAGTGCTGCACAGATCATCAAGTTCCTGTCTAATACGTTTTTCAAAAGTAGACCTTAAAATCAATATGGCAGCCAAGAGGAAACGGTGTGCGAGGATCAGGTGTTCCCAATGGCCTGACAGACTGACTGACCGGCACCCAGCTGCAGCCTTTTTTTTAAGGTGCACGAGCGCAGCAGCTTGTCAAAAAACCTTTATATTTAATCTGGATTTTCTTCTCTTTCTCTCCCACCCTGTCAGATCAGTCAAAGGCACCTGCACCCCGTGCACCAAAAGCAGGTCGGCTGGGTGTAGGGATGATGGCGAGAGAAGCTTGTGTATTTTAACCCCTTTATGATTGCAGTCTCATCTGCAACTATACACCGCAAACATGACACACTAGACAATGGCGTCTATCTGAGAGGTCATAAAAATATTATTTCACCACCAAAATTTTGTATTCCATCATAGCATCAAGATAAATAGCCCAATATAGCCAGCAATAGCCCAAAGGCACACCAATACAGCAGTGAAAAATACGACCTAGACGAGAGGTGTTTGGGAGCTGGGGAATGCATGGTGCATGCCTGTGCACCAATTTTGTGTGGCTTCATTTTCCTTTTCCTTTGGTTTTGGTTGCCGGATTGGCTATTATTTTTGTTCTCGAAGATTCCTATTGTTTTGGTATTTTTTGGCAAATACAAGGTGGTAAACCAAACTTTCTGTTGTTTTGTCCTGTCTGTTCACTGTGTGAGCAGTGGCCACCCCCAGCTGTGACTCCCAATAAGAACATGGTGAAGATGTACATATTTCTGCTTGTAAAATGTATATTATTGATGTTGTGTCGAACTGTTAGCCTTTGTTAATATTGCTCTGATTATATTTGTATTGGGGCTAACTAATAGATGTTAGTGCAGGGACATTGTTGTTGTACCCTGGGCAGAGTTAACTCATAGTTGGCTCATAGTGACCTGCTTTGCTAGATTTCATACCACCTATCATGGAATTGAATGTCCTTCAAAATTTTACTGATGGTGGAATATTATTTTATTCTTATCTTATTGTATATAATGTGGAGTTTCAGTATCTCCATGGGCTATATAGCGAAGTCTAGTTCATAAAGGAACACGTAATGTTGTTTTTAGATTACATCGCTTGTTAGTTATCTACAGTCCCCTAGCCCGCATAGCTAATGTATGATCTCTACTAATAACACATTAGTCTGCAATCTCCTTCCTTTTAATCGAGATTTGTGCATGTGATCTCTCCTGCATTAATATATAAACATTCGATATATGGTCTCATATATTTAGAATGCCAAGATGCTCTGAGATTAGCTAGACGTAGCTAACTTCAGTAGCCCTTTGTACATGCCTCTCCCCTGGTTTCCAGACTATATTTAGCACCACATGCTAAAAGCTCATTTGTAATTCTCTCCAATAGAGGAGCTTTTGTCCCCCTGCACCAGTGTGTGCCGGTGAACACACATGACTATACACACACACACACATAACACTCTAGTCCCCTTTTCATATCCTCCCTTTTTTTTAACCTTTTTATAATTTTTGTTCAATGTTGTTTTGTTTGTTTAATGAATTCTATTTCATTTAACCTCGTCACCGGTCTGATTATTATTTGAATAAATGCTTGAGCCTACTGCCTCAAAGAACGCATGCATGTTGTTACATCATACATATTTCCATACATATTTAATATTAAAATTCATAATCATGATTTAATATTTTATTTTATGAGACTGATTAATTATAAGACCTAGACTTTTGCACCATTTGATCACCGCATGAGGTAATATATATTCATATCCCCTGCATCCCTTGGTGCCTACTTGTGAGGATTACTAAAAATTACATATTTTAATTCTGTTTTCACTATTCTACAGTTCGTAGAGGTGTTTTCCCTACACATCCATCTGTGGTCATTTTTTGTTCATTTTAACTATTTTCAGCCCCTTTAGTTTAAGATCACAAAATATGATATCATATAAGGTTCCAAAGGCAAGAATGGCATTTGGTAAGTTTGCTTTTAGTTATGCAGCACTTCATAAATGGAATACCTTGCAAAAATATTTGAAACTGAAATCAGAATTTAGATGTTTGTACCCAGAACAGCTCTTTTGATTGTCTTGTTGTTTATATTTTATGTTAATGTACTTGATGTATGTTGCTGTTTTGGCCAGGGATGATGATAATAATAATAATAATAATAATAATAATAATAATAATAATAATAATAGGGATGTAAATCTCATATTCAAGAATATGGAAATGGACTCATTCTGATGATTTGGTTTTAAGGCGCTTTGAAAGCAATATTTACCGCAAGGGGATCACACAGATAATTACCCAAACTAGAAAAACACAACTGATCACTTAAATGATATGTTAGTGTCTTGTCCACAGGAACAGGAAGCTTGCAATGTTGGTAAGTTGGAAACAGTTACGTTATTCAGTTAAAATGAGAAATGTATTTTTATTGCTATTTAAATGGTGTTTCGATAAAATATCAGCATCACAGTGGTGCATGTGTGTGTGGGTGCATGCGTGCGTGTGTTCATGCGTGAGTGTTTTGTATTGAAGCTATCAAACAAAACTACATATTTGTTTCCAAATGTGATTCTCCCCTGTGCAGTATTTCATCACTCTGACTCCAGAAAGAGATAAATACATTATATACTCCTCAAAGGTTTAAAGCATTGATCAAAACAACATAATTACGATGGAGGACTGGCGCCCGTATCTGTTACCACACAATCTATCATTGAGATGTTGCTGTGACGAAGAACAAAAAAAGAAGAAAAAAATAGTAACGTGTAAAATACTTGCATAAATAAATAACTTTTTCCATTGATAGAGACATATGTTCTGAGTGTAGCATTGTTAGAGCTGTTTCAGATAATCAGAGGGGGATCAAATGCACTGCATTTCGCGTTTTCCTGTTTTTCCATTCTCATGATATAAATAAGGCTTGTATTAGAGCAGTATTTTTTTTCTAGAAAATTTGGCAAGCTGGTAGTGAAATTTCACATTTATGATACTGCAGCTTGCCTTGCAGGAAAAAGGGCTGACTTTAGTGGATTCTGCGGTCCACATTAGCAGAAATGAAACATGTAGTAGCCAAATTCCACAATTATGATTAATTATTGAGCGATACACGGCAGGAGATGTGCCAGGAGATCAAACTACCCACAAAGTTCACCCCTTAAAACCCACTTAAAACCAAAGGCTTTTTATAATATGTATAAATAAACCCCAAACTAAACACAGTTCAGATAATGTTCAAAGCTACTGAAATGACAATCCTCCGATCATATGGGAGTCTCACCAAGTAAACATACAGGACATATTTATTCTGAAAAAAAAAAAAACAAATAAATAGAAAAATTGTTTAGCATTTATTTATTCTATAGTGATTAAATGTACTTCTGATACTGGACAAAACAAGATTTTTTTCCCCAATTGTACTTCAGGATAGCGGAAGTATCTGAGTGGCAAAGGAACGTGTATAGTCTTACTCGGTGCTATTATAACGGGATTCATTTAATGTTATATTGGTTATCTGACTCCAACATAGTGTTTCCCCTTTCCTCTGGGCTAACAGTTATGCATAGACAGAGGAGACTGCTTTCTGCTGGTAGTGCAGTTCTATACGGATCGCTATCTATCTTGGTAGGTGCGGACATGTCTTTGGCTTGTGCAGCCTGCATAAATACAATTGTGTATCCTGCTAAGACACTAGTGTATAGGTGAGCGACTACGGGGTGCAGATATTCTGAGTTATATGTGTATGTTAGGGCCTTAAAACAGCTAGGTGTGCAGTGTTAAGAGTCAAAGAGGAATGTCAGGTTAAAATGAATGTAATTTATTGTTCAGTGTGTTCAGTAATTATGACAATATACAATGGTGTAAAATGTGAGTGGTGAAATGGCTATACACATGTGATGCATAAGAGACAGTGTTGATGAGTCTCCCTGAACCAGTGCACTTATCTCCTTATATACAACAAGATCAAAGCAGAACACCAACTCATCAAATAAAGACACAATCATTACAAAACAGTGCAGATCAATGATCCTGCTTGCACTATCTCTGTAAGCATATCACACTTTTGGATCTGGCTGAGCAATGACCCATGGGTATCAAGATCTTTAGTCAGAACCCTGCCACCAAAGACACCAGCTTGTTCCCCATGACATCGGCTTTCCAACAGTACAAAACATGATTACATTGTATTATGGACAGCCTAAGGTTCACATAATGCTGATCCAGTTAGATGGTTTGCAACTGAGCACTGTCCCTTTATTATCACACCTGCTGAATCTGTCAGCTCAGTAAAAAGTCTGTTTTCCTTTGGGCACACTTCTGTAAACCGCCTTAGAAAATTGAGATTGATTGTTTCAGTGAATGGTTGTTAATATTATTTTCTATTAAATTGTGAATAGGAAGATTCAGTTATGATACAATAATAATACATTTTATTATGGAACGTGTCATACAACACGTGCATCATAAGGTATAAATCAGACAACCAGTGCTTGAAGTGGGCCCGAACCAAGCTGTACGCCATACTGGGACTTCTACATACTCTTATGAGTATGGCACTTTTTCATACTTTGTTAACTAAGTTACTGGTATGTGTAAATAGCATTTGTTTGATATGAATGTAGTGGTATCGAATGACAAGCCCTGCTTTCGACACACCCCGTACTCCAGTCTGTGTATACTGATACATAGGCTATGGATTTAATCACAGCAGGTTTATCAATTTCCTTAAAGTGACGTTTGTCAAATTGACCATTGAGGCATTTTTACTGTTAAATACTGTTTAACCACGCAATACTACCATGCAAACACCACTGGGGATTGGTCTTGGCTGCACCGGATGGTGGAGAGAGCACAAGCACCTGGGTTGCATTAACTAATCAGCCCAGGTGCTTAAAGGTGTGTTTCTCGCCACAGTTTGGGGCTGAGAACGGGAGCACACAATGAGAGAACAAGTTTTTTGTTTTCTGTTTTCTGCACACTTACGACAGAGAAAGAAACTGGTCAACTGAGAAGTTAGCCAGCTACGAGCGGTGTGCTGAAAAGCAGTTGCTCAGTTTTGCTTTCTTATTTTGGTTTGTTGTTTTATTTTTGTCCACAACCCGTGAGGGGGAAGGGTGAAAGTTTTTATTTCATTTTGTGTTTGTATGTATGCGCTCTCTCTCACCATGTGGCAAGCAACAGTGCCCCAGTTTTTTTTTTTTTTATTTGCATCCAAGTTCGATGAGTCTAAGCATCACAACAGCATATGGGTTATAGTGCTACACCTTGAATCAATGACTGATAAAAGAAATCATTTAATGACAATGTTATTTTTAGATGCTGCCATCTAATTTCATGGCCGTTGATTTTTAAGGGTTTAAAAGTAATGTCACTTTTTGAAAGGTTCTGCAATATTTTTTGTATTTTGTAGATTAAACTGAGTTTTTTCCCTGGGGCTAATTTTCAAATATTAATTTATTTTGAATTAATTAATTTTTTTCATAAAATAATTATAATTGGGTTCATTGTATAGCCAGATGTATTTGTTATCTGATAATGCAGGGTACAGTAAATTCACAGGCAATGCAGTAAAATTGTTACAGGCTGGTGCAGGATTTTGAGTTTCCCAATGCCCAACATGCATGCTTTGCCAAGAGGAGCAATGGTTCCCTCCATGAAACTGCACTTCAAAACACTGATGTTGACAGTACCTGAATTGCAATACTCTTACAGTACCCATGCCCAGACTTACACACAATCTTATCTAAAGTGACTTATACACCTTACAATCCTAACAAAAATCAATTTGCGGCTGGATATTTTACTGAGGTTATTCAGGCTAAGCACCTTGGTCAAGGGTACAATGCTAGTGCTTCAGTTGGGAATTGAACCCACAGTCTTTAAGCTGAAAATCCATTTCCCTAGCTGTTTTACAGCGCTGCTGCCCCAGATAAAGTTTGACATGTAGCTGTAATGCTGCCAGAGCCCATACTGGCAGAACTATTGTACCCGCTGATGCATTTGTAGCAGATGTGGTAGCCCTTGCCCTCCATGTCCTTCTGTCTCCTCCCCATGCCTCCGGGCTCAGCGGGAGCACATCTGCCATGTTCACAGGCCACAAGAACAGTGCAGGTGCATATCTTCTGCTAGCCTGTCACCTCACGCTGGTGATTGATCACCTTCTCAGCAAGCATCCAGCTATATGACAGTCAAACATTTCAAAGCAGAAACCTTTTGGACTTGCTTCACGCTTGGTGTGGTTCACCACCGTACTGTCGTGACATTGCTCCTTCAGGGGTGTGGTAGAACATGCGGACTCCTTCGGGGGTGTGGTAGAGTGTGCCAACAGCTGATGGTCTGAAAGCTCTCACCTGGGAGCAGGAGTTAAATTTCACCTTCACACCATCAGTGTGGATTTTGAGCACACATTGAGTCAAGTTTGGGGCTGAAAATGATCGTTTCCCCAGTAATCGTATAGTGTGTGAATTTAGTGTATAATCCTAGGTTGCATAACTATTATGAAATAGAATTATCAGCTATTATGAAAATAAAACACACACACACATATAATCTTATCAGACCCTCAAAGTAAAACAGTCTGTTTACTGTACTGACTCCAGCATTCGATTTGTCCCATTCAGTTACCAATTTCAGTAATTTCACTGCTGTTAAACAGTCACGTAATAGATAGGGGTAGGGTATTGGGCCATTGCACCAGTCTGCCATTAGTCATCCAAGATTCAGATGCACATTAGTTTAGGAGCAGACAAAGGAGACAGCACACAGCCATTTCCTCCAAGCATTTACATGCAAAGTGTTGTGGGATAGCAACCTGGCTATAAGTGAGTACTTGTTGATCAGAGCTATCAAAATTTATGATCACTCTTTGAAGTATTATTGTTATATTTCAATATAGGGAGAGTAGTGCTCAATGTTTTAAAGTTACAATATGATGAGGGAGTCATGCCAAAATAATTAGGGAAGTGGAACATGATAAGGTTTTAGACCAAAGCCCAAGGTTAAACTTCATATTTTAATGGACTTTGTGGTTTAAAGTAAACACTATCATATCATTATAATCAAACCTATTCAAAATCATAGCAAGCATTGCTTTAGGGACTACAAAAATATAAGAATTTCATACAAGAATCCTGGTTTAAATGTGTATTTTATGGTTAGTAAGGGCAAAATTCTCAACAAAAAAAAACTAAAACCAGTTTTCACAAAACTGGTCAACTGGTCAGTCATATCTCCATAAATATTTACTTAATCTCATTAAATTACATTTCATTTTGTAGTTCTGATTCTGTACTTTAACACAAAGAAAACATGAAAAACCTGTATTCAAAGTATGTTTTTGTCAATGGTTTTGGAGCCGATTTGCCGAAGAGAAAAGGCTGCCACCAGTGAAAGAAGGAACGGTGTAACTGAGTGGATCTGAAAAACACTGAAAAGATAATACAATTTTCTATTTTCATATTTATTCAAACATGTTGCTTCTATCTCAGCCCCTTGAAATTTATAAATCTTGAAATTCATAAAACCCTTCATGAATCTCTAACTAGCAATTTGATTGTCTGTATATCAGTTTGTTGTCAGTTTTTTTTTTTTTCCAGCTCATTGGATGTCAGTTGCGATGAGGTCAAATAAATGTTAATTACCCTGAAAAAAGCAGTGATTCGGTGTCCCGCTGAGAGCTGCATCACTCAAAAAAGCTGCAACATTTAAAAGATGAGAGGGGGAGAGAAAGAGGAAAAAGCAGCAGGAATAAAAAATGAGAGTGGAAAAAATGGAAAGAAATCAAGTGATACGCCACTGTGATTGCTCATTCATCTGTGCCCTGCCCCCCAATGTGACCTAAAACGCTTCTCCCCCTCAAGATCCAGAGGATGATTCAGTTGTTGTTGTTGACTGACTGACAGGATTAATGAGGCCATTCACAGGCATGCACATGGAGATCAGTGGTTGCTTGTGAGATCACAAAAGGGTTTTGAGTGGAAAACTTGTAATAGGCTGCATTATCCGCTCCAAATGTCTGCTCCACACTCTGTTATGAGAGCACATTGAAGAGTAATTTTCCTCACAATTTGGTGCTGAGGGATGAAAAGCACCAGGAAACTCCAGCTGCAAGCAACATGACAGATGCACATGGGCAGGGACAATCGATGCCTCTTCCTGATGCAAAAGCTAAGATGGCATGTCTCAATTGCCATCTTTTATTTAAGAGAGGAACCACAAACCATGATGTGGTACTTTTTAGTTCGTATTTATATTTTGTGACTTTGCCACTGAGATTCAGGAAGAGGAAGAGAGAAGAGCTGTGACCAAGTTAGGCGTTGTTAAAATAAGTGGTCATTTTCTTGGAAAGACTTGCATTACTGTGCTGCCAAATCCTCTTAGAAAATGCATTTCACTATGCAAAGAAACACCACAAGAGCTAGAGATATGCAAGTTACAATTATAAGCACTGCAATCAAGGTGCGTGCCACAGGGCTTGTGAGATGAAGAGAAAAACAGATTTTTGACATTTCCAGGAAGTCTGCATTCCTGATTGACTGTGAAAGGTCATCCACCTTCAGGAGGCTATGATACTGTTCTGTAATGTCTATGCCCATTCCTACATTTTGCTGTAACGTATTGGTTATGACTGTATTTCTCCAAAATCAAAATCTCACATTTTTTTCTTACTCTATTTACATTTCTCTAATAAGAATTTATCATATTTTCCACATTTTACACTGATATAATTCTAAATTTGGACATTGACATTAATAACATAGATGGAATTTGATAATTAAAAATTACAATATATATCAGGTATATATATGCAAGGTACTGTATGTGTATAGCATATTAACTGCAGGAATGACACAACCGAGTAACACTTATTTACTGGATGAAATAATTTTATTCAGTCCCCTGTTTTGGGTAACCTCAGCATTTGTGTTGTGGCTCACGTCTTTAGTTTTGAGTGTCCTACAGTCTCCTTTAGCCTTCAATTTACAACCAGTGTGTCATTTGCAAACGGATGCCTCTGGTGACAAGTGTAGACTGCAACCACTCAACAGAATGAAGCATCACTCTGATTTAAATGTAGTACAAGACAAAGCCACTTATATGCCATTGTAAAAAATAAAAAATAAAAAACAAGAGTCTCACCTACAGTGATGAAGTCGACCTTGGCAGATGTGCTGCTCTTATCTTAGAAATGTCAAGACACACATTACCGTGTTTGAGTGTTCTGGTGCAACTTGGCTGCTGTGCATCACCTAATTGGGTCCTGCGCACTGGTAATCGTTGAGGTGAATTTTACTCTTTTCTGTGAAGTGCTTTAAGATTGTGAGTTGGAAAGTGTGTTTGTGTGTGTGTGCTATTCGTTGATTGCATTCTTTTAATTAAAAAAATGTAAATTATATATATATATATAAAAACAGGTATTCATTATTTATTAATATAATTTTAAAAGCTCATAACTCAACATAATTTACTTGTGAAACTACTTCAGATGGAAAAAAAGATGTGTTTTACTGTGGCTAAATACGGGCAGACTGTGTGTGTGTGTGTGTGTGTGTGTGTGTGCAGTATACACACATTTGGTTAAACTACAAAATCACATCTTTTATTTAAGGGTCATTTTTAGGGCATCATAGTGTTTGAGACAAATGGCATCACATGTGTTTCTGATTAGTCAGGTATATGCAATTGCTTTCATTGTGCAGGTTTAAGAGAGCTTTCAGTGTCTAGTTTTGATTCTAGCCTTTTTATTGCCTTTGGAGTCTGTTTGGAGTCACAATAATGCTTCACCTTTTGTAGATGCCAGCAGAGGTGCACCTAATTACCTGTATCACCAGCCATCTAGAAAGGAGCCAAGCTGCTATGCAGGATCAGACACTGCAAAAACAAGTGATACATCAGCAACCCAGGAAAGTGCCAGCCAGTCAAGCTCTCTTTGTACAAATCCTGTAATGGAAACACAAGAAAACATAAATATCTCAAAACCAACTGCCAAACCTACAGCTCTGTGCTACATAGAAGTGCATAATGTTGTTATTTCTGTTCACATGATGGATGCTTAAATTAAATGCCTGTAGGTATAAACTAGGCATTATCAAGGCATTGGTTAGCATTTTCTATGTGGCAGAGAAACATTAGGGGATTAAGTTCAGGAGGTGAGTGTCTCCTTCTCCATCATAGATAAAACTCCTCTGGTGTCTCTTAAATTTAGTGTAAGAGAAAAAAACGGTGAATTCATGTTCCTGAATGATTTTGTTTTTTCAGAAGTAGCAACAGTTGTCTTAACATAAGTAGGGTAATGTATACTGTATGTATTATAGAAGTGGCACTTGTTACACAATGAGGTTTAGAAATGTTTACATATACATAAAAATTATCTAGAGAAATTTACATTCCTTACATACAGTTCATTTATACAGATGTTTTATCGAAGCAATTCATCTTAATAGCTTGCACAGGGGTACAACAACTGCGCCACCTGGAAATCGAGCCTATGATCTTTGAGTCACAAACCGACTTGCCAAACTGTTATACTGCCTCCCCATGTGTTGTACATCATTCACAGACTACTGAGACACGTAAACGTATGCAAGTCCTGGATAAACGGTGTCCCTACAAACTATTATCATAATCTGTTTCAATCTGATAAACCTAAATGTCATGTCATAAATGTCACGTTTGTGCCATTGCATTTTCCGCAGCTGCCTAAGAATTGCAGGGGGTTTGATCAGTGCACAGCCAGAGGCTAGTGTCGTCTGCGTGATTGTCTAGGGGTAGTGGCAGGCGGAACCGTCTGGCATCACCATGCTTCACTGACTAATGAAGCTAATAATAGCAGCAGTTGATGTTTCTCCCTCTCATCACGGAGAAAAAATATGTGCATGAATGGACTCTAGTCTAAAAATGTGAAAAATCATGGAAAATAAATACGAGCTGCAAAGTACAAAGTATTTCTGTTGCCACTGTTTGATTCCAAAAATTTCATTAATTTACTCAATGATCAAATCTTCATGAAATCATATTTTACAGTATTGTTCAGACAATGCTCTGTTCCAAGTGAAGAGAATATGACATTTTTATTTTAGGTTATGATCTTTATCTTTATAATCTGATATGAATGTATTATCATGTGTTTATGGATCGTTACCTGATAGTAGTGCACATGATTCATATGCAGCATACATTCAGATTTAATCAGCAATAAGGGAAAGCTGATATAATTCTCAATTGATTAATGAATTCATTCATTCATTCATTTTGCTTCCATACTCAGCCTTGTGGGAAAAAATTTCTCTCAGATTCCTGATTATTTTTAACATTGTTCATAGTGAAATATAGGTATGAACATTGAATTGCATTCAGTAAATTAAATTTGGGGAGTGAATTCTTTGTGTGTTCTGTCTCGCCTGTCCTCCCTGCCTGACTGCAGCCTGGAATCACTGCTGTTTTGATTCGCCACCTGCCTGCCGCTGGCTGTTTGCTATCATGCCAGTTGTGCCTGTCAGATACCCTTGTACATTCATGGCTTGATTTATATAATTATCATATCAGCAGGTTGTTAAGACCATATCAGTTTGACATTGAGAGAGACAACTGTAGCCCCCCCCCCCCCGCCCCCCCATGTTTCTGATTGTTGGTACACCGAATGTATATATATATATATAAACAGTATATACAATAATGCGTTGAGTATTTACCCATACATTTTCGCATGAATTTTTTCTTGGGCACTTAATGACTAATGTTTGGAACAGTAAATTGCTTAATAGAAGAAACGCTTATAATAAAGCAGTATTTTGTAAAAAAAAATAAAAGCACAAACACACAATACACAGTTTAGAGTACTTGTGAATTGATGGAACTGGGTTCGTAACTGTGTGTTTATGTATTATATATGTTCAAATGGCTGGGTGGTATTGCTTTGTCCTTAGTGTACCAATGTAGTTACGTGTTGTAGGCAACTAAAATAGCCCATTTTTTGTAGCCGGACATAGTTTTATGTTCATATTTCTGTGCCACCCCAGAGTGACTACTGGTCCCATCCTGGCAACCCCATTGAAAATTTCCTGGCTTCACCACCGCTCCTCTTTCTGTCTCATTCTGATATGATATAAACCAGTGATCATCAAATCTGGCCCTCAAATCCAAATCTGGCATTGGTTTTCCCAGGCAATTAACTGAACATGTTGAATGACTGATTGGCCAGACTGTTTTCACACCTGATTTTCAGGTAAAGAGAGGGTGGAAAACCAGCAGTTCTCACCCCTCAAGCACTGTGATTTGATGATCTCTGGTGTAAACGTACACATACATACTGGCCTGAAAAGATATAACTGGCATATAAAGTGGGGAGCAAGGGTTTCAGAATCAGCAGGTAGCCTACTTAGTCGAGGCCAGGTAGTTACAAACAAGTATTTTCATTTATCTGAACTGTAAATGAAATGTAAAATGGTATTTACAAACTGTGTGGATCAAAAGAATTTGACTCACCAGTTCCCACTATATATCAAAATAATTACCATCCCTATAAAACAACTGAAGAAAGCTGAGTGGCTACTTTCACCATTAATCCCTATCGATTTGTCTAACAACTGTGCATATGTGTGTAAACAAGACCACATAAAAGGTAATTGCATTCAAAGTAGTTAAGCCTTTGTCCGTTTTTTCTTTTTTTTTTCCTGCTGTCCTGAATTATAAGGACAACTTCCCTGCTCTTATCTTGTACACAGTTTATGCAGGGTGTCGACCAATCTTAAAAGAAAACATGTAACCTAGCAAAAAGACTCTAGTACTACGGCACTACGATCTTTACTTCACTCTAGTGTGTTTCTTTTGCACCTCTGCACCTTGAACTAATGCACTTGTACGTCGCTCTGGATAAGAGCGTCTGCTAAATGCCTGTAATGTAATGTAATGTAATGTAGTACAGATCACACAATGTACAGTATACTCCTGATATATCAATGCAGGTAAGTGCACTGTATTCACTGACCCCATTAAATGTCCCATGATCCATTTCTTTCCATCAAAGGAATGGATTTAGAGTAACCGTTCCTCTGTACAAAATTGACAGACATCTGTGAACGCGCGAGTGGCCAGACGGCACATGCATCCAATACTGCATTCACACTATCAGCTGAGCTGCCCAGTTGCATTTTGCTAAGTCTTTCCTGAGTAGTGTTTCACTGAAATGGCTAGGCAGGAGAACCAAACTGTGGCACTTTGCTGAAATCCGTGACAGTGGGTGCACTGGTGTGTACAAAAAAGCCTCCTCGAGTGAAGGCACCTCTTCAGAAATGCTCAGACTTCTTCTTCAACTAAGTGTCCTGTTAGGAAAGAATCAATTAAAAAAGGGGTAACTCAGGTGATCAAACTTCCCAATATTCCTCTGTGGGAGTCATGTAAGGACATCACCGTTACCTCATTATGATTTCTGTTTTAAAAGTCAGGTCTGCATTAACACATCAGCAATTGACTCACTGCTGTTCTGATTAGGACTCATTTGGATCCAGTGATTAATTTTTACTTATTTTTCATAACTTTGCATATTCATGACTTTTAATAATTAATTCAGAGCACGATTAGAATTATTTTCTCCTCTAATATCATTATATATGTGCTTTCATATTGCATTAAGGTGTCAGCTCAGTTTCGGCTTTCAGCAAACCAAAAGTACAAAAAACAATTGCATTTTGAGTGATTAAGAGATTTATTTTATTTTTTCACTTTTATGACAATACCATTGTGATAAATGATTTTTTTAGCATCATTGCAGATCATGCTGGCAACATCTGCTAATTTGTGCTTGTATTAGTATGCATTTGTGAAATGTCTTTTTGTGGAATGGTGATTTTACTGAATTATGGATATTGGAGGCCCTTATTGGAGGTACTCTAGCACGTATTAGTACCAAACCTCTCTGTATTGCATTTGGTAGCCTGCGTCATGATTCATATTTAGCAAGGTGCCTTCCTGCTTGTTAGTTTCATCAATATGACACATTGTGACAACTGGGCTATCTCAGAGTGTGAATGCAGTGTCTGATCATCCAAGTGCATGTTTTCTGACAGTTCTCTTTTTTTGTGCTTATAGTGCATACAAGGTATTTTTCTCAAGCAAAATCACAAGTTCCTCCCATGTATATTTTGACATTTCTCCAGAATAATGTTTGTTCCTATTAAATGTTTCAATTCACAAATTCAATATGCAGAAATACAGAAATTATTGACCAGAGCACACATTTATTGAATTTTCAAACTGACTTTAGTTTTCATTTATTTTTATTTGCCTTGGTTATGACATATTCCACTTGTTGATAACACCTCAAATATATCACCCTTCATTAGTTTGGAAAGTTGTACTTATCATGCAAGTTGCGTAGTTTCTTCTCTCGATGCTATGCACATCTTTAAAGCCAAACTCAACATTTACATTCCCCTTAAGAGTTTAGTCATGTTGCTGAAATGAGCAGATAATGACTAAAACACCAGGGGCCCTATTTTTGTGACAATATAAGCACAAACGTGCCTGGGCGCAAGTGGAGTTGCTAGTTTTATCTCCCGCAAAATTAATATTTATCACCTGCTCCAGGTTTGGTTGTTTTGTGGTCTGCAGTCAACCTGTTGGTATCAACATGGGTTGGGTGCCACAGAAGGGGTGTGTCAATAGAAACATTCAGCACTGCGCAGGTTTTGTGGTTAATAATGCATTTGTGTTTTTAAACCAATCCAGGCTAGGTTTAAACAAAACGCTGCCGCTTTGTTTTATTTTGGTGCCATTATGAACGTGCCGCAAATATGAAAGCATGAACACAGATACAAGAAACATTTTATTTCCGGTCGACTATTTGATATGCAAGCTGTGCCGGCTGTATAGGCATCGTACTTGTATGGAATTAAGGTACTTGAGTTAAGGTACATTTGCTTGTATTTGCCAATATTGTTCAATACTGAACACAGCTCATTGAATATCAGAAACCCAAACTGGCAGTTGTGTTGCTGTGGTATGCTTAACTAACTAAGCAAGGTAGTTACCTCATATGTAAAGGCAACAACTTTTTACTTTGAGAGGATTTAAATAGTTCAGCTTGTTCAGATGCTTAATTTACAGTTTTGTCTCCCCACACACTGGTGCTATAGCCATTTACATGTCATTCATGTACCAAAAAGTAAAAAAATAAAAAAATAATGGCGTGTAAAAAGACTTAACTTTTCTAGCAGACCATACATCTAAGGCTGTGTGTCAGCAACTATACAGCAAGACATCAAAGAAAAATGGGGTGTCACAATGGATCGATTCTGCTTTACGTTTGTGGTATGCATAAAGACGCAATACAGAGTTTCTTGAGGCCAGTCATAGATTTTTAATTTAGACAAAGTTAAATCTAATGATTGCGCATCACTTTTGGCGATGTAACCTTTTGCACTGTAGTATGATAAATCATATATCAGAGGAGACAAAATGGTTTTTAATAAATCACTCCCCTGCGATATTGATTCCGGGTTGAAGAGAGATGTGATTGTGGAAGACCGCAGTCGATGTGGCACTGAAGAATAAGCATTACCTGCACAAACATATCATCGCTTTTAATGGAACTGCATGCCTTCGAGTCAAGCCTTCACAAGTGCCAGAATATTTGGCTGTTTATTTGTTCATCCCTCACCTGTCATTGAAGAGTTACCATGCTTTGTTGCAGTTATGTTTATTTTTTATTGCATTCTTCAGTCTGGAATATCGGTTGAGGTACTGGGTTTATAACTACAAGACCACGTGTTTTATTCCAAGGAGAGGCGTTGCACACCTCACAAAGGAAAATAAGTATACATAAAATCCAGCAGTATAAATTGATAATATGCCAAATGTAAACGCTAGCTACAGTATAACTCTGCAGTATAATGGGGTTTACCAATTCTACTGAAACTCTGAATAGACAGAGACACTGTACAGAGGACAGCAGAGAATTCAAGCATCAAACAATATCCACAAACATGTGTTATTAAATAATGATTTAATTCTGTATTGCCAATGCACAGCCTTGTGATTTAAATTTCCTGTCTCAGCTTATTTCTCCTACACTCAGCAGTTACCATGCCTTTCTGTGGTAAGTCTGTACCTCTCTCGGTGTCCCAGGGTACCTGCCATTGATAACGTTCTGCTTTTAATGAGGAATTTGGCCTCTGTTCTGCTATGGCTCACATTGATAACTACTTGAGGACATTTTAAAGCCAGCTTAGCCAGTAGCTCTGCAATATCCTTTCCCTGAATACTTCATGAGTGGGAGCCCCAGAAGCCTTCACAGGCAAAGCAGAGCAAAAGACAGTTAGTATGAGTTTGCCCCAATAAGGGGATTTAAAGTTCTGTAAAATCTGTGCACTGCCATGTAATCAGAACAGTTTGGAACTCATGCACATACAGCAACTCAAGCAAGTGTGCCAAATCTTGTTACACAAGTAGATGAGTAGACTATTGGTCCCATGTATGCTAAGTTGAGGTGTGTACTTCATATGTAATATGAGACACACAGTTGGAATAGCTCTGCACTTAATCAAGACATAAACACTCAGTCAACTGCTATAGGATCATCCCTGTCATGAACTCCTTTCAAAAAGATTCACATTGAACATAGGCAGATGCTTCCTGTGGGTAGGCCACTGACCTTTAGGCAATACACTTATGAAATGAAAAAGGTATCACTAGTTTCCCAGTTCTGAATTATCTGTAAAACATAATTCTGTAACTTGTGTAATTACTGTACAAGGATCTTTAGATTTCAGCATAAATATTTTGGTATTATCATCTCTGGATAATTAAGCCCCTTTCCCAATGCACAAAACAATATTAGAAAGTTGGCACTGTCCACTATCGGACTTCACTAAACCTCCACCTTAACACAATCACGCTTGTTCACTAGGCTTTTATGTACTAAAATGTGGCCAGTATTTGACAAAACATATATATTCACATTCATGTTAGTGGTCTCACCATATGTGTGATGGTATGGAAA
Source organism: Anguilla anguilla (assembly GCF_013347855.1). NCBI lineage: Eukaryota > Metazoa > Chordata > Actinopteri > Anguilliformes > Anguillidae > Anguilla > Anguilla anguilla. The sequence continues at coordinate 20,209,272 of NC_049216.1, read as the reverse complement.
CAAAACTGTTAGGAAGGCAGGTGCTGTTATGGGATGCACTTTTTAATCACTGAAAGAAATGTAAAAAATCTGAAAGTAATGGCTGAACCACTAGCCATTCTGGACAGTAGTTCACATCCTCTTAATAACAGACATATCCAGTATAGAAGCAGTTTTGGTAATAGGTTCACTCTACCAGGAATGTCTCAACTGAGAGGCTTAAAAGATCCTTTGTGCCCACAATAATGAGGCTCTAGAATGAGCAAAACAAAGCATAGCGAAGCCATTCTTTGGACTGGCTTCCCTGTAAGTACTACTACCACCACAACAACATATCAAAACAAATATCGTCATCTGTACACTGTCCTCTGTAATTAGACTCCATTCCTGTCTGTACATTCACTGTTCAGTGATAATGCTTTACCAATGAGTTTACTGTACTAATTTACCATATTACTATGCTTTGTTTTAGTCAAAGTATTGATTGAATCTAGACATAACTCTATAATAATAATAATAATAATAATAATAAGCTTTATTTATATAGCACCTTTCATACATAAAATGTAGCTCAAAGTGATTTACATTCAGCACTAAGATCGAAGCAAATACAAAGAATTGAAAAGATAAAAATATAGAAATAAAATTTAAAAAATAAAAAAATGATCAGTACAAAGAAAATCAGTAAAAACAAAAATAAAAACATTATAAAAACATGGAGAAATGTCACACTTTGACAAACAACACATATATTCTGCCTCTCTGCAAAGGTGTTAATGCCTCCCAGTATAACCTACCAGAGGTCTTTCGCCTCCCTGAAAAAGGACTTTTGCCTGTCGTAATACAGGTCTTTACCTCCCTACGCCTACTGCCTCAAGCATCCCGCCGAGGTCTTGTGCCTTTCACTCAGAGGACTTTTTCCTGTCGTAATACAAGTCTTTTGCCGTCGCTTATCCCGCTAAGGTCTTTTGCCGTCGCTACCCGCTAAGGTCTTTTGCCTTCTTATAGAGGTCTTTTGCCTGTCGTAATACAGATCTTTACGATATTGCTATTCCTAGCCTTCCTCAAGGGGGACTTCGCTAGTGCCTATTTTTTATTGGATACACCAAACCTGTACCTTTAAATAAATCAATTCTTTAAATTCTCGTAAATATAATATTTTTAAAAATTAATAAAAATAATAAAAACAGTGCTAGAAACAGTGCTGCTAGATGTAAGCTAGGTTAAGAGTATGTTTTATCTTCAGTTGCCATTTTAAAATGTCCACAGAGCTAGCCTTTCTGATATGAATTGGCAGGGTGTTCCATAGTTTAGGGGCATAGTGATTAAAAGCGGCATCCCCGATTTTCTTTTGTGAACTATTGGAAACAATTAATAAACCAGCGGCAGATGACCTTAGGGCTCGTGAAGGGACATAAAACAGCAGGAAATCTGAGATGTAAGGTGCTAAACCATTAAGAGGTTTGTATACAAGTAAAAGGATTTTAAAATAAATTCTAAAAGATACAGGGAGCTCTTGTTCTCTTCCCAGTTGAGAATTGTCATCAGTTTCTCCAGTAGTGCTGATGGGTGGTGATGGGAGTTCCCTGTCCATTAGATATCAAACTGCAATAGAATGAGAGTCATTAATCATCTAGTAAGGCCTGAGGTAGGGGCAATGTTCTCCTAGAGCTTCGATCAGCAAGTCAGGAATTTTCACTCAACAGCCAGAAAGTTCTCAGCAGCTGCAGCAAAGTTTATATTATTCCTTGCTGGGATATGCAGTTCCTGACAATGAAACAGAAATGAAACTAGCTTGTCTATCAGCAGTGTCTCCTTTAGTACCCTATAGTCATCCACATGACAGCCCTTCATCCCACTTTATCCTGGAGCATAGAAATGCAATCATGTGGACCGTGGGCTTTGATGACCTTGGCTATTTGCATGGCCTCAGCATTAGGAATTCAGGATACATCCTGTATGACACTGTTATATGATCATCACATGTCTCTGTGATTCACAACCTTGGCATGTCACACAGTGACCTCTAGCAAAATAGCAGCAACATTCTTTGTCTTTCCCTGCATTTCTTGTGTTGGTATTCACGCCTACCGCACTTGATCTCGACCTTACACAATGCCCTCTGGTGAGCAAAGCACTTAAGACAGTAACACATAAGCTACTATGCAACTCAAGAACTCTGACTCTTTCTAGTATGGATTAACCTTTCAATCAAAACAACAGGATAGCTGCCCTCCATTTTCCTGTGCTTGAAAACATATCACCACTTTCTTCTGCCAAATTTCCTCCTGCAGAATTTTCTGTTTCCATACACACTAATATTATACCAATGATTATCTTCTTTAGTACGACCCAGGTGTCTTGGCACATAATATTCTATTTCCTAGCTGCTCATATTTTGCCATTTTTCATCTAGACAGACAATCAATCGGCCATCAGGAATAGGAGTAGCTTTTTGAGTTCCTTAAACTGCCTTTTCAGAGTTGTTTTAGTCACACGATTTAAATAACCCAACCATGACCTAGTCAGCATCATTATCTTAGATTTTAGATGATTTATCCAACCTTTACTCATTTCATGCTGCTCCAGGCCAGCTTGCCAAATTCATTTTATAAATATAATGTGCCCTTACCATTAGTTTCCAGGCCATCGACCCCATGACCCAGGTCATTTGTAGAACACCCTCCCCTGCCAGGCTTAGTGGTGCAACTGTGTGCAGGCAACCAACAGAAAGTGGCAGATACTACTCCACGTATTTTTTGAAAGAATGTTTACAACCAGTTGAAATAGCTACATTCTGCTTAGCCGCTGCAAAGTATTTCAACACATCTCAGTAAGGAAATAATGTGACTAATTTTAGTGTCATATTAGTGAAATCTGAGACCACAGCTTTTATTAAAAGCTATCTGACAAGCAAGAATTTGTGTGAAATGTTTAATAATCTGGCCATCCACTCTATTCAAGCACAGGTTTGAGGACATTAGTATTCCCTTCTCGAACCCTCACCCAAAAACTATTGTAAATTGTGTGCATTCTGTGAAAAGACTAAAAATTATCCCCAAAAAGTGTGTGTTCCCATCAGCATCCCATTGTAATACATTTAATTTCTTTATATTCATATAATACAATATCACCAGAAAAGCAAGCAATTGGGATGGATGTTTGCAGAGAGAATCATGTGTTATTGGTTGTGTTTTATTATTTGTGCAATTTTCCCCTCGCTATATTGTTCTAATTATACTTGATATTTTCTCTGTCAATACATTTGGCAATTATGTGTTTGCCTGCCTTTCTCTAAAAACGAATAGCTTGTTTCTCTAAAACCCAATAATGTGCTATTGCTCGACTGACTCGGACTTGAATCACTGTAATAGAGTTGGAGAAAAGGCATTTCGTGTTGAGAAGAGGGTGGGGCTGGACCATGGACTGGCTATCTAAATGGAAATCTTATCGATGGATGTTTCTGAAAATTCCATGGACTTTGATGAAGGAGATGATTAATGATACAAGAGGTAATTGGATAGGGCTGTATCACCAGACTGATAATACATGCATGCATTCATTGGCAGGAAGGACTATTACCTACTGTATGGTAAGCTTTATCAGCCACTTGAAGATAAGCTTATCAAACTCTCTATATCACAATGTGGCAGTTCTACTTGTGACGGTTTCATGAACCACTTAATGAGAGCATTCTGTCAATTATAAACACTTGGATTGGCTCACATAAGTGAGTCTTTAACAGTAAAATATAGCGGCAGCATCCACTGAGTGGTTGGAGCAATTTTTAATATACCATAGACTGATGTAAAATTATAAGAAATATGACAAGAACTGCTAAATTATTTTGCCAAAATGTTATGACAGCCCCTCTTGGCATTGTGCCTCCTTACAGTCACGTACACATCTTCTCACCCATATTGAATCCTTGTTTTGTATGAAGCATGCATGTGTGGAAAGAGTATGTGTGCCCCGGGCATTCGGTAGAGTGTCTAAATGGCTTCGCAGAGGTAGTGGTGTGGCAGAGCTGATGTAATGTGTGTACACATGCATGCACACATATCATAGGGCTCAGGGCACTCCCAGGACTCTTATTTGCGTGCAAGCGCTGAGTGAAGACAAAGGTGCTTACGCATACTGTGCCTCGGACTCCTTCCAGACAGAGACGCCTGTGTTGAGACAGCAGCTGTTCCCGACCATGGTGGTGTCATCAGATTCCCTCCGATGGAAAATGTACTGGGCTCCAGATAATGTCGCCCATGGCGTTTATACAACTGTGGTTCAGATGACACCGTCCGATAAGCTGTCATTGATGCCTGTTGTCCCTGCAGTTTTTACTACCGAGGCTACAGGGTAAGGTGATCCCACCAGGCCTGTCTCCAGTAGCATGGGTCTGACAGTCTTATCTCAGCACAATAACAAACATCTCCTTGTTTCTTTGTAGGGGAGGAGGGTATCTCAACTGTCCTTCAGCATCTGAGGAACTCTTACCCAGCAGACCAGAAAAAGTGGAGAGAAAAAATACACACTTTGCATGATTGATTTTTTTTTCAGGAAACATTGAAGAGCCTCAAAAGGATTACACAGGCCACCCATGACGTTGTTAGCAGGGAGAGCAACCAAAGCTTTATTTTGAACAGCAGAATATAATTTTAATGTTTTGAAAAGCAATGAAATATGCTTACGTTTTGTAAAAGAAAAACCCCTAGGGCTATGCAGTAAGGGTTTTGCAAAAAGTGATTTGAAAAAATGGCAAACAATTCATTCAGTTGTTCTCATTGTGATTGGCTAACTCATTCATGCACTCACTCACACTCAAACACACTTTCTCACATTATACATTCTAAAAGTTTCTATATACCTTCAATTTATTTAATTAAAATCTCTATCAGTATTTAAAAATATTGTAGTATTTTGTGCTCTTGAGGCAAATTTACTGATCTGTTTTAGGAAATGTAGAAAGTTTCTGTCCAGTGTTTCCTGAATGTTGCTGTCTGTAGAATGCAATCATAGAAGTTAGACTAAGCAGAAATAAGAGCTTCAGATCCATGAAGAAATAAAGTAAGAATGTGATAAAACCAAAAATTGCCCTTGTGGTGGTAATTATAGAGTAAGACTAACGGAACACAAAACATCAAAAGACGGCTCTGCCTCCATAGACTATATCTGGTATGAGTAAGTATTAATGTCAACGTCAGTAGCGTGTATGCTGAAAGACATTACAAGAAAAATAGAATCTGTCCACATTATCGGGATTTGACTAAACTGGATAATTATTTCCCAAAATCACCTTTTCAGAATTAAGCAGAGATTAAAATAATGGCAAAACCTATTTCCTGAAAATTAAGTGAATGACAATATGAATGCCTTGGGCTGTAGGGTGGGGGCCCGGATATTTTCTGGAGTTCTGCACAGTTGAAACACAGTTGAGAGAGGGTTTACAGTAAGTCTGGTTTGTGTGCACTGAACGTCAGGAGTGACTAAATAGGTTCATTGACATAAGGGAGATTTAAACTTGGATAAAGCAGTTGGTATAGGCCTTTATCTTGCCACCGCTAGGTAGTGAGGAACACAAATAGTTCTTAAACCAATTCTTACCACTTGTGTAACAACACTGTTCAGAAACCTTTAGATAATTGCACTTGCACACACACGCACACACACACATACACAGACACACCAATCTATGATATCCTAGAGGTGCTCTATTGGATTGATCTGAGGTGATTGGTGTGCCTATCGCACGCATGTGGGCTATTCAAGTAAACCTCCCACTTCAGACCACTTGTAGCCTTGGCATACATTTGGGGGAATTATTCTTTAGTGTTTTGCAAGTGCTGTGATTTGGAAGAATACAGTGTCTTTGCTAATTTCCATTGTAAAGTCAAGGACCCAGTGACTAACTGTCTTAGTATGTGTAAACTATATTGCATCCCATACCATACAAGGTCCAACCAGTACACTTGTAAAATGCAAAATGACAGGTACCTCTTGTATGTAGTGCGCTTCCACCTGCCATGATCCTGGCACACTTAAATATTACTCATCTCCATGAATGTATCTGTAATCTCATTCTGCCTTCTCTATTTAGTAAATGCATCTCTTTTAATCTGTAAATAACAATGTCTAATTTTCTTATCTACCCGCCCCCAAATTACGACAGCACCTGTATGTCAAACCAGTGTGGCTCCAGTATTTTCTCTGGGCTTTATAGCTTCTGGCTTCTATTCAAGGATAATCTGCTGCAACTTAGAATACAATTACTTCATAATGTAAAGATTCAAATGACTTGTCCTTCGTTGTGTGTATATATTGTGTTTTTGCACAGGAAATGACACCCTACACATAGTGGCACACTTTGTTTTTTCAATTGAGAACTCAGCTAATCACAAATTTTAAAATCTGTGGTTGTGAATATGGCATTTAATTCAATAACGTTAGTACACAATGCAAAATAGACTTAGTTAATACTAATACTATGGTTAACAGCCTGAACCTGTAACACACCGGCAGCAACGTTAGAAGGAGAATGTCCGCCGTCGGTTATGTGCCATAAGGACCATGTCAGCTTTGTGATTTGTTCCCCCCTTACCAGTCATTCATCTCACCCCAGCTCTGTACATTTATTGTTCTGAATGTGATTTTACCGCCTTCTAATGCTTCAAAAATATACAGCAATTATTGTATGATTACCACATATCCCATTGCCATGCCATTCCATAAATCAGCCTGCAACAGTTGGCTATAATTGTCAACAAAATATAAATCTCCCGTTGCTTCGTTTATCATATTAGGGGTTCTGCTGTGATGTGTGCTGTTTTCTCTCACTCACTCACCATTTTTGTCCGGGAAATAATGCTGCAATATGTGCCTTTTGGCTGTGTGAGTGTGAATATGAGTGTGCATGAGAGAGAGAGCGAGAGAGAGAGAGAGAGAGAGAGAATTTAAAGCAACGCTTCACAGTTTCACAAACGAGACAGATTCAGTGCCCAAAGCATTCAAAGAGGCATGGCTCCAGCATACTGAATCCCTGCTCTGAGATATTTCATACAAAATGAAACCACATGTAGTTTCCAAAATGAAACCACAAATCTCTGAAGCAAATCCTGCTTATGGAACAGAGACATCTGCAGTTTGACATATTGTGTTTTCACATATTCACTTTTCACATCCTTCCATTCCGTTCCTGCCTCTATTTTCAAGTAGCATATTACCAGGTGGAATAACGTTGAGTGGCAGCAGGCTCCTTGTCATTCAGCGTACGTAAAATTCTGCATAGTTTTGACTCTAAAGCAGGACTCCAAGCCTAACCTAATCAGACCTTTTAAAATGATGGCCTTCCCACCAATTGAGTCAAACAAAAGGTATCACTGGGTCCATGTTTCTCTGAGGAAATCGCTTGAGCCAATTTTCATTCCGGGTGTGTGGTGCCTTCCAATATGAGAGCTGTGGCTTTGCCTTCAAGTCTCAAGATTCATTTCATGGAGCTGCATTTGAACTATTGCACATGCAATACAAAGGAAAGGGGGGATGTCAGTGGAGAGGACATTAATAATGTTTCCATCAAGCCATTTTATGCACATTTGAATATTTTGAATAAAAGGCTGAATGAAAATGGCTCATTTAAATAATATTGCAAAAAAGTTTCTTTTCTTTTTTTTTTCTTTTTTTTTTAATGCTCGCTAAGCACCACAGCCTCCTAGAACTGTTTTACATGGTTTCATTCCCCTGTGTCGTGGTCGATTGGCCATTGCCTGACATTAAAATATTGCCTGTTGGATTTGTCGCTGTTGGGAAACAAGAAATATAGAAAGGGTAACTTGCATGGAAGTTATTATTCCTTCCTCAATGGTAAGGAGTTTTTAAAACCCCTCTCCATTTGGGATGTTTTTGATGATGTAACCTTGTCTCACTGACACCCACAGAGTTTACTTACGCACCTGACTCAAATTTTTAGATGGTTAAATTTTTAATAATTTGCAGAGCATTTGCATAACACATTAATTAGGATGGAAACTATTATTGTTATTGTCTCAGAACATTAGAGCGTACACTACTGAGCACAAGAAGGATACATGAAAAGCAAGTATGGTCTCTTCACCAGTCTCTTTAACATTAAAAATTAAATGGACACTACTGTCTGATGTATTGTATTCGGTTTCCTTTTAAAACTTTTAGTAAAAGAGGAATGACACTTTTGAGAAATGCATTGCATAACCAGTGACTAAACCCATGTAAATGTGGTTCTTGTTTTCAGTTTATTTTTGATTTGTTGTTCATCATCTGTATGTTCTTTATGTCTTTTGCCAATATGGTTTCTTTGAATATAATAAGAAAATGAAAAATAATTGAAAATGTCAGTTCAAAAAAAAAAATCAATAATCTACTGCATGGAAACTTTTTTTTCATTTAAATTTTTCACATATAAAAATGAGTTATGTGGGCCTTTATGATGGTGGATAGGTTTTAAATAAACACAACACAAGCAGTAAGGTTTTCAGCCATTTTGAATTTAGTGTTTATGATCAGTGTTTGTTTGTGGTATTATTGTGAGATGGCACCCCCCTGCCATTACAACTGTTTTCGCTGGGCAAATTCAGGTCAATTTTCACACTGATCAATCAGTTTCAAGCCTTGATATAATGAATCAAGTCTGCGACTGCATCCACAAGATCAGTGAAGTGGACACCAATGATACATACATATGAACAACTGCAAAGTCAACAGTTGTTAAATGGCATTTTCACATTTAAAATATTCTGCAGAAAGAGACTAATTACTTTTCAGTATTCAGTAATAGCCTTGTGTCCACGCTGGAAATTGAGATTCTGTTACGTGATGAATAGAGAAGCCATTTGTTTCCAGGCCTTGGCTGTCAAGATAGCGGTAAGAAAGAGTGGCACTGATACATGGCATGCTGTGATGGATGATACCTCTCATTTAATTTTGCCCAGAACCCCACAGCCCCCCACAAGCTTTTTACAACACTCAACAACAAAGAGAACATATGGAGGCTGATACATGTTTGACAAACTTAGTTGTTTTTCACTGCTGATATATATCAGTGTCTCAAAGATAGATTGATAGATAATAAAAGATAAAATAGATTAAGGCAAATAAACAATGCATACCTGTATACAAAACTACAACCAAAAAAAGTCAACATGGGGTTGTACACGCTCCTTCAAAATGAAGCAAAAAGTTAAATAAATAAATAAATAAATAAAGGTGCAGTTAGACATTTCTGTGCGCACAGCATTTGAATGAAAACAGTTCCTGAACCTGTTTGCGTTAGTTTTAAGGCCCTGGTATCCTCTGCCAGACAGAGGATGTGAAAACGTTAGAAAACCTGGATTGACTGGGGTTTTGAACAATTCTAAGGGCCTTGCTGCTGCAACTATTAGAATAAATATTTTCTACTGACTAGAAGTCTGTGACAGCTATCTTCTGTGCAGTCTCAACAATCTTCTGAATGACCTTGCAGCCAGACAATGAGGCATTCAGTGAATACATCCCCTATAGTGCAATAATAACATTTAAAAAATAATCTTGTTATGGATTCCAAATCATTTAAATCACCAGAGAAAGCAAACATGCTTTTATTGTATTACAATGGCATTATAGAGTTAAAAATCACAAAGTATACACCATCAATACTAAATGAAGTGCTTCTTGTATCCTAAATTCAACAATAATAAACATTATGAGCAGGATTTCAGTGCACTATCCTGTCAAGCAACTTACCTCTTCCCTATATGCAGCCTTATCATATTTTTAAATCATTCATAATGGTGTCATCTGCTCACTTAATAATATGTTTTTTTTAGTATGTTTAGCTTCATGGTTATGGGTAAAATGAAACTATTTGGGAGTGGACAATTAAGAACTGGTTTTCAGAAAAGGTACATACTAATACAGAGAGTGCAGCCTAATTAATAACCCCCACAGGAAGACAACATCTGCCCAAGCACAATATTCCAGTGGAGGAGAAACATTGGGATGGCAGGTATGCCGTACAGAAATAATCACAATGACCACAGACTCTCAGTTCTTAAAAACATTCATTTCTGTACCTTCTGACCCCATTTCAACAGACAGAATTCACAAACAACTTCACACATCCACACAATTAAGCCCCAAACTTAGGGGATTTTGCATTTTTTCCCTTCTTCTTTTTCTTCTTCTTTTTCCTGCTTGATTACATCACAAATGCTCCAGGTCCACAAACATTATGTCTTCCCATTGGACATTTAGCTACAGCAGCCAATCAAAACATCACATACACATGCAAAATGAAATCCTGCAATCCATTCTCTATCATTTCACATGCAAATTCATATTGTTTATGTCTATGGATGAGTATTGTTCATCTCCCAGTGAGAAGAAGACATCTAAATGTCTGAAGGGATGTTTTGACATAACCACACTAGGTTAGCTCTATTTTAAAAAATAAAATACAAAACACAGGGCCAAGTTACTTGAAATAATTTAGGAAACATTGGGTAGCGCCATTGCTTTGGTACACAGCATGTTTAATTCGTGTGAGCTAAGCAAATATTGTTTATTGGCCTAATTTTGATATGAGTACTTTTAGTGGTTATCCTAGCTTTTTCAAGTCCTAATGACTTATAGACAATGCTTTGTATGAGTGAGTATCTTAGCATTTTTGTACATTGAAAACATATTCTTCTTCAGATTAACTATTCCCAAGAGGCAGAACTTTGTTATATGCCTTATTAACCTTAAGTATTCATTGTCTTCCTAATGGAATTGGCTTTGTTAGTTTGTTATTGTTCACATCCCTTTGTTCTCCTTTTCATCTTTTTGAAATGTCTTTTAAAAGCTGTCAACAAAAAAAATAAGTACATAAATGGGAAAACAACCAAATAAATAAATAATGATTAAACATTTTTCAGTTTCAACTTTTACACTAACCTAGTGCTTTACCCTATTCTGCACACATGAAAAGTTTCATGCAGAAAGAGCGTGCTGCTCATGTGCCCCAAAATGAGTTACAGAGGAACCTTATTAGAGACCATCGACTCCTATCTGCATGACTCACATTTTAGTTCCACTTAATCCCATTGGCCATGGCTCACTTTGTAGTGCATCTCATGCGCCCTGTTATCTCTCTCTCTCTCTCTCTCTCGCTCTCGCTCTCTCTTTGTCACATGGGGACTACTGATGCACCACCGGATGGGGCCAGCTACATCTGCTTTCTGGCTCCTTGAAGAACCAGTGGTATATGGGTCCCGACTGGATGTGTGCTGTGCGGCCTTTCCACAGCTGACCAAACTACTCTGCGCCTCAAAGACTACTATGTTGCGGCAGGTAATGTATGCTGCTGGGCTGAAGATGGACATGGTGGAGAATATTGGAGCATGTCTAGGTGCCATGTCAGCAACGTGCGGCTGCAGAGTGCTGGGGGAAAGTGCTGTCTGAGGAGGAAAGACAGCTGTTAAGAGACTCTGCTGCTAACACAGGCCTTCACAACACAGGAGATCCATTCCCTGGACTACTGGTTTCTCCCAGGTTTTCTGGGACTGTACGGACAACGTGTTCCTGGAGGTGGCTCAAGGGAAGAGGTTTTATAGAATGGATGTAAAGGTGATTCATGAAAAATACTAACCTCTCTTACAGATACTCCACGGAGTGCTTATTTGAGGCTGGGGGGACCAGCAGTCTATTTATTACATAATGTTTACACCAAGGGATTTATTTTTCCAGAATTAATTTGTATCCCACTCTCAAAGGGGGATTATTGTAAAACCCAGATTATCTTCATCAATGTCTATAAAACTTTCATCACTGGGTAACTTTCATAACTGGGTGGATTCTTAGTGGAGAACACATGTTGCCCAGTTGTGAAACAAATCAAGCAGGAAATCCTTGTTACAATAATATTCCATATTGGGATGACAGGTATTCCATCCCACCAAATTACGCCTTGGTGTGGTGGCATGCCCCATTCCTACACAACACAGAGAGTTTGCCACTTTTCAGGGTTTCCTATATCTACAATGACCACTGATTCTCAGTCCTTAAAAATATTAACTTCTGTATCTTCTGTAACTATCTGTATCTGACCTTGTGTGAACAGACAGAATTCCAAACTTTTCCCCCATTTTTTTAATTTTGCGTTTTTTCCTTCTTATTCTTCATTCCTCCTGATTACATCATCAAAAATGTTCCAATCCCATAAACAATACACCTTCCCATTGGACATTTAGTTACATCAGCCAGTAAAATCATTGGATACACATGCAAAATGTACAATGTATAATATATTTGCAGTTACTTTTTCACATGGGTGATATGGGTGTTTGCTCATTTTATTCATTAAATTAATGAAATAATAATAATTTTAGAAATGTGTCTTGTCTTTACTTAGTTACCCTCTGTCTAATATTACATTTTGTCTAAAGATTTGAAACATTCAGTGTGACAAATATGCAATAATAGAGGGAATCTGGAATGGGGCAAACACTTTTTTCACAGGTCTGTACCTTCAGGGTAACTAAAAATAATCAGGCTAATGGACCAGCTTCAGATCCTGAAACTGAATGTTGCAGTGTGATACAACCACAACAATAAGAATATAAATAAAACATTTCTACCCCTTCTCTGCAGCTTTGAAGGTTACTGTATGCTGCCCCAAACATCCTGTTTATTTTTTTTATTTTTTTGTTTTGTTTAATGGTGTCTGTCAGCACTTTAATACGTAAGACTAATTTTGAGCTGTCTATGGTTGTTGAGGGTGCACACCATGGTTATAACATGCAATGTAAATCCATTTTAATTAAGTAAATGTGTAATATACTGCATCATCTAGACTGGTGTTACGTGTTCATCCTGGACTGTCACTGCAGCTAAATATGCGCTCAACTGAATTAACTTTATTAACAAAAGATTAGATAAAAGTTAGCTAGTTAAAGTTGTTCCTAGCTACGTGCCTAACTTTTTTGCTCAGATATCATAGAATTTTTCACAATCTTTTACAATTAAATTTCGTTCTTTTTTAAGTGGGTAGCTGTTAATATGTAACAGTGTTTATTAGAAGTTATTATTGTACATAGTGATTTAATCTCTCTGGTTTTCAGTTTACCTGCATTACAAATGACTAAGAAGAAACATTTTTTGAGAGATATTGGCAAAGTATATCTAAATGTTTAATCTGGGGAAAGAAAGTTAGATAACATGATCACTTAAAATTCAGTGGAATCATCTTTATGTCAGGCTATCTAATTTTGCATTATTTAATTTTACCATTCCATAAGGAGCATATTGTTCATCCTGTAAACAGCCAAATCTCTCTGAAACTCATCGCCAAGAACATCGCCAGAAGGTGATCCTTAACATAATTATGGTTTTGAGCAAACCCTGCAATAGAGAACCATCCAAACAGAATATATTGTACAGGTTGAAAATAACATTCTTTCAGCCAGACCCTAATATCCAGAGTGACTCACACAGCTTACATTCTTGTTACATAAATATTACTAAAAACCAGGAGAAAAAATGACTTCTCGCACAGTATAATTACATCAGCTTTACCTATATTTTCCCGGTGCCCCACCCAGAGCCTGTTACGAAAGTTAGGAATGATTACCACCCATATTTTATTTGATGGTGAATATTGAATGGTGAAGGCACCATATAACATAAACCTTGGCATACCATTAATTGCTTCTACAATTATGTTGTGCAGATTATACTGAATTTTATGTAAATATTTAAACTTGTGTGTTCATCGACTGTTACTATTATGTTTTTTTTTTGTTTTTTTTGAGAGCACACGTCTGTTCTTTTTTTTCTGCTGCTGTTTTTACTCAAAAGAAAAAAAAATTGTGTACAAGCTATGCTTTTAAATGTCAAGCGTATTTCTTGGGTGATGCAGTTGTAGCTCTTCAGGTTGTTACTGCACCTTAATGCAGCCAAGCCTGATTCACCTGCTGCCCATTTGTGGCAAGGTTGAGCAGGGGCCAGATGTCCATTCGTTTCAGATCCTTTCATCCAGAACAACTGTGGAAGGGCCATGCTAAATTGAAATAAAAATAGAAACATTGCAGGACTGACATATACTTCAAAGTGAGGCCTAAAGGTAAAATATCAGATATCAGGCTCATGTCCATTTATCAAAGTTACTGATGGATGACAGCATGTCCAAGTGTATGGAGCAGATAACAGTAGCAGCTCTCTCAGTACACAGGAAATTATATGGTCAAAATTTGTGTTTGTTTTTTTAGACTAAAGGGAAGTAAAATTAAATGCATTTGAAATTTCAATAGAAATACTATTTGAGATTTATATCTCAGGGACATCACTCTCTTTCTTATACAATGAAACATCTCATTTGGAGGCAAAAGAACATTGTAAAACCTTTGTGGTTTGTATGGAAGCTAGCTTGCTTGCTAACTAATAACTGCAAAAAAACGTAAACTATTGTTTTTACGGCTGTATAATCTTTGTGGGAAACCCATTTACATTTCATCATTTCACATGCAAACCCCACATAATAGGCTATAACTTCATGACTAGGGATGGGTATCATTTAGATTTTGATGATGCCCCTGCTCCATCAATAACTTTTAAAATGATACAGTGCCTGAAGGCAGTGTACCTACCTTCTTTAAAATAGCGAGAAAATGACAACATTAAAGAACATATTTTCATTGCAAAGCACATCCCATTGTTTTAATCCCTTTGGGTCAAATACAGCCACACTTTAGACAACTTTTCTTTTGCCATTTTGACCGAGTTTAACATTAGCTTGCACCTGCTGGTATCCCCTCGGAACCAATGTCGAACTAGGGGGATCATTGGCAGGCAAATTCAGTACAAACTACTGTTACATTTCTCCCATGAATTACTCAAACTGGACATGGCTTGCTATATTTCAGGTCAATCAAGTGTACCTGTCTGTCATATAGCAACTTGTTAGCAACTTACTTTTTTAAAGCACATAACAGCTTCAAAAATCCACAGTTGAGATATCAATGGGTGTAAGTTATCTCGTAGAACAAAATGTAAAATTCTCTTAGGCTTACGTTAACCACAGACCTTATTTTCGGCAGGAAACAAAAATCCTATGGGAAAAAAGCATTGCATTTATTTGTAATTCATGGTAAAGGAATAACAATTGAATCCATGCCTATGTGCGTCTTTCAGCTGCATGTGTGTTTGCACGTATGAATGTTTACGCATGTCTCGTACATATATATGCATTATTATTATCAGTTACTCATAACAAACACAATACAAAACATATGGTATCTCAACAAAAACAGGTTTCGTGACACAGAAGTTTGACTGAGCACTTTCTCTTCAGATGACACAGGGCCAAGTTACATGAAATAATTTGGGAAACATTAGGTAGCATTGTTTAGAATAGATCTTTTTTTTTAAAATTTGTGTGAGGTAAGATAGCCGATATTGTTCATTGTAACTTGGCCTGATTTCGATATAAATACTCTTAATTTAAACGTAAACTAATTTAAACTAATTATGATAGTATTATTGTAATTAATGACTTATGATAATGATAATAGACAGTGCTTGGGATGGAACAGTGATGCAGTGGGTAGCACTGTTGCCTCATAGCAAGAAGGTCTTTGGTTCAAAGCCCAGCCGGGGCCTTTCTGTACTCAGGGTACTCCGGTTTCCTCCCACAGTCCAAAGACATGCAGGTTAGGTAAATTGAAGAGTCTAAATTGCCCCTAGATGTGAGTAAATGAGTGAATGGTGTGTGTACCTGCAATGAACTGGCCTACTGTCCAGGGTGTATTCCTTCCTTCCGGACAGTGCAAGCTGATATAGGCTCCAGCACCTCCAGAGACCGAGACCAGGAATAAGCAAGTATAGATAATGTATGGATGCATAGACAGTGCTTTGTTTACATGAGTAACTTGGCATTTTTGTACACTGTAAACATGCTTTTGTTGAGATGGTCTTATACATTGCATCTTATGGTCCCTCTGCTACTCTTTTTCTATCTTGCTCTCTCTCTCATATACAAAAGACACTTCACTTGTCAGTGAAAGATTTAATTATTTCAGTATGTTCCAGTTAAATAAAACATGAAAAATGACTATCCCAAGTTTGACTCTGTTCTATCTAATTTAATTGTGTGGTAAACTGGATTTGTGATTCATCATTTAGATTCATAAGGAGAGTTAAGCTGCTGCTCTAGTTTTGAGACTGTTAATCTGATCTTGCAAACAGTAATTACTGACTAATTAAAAGCCACCTGTTTCAATGCATTGGCTTGATCCCACAACAGTAGCATTTGTCTTTTTATAAACTCTTCACTATTATATTCGTTTTGCAATTCTGAAGATTTGTTCTATTTGGAAAAAAAACAATTGAGCCTTGTAATTTGAATGCTTTTCATGAGTGGATTTCCTTTGCCAAGATTAAAATGGATAAGGTATTTAATGTTGTTTAGGTACAATGCTACTCCATGAGGGGACAAAACATATTTTTGTTGATTTAAATACTTCACTTGTGAAGCAGACACTAAAATTGGTTAACATCTATTAAAAGGTTAACAAAAATCATATTAATTAGAACATTGTCCAGGTGGAAAATACTATGTACACTTGCTGGCCACGTTATTAGGTACATCTGCTCATTAATGCAAAGAGCCTGCTCCTCCAAACAGTGAATCATGTGGCTACAGCTCAGTGTATTGAGCATGCAGAAATGGTGAGGAGGTTTATTTGTTCAACCAAACATTAGAAATGGGCAAGATGTATGATCTAAGTGACTTTGTCTGTGGTATGCTCGTTGGTGCTAGAAGTGGTGGTTCCAGCACAGCTGTCCTCCTGGGATTTTCACACACTGCAGTTTCTAGAGTGTGCAATAAGTGGTGCGATAAGAAAAATGATCTAGTAAGCAGCAGGATCCAGGAATGTTTCCAGCACCTTGTTGAAGCCATGCCACAAAGAATTCAAGCTGTTTTGGAGGCAAAAGTGGGGGACTACCCAGTACTAGATAGGTGTATCGAATAAAGTGGCCACTGAGTGTACATTTTTTTCAATTACAATGCTCTCTCAGCATTCATAAAGAGATACATTGTTTCTGTTGAAAATGCTGCTTGATTTTTCCAAACCTATATGTATGCACTTATGTAAAATGATAAAATGTACATGTGAATTTTGTATAATCCATGCAGAATATTGTTACAAAATGAAAAGCACATCAAAGCATTGCTGCTCATGTAGTTATTTAAATGACCTCAGTTACATTCCTGCCTTCCAATGCTCTTAGTCTAGTTCTGTATATTTGCTGATTTTATCGGATACTTGAAGAGATGGGACAGTGTTCTATTGCCTCTGAGGTGGAAGGGGGTTGTGGTGGGGAGGTTAATGTGTGTGCATGAACTCCAAGAGAAGGTATACAGAGACTAGCCCGAATCCAATGCATAGTGCAGAGGGGGAGAAACGGATCATGAGAGATGATGATTTTCAATTCCTCCTACACCAGGTTTGGGGAAGCCAAGGAACTGTGTCCCTGTGGCTCTGTTCATTTTAACAGGGATTATGCTTCTCGTTTCAGCTACCCAACCATATAGAACACAGAATAAGATACCTTTTTATAGCAGGTGGGCATTGTAATTCCAATAAAATGTGGCAATTTGCATAGGGTTTCAATTTCTTTATGAATTATTTCTCGCCAACAGCACTTGTACTTTTCATATTCTCCTTCTATCCATCCATCCATTATCTATACCCGCTTATCCTGAGCAGGTTTGCAGGGGGTGTTGGAGCCTATCCCAGCGTGCATTGGGCGAGAGGTAGGATTAGACCCTGGACAGGCCACCAATATATCACAGGGCACACACACCATTTACTCACACATGCATACCTATGGGCAATTTAGAGTCTCCAATTAGCCTACCTGCATATCTTTGAAATTGTGGGAAGAAACTGGAGTAACCTGAGGAAACTTACATGGACACGGGGAGAACATGCAAACTGCACACAGAAGGGCCCAAGTCGAGATTCCCCTGTTCTATCATGAGACCTGCTGAAGGCAACTTCCAACTGTAGCTTTTGGCACACCCGACCTGACATTGCCCCAGATGCAGACTCTTTCAAGTCTCTTTTGGAAGATCTTTCTTTTATCAAATTCAGAATCTTAGGTCTCCCTGATCTCACCCCAGGGGAAGCTGGGCTGCTTGGCTGCACAGCAACTGCAGGTCCCCAACTTTTTACTTTACTCCCAGCACACACTGGCAAGCCTCTCTTTAGCTGCACACCCACCCCAGCTGTTTAAGAGTCCCATTCACATTGGCCCCTGGCAATTGAATCCACGCGCAGGCCTCACACCTGGAGCTATATGAGTCATCAAACAGCCAAGAGTATGTGGAGAAAACAAAGAAAACAATCCTGTCATTTTTCCAGTCCTTGCATTAACTTTTATTCACATTCAGAACGCGAAGTGAACGCAAGGACTGGAAGATTGTATTTATGCCAGAGTAGTGAGTATGGTTCACCTCAAATGACTGTAGCATGGAGAATAGACCAGCCTAGATTTGGTCGAGATTTTTTCTTAACTTGGCCATTATTAATCAAAGTGTTTTGACAATTTATTGGGAGTATGTTTCCCTTTCTGGTGATACTTCAATCCATAATCTTTGCACTTGTATTTTTATTTTAAGTAAGACAGAGTCTGGTAGATTCATTGAGCTTGAATGACATATTTCAGGTTAACACACATAATTACCATCTCTTTGTCTCCAACAAACAGCAGTGTTCAGTGAAATTCAAGCTCCCCCTTCAGTCAAAATATCGATTCGGTGGTTCATGAAGCCAGGACCTACAAACCTAACCAAGGTTAGCCCTAGAAATCTCAGGTGATCTGATTTTATTTTTATCTACTGTTTTGCAAACTGCATTCATCCATGTCAGAAGAGGTATTTACCGCAAAGTCTACCTAAAAATATTTTTTAATTTTCTACATTTTGGTGCAGATTGCAAAATCAGCTTCCTTAAATAAATAGAAAAACTGGCCATCTTTTACCAAGACACAAGAAAGGGCAGATTTGAAACATATCCAGAATCAAAATTCTGATTTGTCAGAAATTGTTTTCTGATATTATGCTCAGTTGGCATACATCAATTAAGTAATTATGTTTACATCTGTGAGGAATTCTCATCAACAAAACAAATAAAAAAAATTTATATTTCAACTTTTAATAGCCTGAATGTGGTCCAGACAGTATTTTGCTTTCCTCAGAAGAGCACTGCCAGATTAAATAAATCCTTTTCCCTTGGCTGCTATTTATAAATGTACAGTTATAATCTCTAAGGCATATCTATCTCATTATTTCACCTTCCCATATTTCTGGATATGATGAGCTTTGCTTTTTTCAAATGGCTACATTAGCATTTCCCATGTAGTAATGTAGTTCACTTCATTCTATCCCCACACTTTCTGCTCTAAAACTAAAGTGATATCCAGGATTCAACTACCTTACGTTACGTAGTGGATGCACCTTAGCATAGCATGTCTGAAGCTTTTGCAGTACAATAAACAATGTACCTCTAGCATGGTATTGTATTGTCTTTTCTAAGAGAGAGTGATGCATTGTAATTCCATTTGCATTTCTGAATTATGATCACGATGTGGGTTGACTTATTCTTTCTTTAACAAGACAATCATTATTAATTTGACATCTGGAATGAGTACAACCTTTTCTGAATCCCCATATTTACTGTCCTAACGCATTCTCATAGGTGCCTGAAGCAGTGGGATTTGCTGAAAATCTGACAGTCTGACAGGAAAAATTAATTCCCCTCACAGTACCTCACAGAAGTGCACATGAGGTTAAGATAATACATGCTTATCATCCCAAATCTGTTGCTGTCACATTCCTCTATGATATCAACATGCTTGTGTAACTTGTCAAGGCCATGGATTTACCTAATCGTGAAGGGACATTTTACAGAACATTTTTAATGTGAAAAATATCACATTTTCCCTCAGAATAAGTGGAGTAAGACATTAATCTAAATAGAGATCTGGGATACATTGCACGCTGTGTCTTTAAGATTCATGCCAATCCACGTGGAGCCTCACTGTATCCTTTGTCTGTCCGCAGTTCCATTCTGTCTCGGGGACATACCACTTATCTGTGCCCATGATTACTCTTATTACATGCTCACTCCTCCACTGGCTTCAGTCCCTGCTGGTAGCACACATGTAAAGAAGAAAAAAAAACAAAGTTTCTCTCTTTCCTTTTTCATTGGAAGAACAACTGCAATTGATAAACAAAAACAAAACAAATATTACACTGCCTTTTCTTATTGGATCTGTCTGTACCCTCTCTATTTTATGGAGATTGTGAAAACTCACAAGAACACACCAATGTGCAAGCTAAGAACAGGAGAGGACAGACAGGAGTAAGGTTCAGGAGTAAAATTAAAACCAACAAAGATATCCCAGATAACTTAACGCAATGTGACAATATGTAGTTGCAATAGAAAAATGCAGGTGTTTCTGTGGAATTGATAGAGATTGATAGAGGCAAAGTTAAGTAGTTCCTACTCAATGTTTTTTGTTTCAAAAGCAATTTCACATTTCCACTATACATATATATATATATATATATATGTATATGTATATGGCTTTAACTGCTTAAATGATGACATCATTGTATGAAAATTGGGAGAGAAAGAGAAATTTTGTTAAGATAATTACCGGCCCAATTATCTTAACAAAAGGGCCCAACCTTGAGCACTTGATACATGACTGCTTACTTTGGCTATTGCAGTGGGAACTTGTAAAGGACATTTTATGCTTTATCGCCCTCTTTTTCATGTGTGCTGTTTATGGGGATGGCGCATGCTACCACTTTCACACTTTCTCTGCACAATCACAAGGATGTGTGTGAAGCTGAAATGACAGGCCCAACAACCTGGCTGTCTTATCATGTGATGCCTGGCACACTTTGGGGTAAAAGAGAGTGGAGAGGTGAGGGGACGGTCAGAACATTCTTTTCATGTCAAAAGGGATTGATGCAGGACTGATTGCATTGATTTATGTGGGGAGCTCTTAAGAAGCTACACAGACAGGACATATGCAAATCACTCCCCTCTTTGTAATTTCAGAATGAGCCCTTTATTGATCGAAATCCCAGGTAGAATTGTCCTGTACATATTAAGCTGCAATAGAGCACTAACCTGTTAGAAATGACATGGGGCTGACTGTAAATTGACAGACAGGGGAATTGGAGTTTTTTTGTCTATAGTCAAAGAGTTTTACAAAGAGGACAAGATTGTGACACTCAGTACATGCCCTGTGTATGTTTTTCATAATATGAATTTACCAGTGCTCAGTCTGTAACATTTTTGGCAAATGAGTTTAATTCTGCTTGAATATAGCTGATTTAGTATAACTTCAGCAAAGCTTTATGGGATTGTAAAGTGCAAAATTGTTATAGTATTTCCATGTGATTTCTCTTTTTGTATGTACCATGGGGTTTTAGTTAAAACAGGACTACAATTGAAAACTTATTTCTCATTACTCCCATTTATCTGCATGCAACATTCGGTATAACTATTGTCTTCAAT
The DNA here is from genome assembly GCF_013347855.1 of Anguilla anguilla. Lineage (NCBI taxonomy): Eukaryota > Metazoa > Chordata > Actinopteri > Anguilliformes > Anguillidae > Anguilla > Anguilla anguilla. Next base: position 20,187,718 of record NC_049216.1, on the reverse strand, counting down.
CTACAATCAAAGTGATACAATCTCTCTTGTAATCTACCAGCATCATATTCATTGTAACAGGCATTTTAAATGTTAACATTGGGCTGGTTTTGTGGACACAGATCTTAGTACTGGACTATATGCATAATATAAATAGAGCTAATTTAATTTGTGTGGCCTCATTTTTATATAAATACATTTAATGGCAGGCCTAGATTTAGCAAGTTCTAATGTCTTGTAGACAGTACTTTGTATGCATGAGTAACTTGTGAGTAAGTTGAAAAGGTGTTTTTGTTGAGATGTAAACTTTCAGTGACACTAACATTGCTTGTCCCCATAATTGCTTTTCAAGTGCACAACTAATGAGAATGTATGTATGTAATTCTGTTTCATATAATAGGACTGAAGCTAAAAATGTAAATAAATAATTAATTTTTATGACTTATCTTTCTTGTGTCGGACAGATTACTTACTAATGATACAGTAACCAAAACCTTAATTATATTGCTATTATAGCTAGAGAGTATCATGTTTCTCTTTGCATGAGGCTGATCACCAATTTGAACTATTTCAGCGAACCTTTTTCATCTTGCGTGCTGCCATGCATTTTCTGGCCATCACTGTTGGTGAAGCTATATACAAATCATAAATCACAGGCAATGGGAATTGCTGTAGACAAGCCCACAATTGTCAAGGGGCTGCTACCGGAAATTCACTTAAATGCAACTGCAGTAATATGGCATCTTAACTGTAATCAACTGTTGATGTACCCTGCTTGTGTAGCAAAACATTGCATCACATTTCCTTTCTCCAGTCATATCCAGTTCAAAACATAATAAATAAATGCATAAAACATGCTTATATAATAATTTTAAGTATGCCAATAAATTAGAAACATTCCCTGTTAAAATTAAATTCTAAAAAACTACTAGGTCAGTTGTGTCAGTTGTGTTTCTCACGCGTTCATCATTGGTATCTGGTGAATGCTTTGTGTGGATGGCCTGGGGAAAGGTGTGCTACTGGAATTACCACACAGTGTGCTGAATCTGGCCTCAGGCTACTAAAGAATGAGATAACTGACTAGACTGACCACCATGGCCTCTTTTTTCCTCTGAAAGAAACAATAATGAGGGCTGAAATGCTGTGAAATATTGCAATTACTGGGAATATCTCCCAGGCATCAACCTGAGTGAAACTAAAATAGGGCTGGACTCATGGCTGTATCTCCATAGATACATTACCTTTGACTTTCTATAACAAGGGAATATGGCAGCTTCCTGATTAAATCGGTGTTTGATTTTTTAAGTATCTCGTAAGATAGCTTTGCAAAAGATTATGCAACTCAGGGACAAGGGAATGGAGACAAAATAAGTCAATGCAAAATATATAACAGAGCAAGGAAGCTGGCCACCACTGAGATTTGAAATTACTTTTTTCTGGATGTTTATAATACTGAATTTCAAAAAAACTACATCAATTTATGTAAACACAACCTTTAAAATTCAAAAGATCAAAATATATGCTGAAAATTTAACCCTTCCACCAGTGCGATGGCTCGCAACACACTGGGTGCCGGCTGGAAGATAAATCCAATAATCTTACAATCTTTCACCTTTTCATGTTAAGATTAAGACTAACTCATATTAATTACTGCCATTTTAGTGCCACAGTTGATTTTTTTTTTTACATTATAAGCAGCAAACCAATGTGTCCTTTCCATAACAAGCTCATATTATAATTTACTTTTAAGAGTCATTAACATTGTTGTTGACTTGACAGCCTTACCCTCAATGTATGTCAGATATAATAGCAATATTAGAACACAAACAGTGAAAGATAAATGCGTATAATCAAATTCCTCCCGGACGTGGAAAGATATTCTTGAGCTAGACTGTTTCAAATTTAGGTTTATTCCTGATCCCTCGTGATGCTGCAACACCCTGCTGCTCGCATACATCAACTCCAGACACATGATGCTGAGCTCCACGCCACCAGCCGAGGCCCATCTTGGCACTTGATGTATGGGCGGCATTAGTGTGAATTATGCCCGCTGTTATCTGTTACACATGCCAGGCCCTACCGCTGTGAATACACACTCTACCTGGCGTATGCCCACTACTACAGTAGCCGTCCATTTGTTTGGATTTCATCACTGTTGTTTCTTAGAGATTGCTCATTAAACAGAGAGACCCGGAGAGTGTGACCAATGCTTAAATCACATTGGTCTTGGAGGCAGGGGAATATGAAATACCCTTTCTTTCATAAGTATCTTTTGTCTTTTGCAACAAATTAAGGAAAAATAAAAATAAATAAGTGTAAACTATACTATGATTTAAATAAATACTTTCTTCTTTCCCTTTCCTGTTTAAGCATGACAATGCTCACAGGCACACAGTGAGTTCTATATAGATGGTATGTCAAGAATAAATGGTTATGTCGAGAACGGTGTGGAAGAACTTAACTGGCCTGGACAGAGCTCTGACCCCAACCCCATGCGACGCCTGTGGGATCAATTGGAAAGCTAAACTAATTGGAAAGCCAGGCCTAATCACCCAATCAGTGTCTGACCTCACTAATGCTCTTCTGGCTGAATGGAAACAAATCCCGGCAGCAATGCTCCAACATCTAATATAAAGCCTTCCCAGAAGAGTGGAGGTTGTTATAGCAGCAAAGGGTGGACCAACTCCATAGTAATGCCCATAATTTTAGATGAGTGTGTGTGTGTGTTTGCCTGTTTAGTTTTTTGATTTGATGCCTGTTAACATTTTTTTTAATTAATCGTGATGATTGTTGATTATTCCAAGGTGTGATTGTGGGGAAAAAAGTGTGTTTCTGAGTAAATGTGAAGGGCAAAATTTAAATGATTAAGGCCAAAGGCTCAGTGAGAAACACTACAATAAGCAAATGAAAACTAGGCAAAGTCAATGTGGCAATATTGTAGCAGGGAGGCAGCATTGCCATTGATCATGTTTACAGTTATAAAAGTTAAAACTAAGGTCAAATGTACAATGTTCAAATACACTATTGTTTCACGAAATGAATGCCCATTTGCACAAGAAAATCTAACAAATTATTTATTCTGTTTGACAGGTGATGAATCGTGGCTATAATAAATTATCTATTGCTGTTGGTTTGGTCAACATCAAACATAATCCTAGCTTTGAAGTCCTTACAATATGGTAAGAAATACTGTGAAAGCCCTGTAGCATCTTGATTATAGTTTTGAATGTTACGTAAGCTATAAAATCAGTTTTGTTTAAGTAGTGTTACTTAATTTTTTAGTGTAAGCAGATCAAACACCGTGAACAAGTACAAGCACGTGTATCAAAATAAAAAGAATAATTCCCTGTGAAAACAAACGGCAATATCACCAATTCCATGTTATGGAATGTCATTGATAGTCCTTGAAATACAAATTCAAAAGTTATTATATACATTTTTCTATATTGAAGTGAGAGCATAAGAGGAGATGCATTCCTATTTTAATTTTAGGACTTCATATATTATCAATTTCAAAGCAAAAATAACATCTTATTGGTTTATTCATAATATGCTATTCATTTCTATACGTTCCTTTGGATTACTCAAGTTGAAGAAGGACTTCGAAATAACCATAACAGCTGAGTGTTTTGTTTGAAATATGATGTGTATATTTGGATTCAATTCTTCATCCTCATACTGATATTTACTTAGGAGAAGAGAGTGGGCTTGAAAATGAAGTGGACTTCACTCTGGCCCTTGGCTATGTGGGAGGTAACGAGCCAAGAACAAATGTATTGATTTGAAATAATGAAATCCAGCAATGAAGACTCATCTACTCCCCAGCACTGCTCCCCAGAAGTACCAGCATGCCTTTTTCCAGTTTGTAGAGAAGACACCTCCACTTTCACAAATACTGCAATATACTATCAACATTGTCCACTGGTGTTTCCAGGACACAGTTATTCAAAGTAGAATTTCTGTGGTCACCTTTGTTTAACCTAAAATATAACTTAAATCAGAAGTGCTGCTTTTTGGTACTTCTGGTCCAACTTTTGTCAAGTTTCTATTACAGCTTCTATTACTGATAAAATGGAAAATGTCAATCAAAAGCCATCCACTGTAAAATAAAAAGGCATAAATATTCCATTTGTAAACACAATATTTAATAATGTGGAACATCTTGAGTTAAGTTTATAAATGGTGATGCTGTATCCGGTAATGTCACATAGAACATGGACTGACAAAGGGCACTCAATATGGGCATCCTCAGTTAATAATATGAAACCCTCTTCACCATCTCCAGTACATTCAGTGGAAATTTGTAAAAAATAAAATAAATAATAATAATAATAATAATAAATGAATAAAATTAAATAAAATAGGCAAACAATGTCCAGTTGAAAGATAGGGAATCTGTTTAGAGCAGAGTAATTCACTTTTATTCTTGAGTAGGTCCCAGCCAGAAAGGTCGGTTTGAAAAGAACAACTGTCTCTGGGGAGTCCCTTGTTAGGTAATTACCATCTTTTAATGTTACGATTTTTCAGTACTTTTGAAGTGCATTGAACTATGAAGGACCAAAAATTAGCTGACATATCTGATTCTCAACAGAAGAGACAGTCATTAAAAAATATTTTCCTTCCTTTCCTTATTTTTACAGGGGTGTTCAGCTCAACTACTGGACTCAATTCCAGAAGCTGACTTCCACCCACATTAGTAATTATAATGCTATTCAGAGAGATGCCTACACCCATTCATGAGGGTAGGCAAAGCCTTTGGCAAAATCTGCAAGTGCTGCTGTCCCCCATCATACATGTAAATATAGGCTAATGTTAGGTTTGAGTGCAATTCCACTCCAAAGATTAAATATAGAAAGCAGTAAATGAATTCATTTCATTTTTCATTTCAACTTTATTTAAGACTCATCTTAAAAAGAAGTCCATATTAGGCAAAATAGACAATACAGATAATAAGAATTGAATATATTGTGTTATTTCTTTATTTCCAAAAGAGTAGTGGAAATGAAAAAACTATTTTAGAAACAAAGTACAGAACAGGATTGCATAACATTGGGCTACTGTTTACCTGGTTCTGAGGTAAATTACTGCTAGCTAAGCAACAATAACTTTCTAGCTACATAACTAACCTAGTTTTCTAGTTTTGTAAGAATAAGATATTTAATTTTCCATGAAAGCTAACAGGACATAAAACAGAAAGCTGTAAGGACAGCCTAGCAGATGTCCTAAGACAATATTCAATATTTTCTACATTTTTTTATGTGAAGTTGCAGTATCCATGCTAATGTCAGAGTTAGCTAACAGCAGTTGGTAGCAAGATGGCAAAGCTTGTGTGTTAGCCAGCTGCAACACCTTCAATGTTGTAAAGTTTAGATTTTTTGCACTTTGATGCAAGCAAAAAACAAAAAAAACTTCTATCAATAAAACCACTAGAGGTAACAGCAAAAGAAATAATAAGGCAGGTCCCCTCCCCCAAAAGAGGGCTGAAATTGACACCCCAGGTTGATGCTTATTTTTGCCCAAAAGCAGGTTACTACCTGAAAAAAATCCTTGTTTTAAAGGCATATACCTACACACACACACACACACACACACGTATTATAAAAGTATGTAGGACATTAAAGCACTGATTTAAAACATGAAGTTACAGTCTGAGCTACACTAAGCTATTAATTTCTGTTCAGAATCCCATTTTTTTCTTTCAGCGTGAGAGGCCAACCTTTAACGTACAGTGCATTCTGCCATTTTAATGGGCTCCCTCTACATCCTCCTTACTGCATATTTACGTCTCCATTCCCGATTAAATCTTTTATAGAGTATCTTAACTTTCATTAATTCTGACAAAGCACATCAGGCCTATTGCTGCCAGGTCCTGAATAAATAATTATAATCTACAGTAAGTACATCTGAAATCTATGCCAGATCTCCTGAAGAAGTGCAATGCGGAGAATCAGGCTCTGGATTTTAACCACAGACATCAGCTGATGTACACATTACTGAATGCTGGGTTTCTGAAAACGTGTAAGCAGTACCCTGCAGCACTAGTGTCAAAAACACTTTATTTTACAGTTCTCAGAAGAGAAATTGATACAGAGATCAAACACAAATTTCCATATGTGTGTTTCTAGTTTACTAGCTAATATATGAGCCATTACTCACTAAACGTACATTCTTTCTTTCACTGAAAATAGCAATTATGAATTCTAAACGGTCAGTATTTTATGCTCATTGTATGAAATAAGGTAATAAAATAAATGATAACAAAATAATATGATAAGTACTCTAAGGATTCACTTCAAGAAGAAGCACAAGTGGTCCACCATTCACCATCAAGAACAAATTCAGACAGACTCTGAAGTATGATGCCAGCTATACTCCAGAGTTTAAATGTTACTCTAAATCACTTGCTAAACTGATACAATTAAGTTCTTAGTTAATGCATAATTTGTTCAGTCAGAGGCAATCCAGTTGTGCCCATCTAAGCATTGCCATTCCACCTGGAAAAATCCTCTTGCGAATGAGGCAGCCATTATGACTCCCTCAGACATATGTGCATAAGGTTAACATATCTGGGAAAGTACTTTTTTAACTCAGTCTACTGTGTATTTGACATCACTGTATCGCCAAATAAACTTTATTTGCTGTTTGTGACAAGGAAACATTAACATTATTTCTGTAAAATTAAATGTGTACTGTCAGTGATGTAATGTACTATGGCTTCCCTTCATTTTCAAGGTTATAAACACCAATTTAATTAGGTTTGCACTGACAGGAAATTAAGTCGTTTATACCTGAATCTGCTGTCTAATTTCATATTCAGAGATGAGCAAGTGCTGACATTTCACACATATGAATTGATGTTTTCTTTTCTCTTCAATTGGTAATTTAATTTTAGCAGGTCACAAATAGAGCAATCCATATATTAATGGTGTAATCCTAGAGCAATTTTATATTCTAGTAGTACTAGAAGTATTTAGTCACTGGCTCTGATTTAATTAATGGCTAAAAACTATTATGTACCGTGAATGAATATTACTGATTTTATGAATAAAATGTGGTACTTGTTCATTCAGATACTTTTCTCTGATCAGTTAGTTTTAAGTATAACAGAACATAATTTTCAATTTTTTGAGAATTTTTACCAGGAAGTGTTGGCAGGAAAGAAGGCTGCTCCTGTGTTCATGGTGATGCTGTCCATACAGTGCCTCCAGTGTTCCAGCTACCTGAGAGGCCTGCAGGACCATGGATAGTGTCAGCCTTACTCAGAGACAGAGATGAACTAATCACTGGAGTCACTCAGCTGATGCCCATTGCCTCATTATTAGGCTCTGTAAAAGGTCTTACCTCCAAGGCCCAAGCAATATCTGTCTCCCGCCACCAATTTTGGATAGCTGTGCTCTCCAACATTGGTGGAAAACTGCGAAAATGTGACAGGCCTACAACACATTTGGATTGCAAAGAAAATCTGAATTAAATCACAAAATTTTGTTTTAAATTGCCATTGATCAAGATTAATTTAGTAAAGTGACTGAATAATTTGAAGTTTTTTTTTCTCCCTAGAAAGCCAAGTGAATTAAAAATGAATTCAGAATGGTGGTGCACGACATATTCAAAACTGCATGAGGTCCTGAAAACCCAGTCTTATTGCAAAAAGTTTGGTCTGATTAACCCCCCAACTGCTTTGTATTATAGTTTGCTTGGGTGCCAACAAGTGCATGTCCATGGCATAATCCAGTCCTGTCCTCAAATTTTGAATTGGTCTAGTCTAATTTTGAATTAGATTGCAACAAGAATTATTTGTTTATGTTAAGCAAAGCTGCATGTGAGATATGCTGAAACACATTGCACATGGGGCCTTATGTAAATTTTGACATTATGCAGAATTGACACATGATGTTTCATGCTTGGCTGCCCTTGCAAGATAAAGTGAGGTGAGCCACAGTTGCACTGGTGACAAACTTGATTTTCATTGGAATGGTCACACATTGCCTTTAATGCGGAACAGTGAAAAGAGGATTAAGTATGATTAGATGGAATTGCATTCACTGGCCTGTGGGAAGCTCAAGATTACACTAGGAATCTATGTGGTTTCAAGTATCATGTTCAACAGAACGTAAATATGAGCAGCGCTTTGTCCCTGAGATGAAATATGTGGACAAATATGATCTAATGACTACAGCAAAAATCAGTAATTGTGGGAGACCCATGCCACTTTTTTTTGTAAATCAATCATATGCTTTTTTGATCTTGTAAATGCAACTGAAATGTAAAGACTTTCGAAGAGGATTTTTTAAATTATTTTTTTTTTATTTATCACTCCTCACACATGGGTCATTACTTTTGTGCATCACTTGGATTTGTATTGTATAAATGTCAACCACACATTATGGAGTTTTTAATTTGGATTTTGCATGCTGTTCTCTCACCTTTCTCACCAAGGTGTGGTCCAATCATTGAATTAAGTCACATTTAACCTCTGAAATAGTATTTTCTTTACTAAGACAAATATAGCAGTTTGTCTTAAAGAATTAATTACCTATGCACCATGACCTCTGCCTACACAAACTGTCAGTGATTCTTCACTAATGACAATTTAAGGAACATTTAGTCGAACTTTCAACAACTTTAACTCTAACCTATTGGTATGCTTTGATGTGTTGACCTTATTTGCTGTATTCTGTGGAACGAGGCTGGTAAAGCCAAAAACCAGCATTTAAAAACAGTACAGCAAGTGAGACACTGTGTTCCTGTACAGTTCATCTGCCCTCCAAAACAGCTGCTTGTTGAATGGTTATTCAACCAGCCTCACCATAGTATTTTAATCAACTCCAATACCTGACTTTTTAAAATCGGAGGCCAAACCAAAAATGTTACAGATGCAGCTGTAACATTAGCATCTTGAGGTTAAATCACATTTTACTTTGAGAAAGAATGTTGCAATTATAAATGAATTCCAAATGAATGAATGCACAAAGAAAGAACAGGCAATTCCTAAATATGTGTAATGGTCCATTCTGTTCATTTAACTGTTTGCATTAACTATTGGGTATCACTTGACATCAAGAATATCTTGATCTTGTGGAATTACCACAACTGAGATAACAAATATATACATTTACAGGTACTTCAATCCAGGTTAGTTTAACATCCTAACATCCCAGCATGCTCTGGATCATGTACAAAAATTCTGAGCAAGCTTGTTATGAGACCTGACTGACATTGAAAAAGGGGTCATTGTTGGAGTGCATTTGGCAAGAGATTCGGTGAAGACAGCTCAACCCTGAAGGAGATCATAAAAAAGGGCAACTGTGGTCAGAAGCGCATACTCCTGGTTCATGCTGTCTGAACATTAGTACAATTTTCAGGGAAACAGGTGAGTGACTAAATCAATCAACTGAAAATGTATCCAGTGTGCGTTTAAGTAGTTTCATTCATAGAGTTCTGTAAAAACGAAGGATACTGAAGTCAGGTTGCAGAGTATACACTGGTGCACTGATGCACTGATGCAAAGAGTACTGGCAATGGACTACTGAGCAGATATGGTTAGTTGAATTATCCTTCTCCATGTTATCAACAAATGTACAAATGCACTTGTGGTGCACGCCAAAAAAGAAATTATTTCTATCTGTGGATGTTTCGTTTTCGGACAGTTTAGAAGGCAAAGTCATCACTTATTATTACAGACATTATACAGTATTCTGACAGATCACATGCATCCCATGTTGTAGCATTTCTTCCTGAGAGGAGTGTGTGCACTATCCTCATGCTATGCTAACAATGGTACCCCTATGTTAGCACCTTTTCAGTCATCAGATCTTAACCCAAGCATTTATAGGAGATTCTTGAATGACGTCTGGGACAGCATTACCACCTTGATCAACAAGGCATGAGTTGATCTTGTGGAAGAATAGTGCCTCTCTCCAGCAGAATCCCAGACGCTGGTGGATTCTGTCACACTCTATGCCAAATATTATTGTGTGAAATAATAACTTATATACTTATAATGAAAGACAGACAGTCAGTAATAAAATAAGGTTAATTCCCATGAATAATCTGTCCACGGAATGCATATTTTGTCCACACAGTAAAGCCCCAAATTTAGGGGATTTAGCACTTTTTCCTTCTTCTTTTTCCAGCCAATTACATCATCACAAATGTTCCAGGCCCACAAACAATACGTCTCCCCATTGGACATTTAGGCTCATTAGCCAATAAAAACATTGGATACACAAGCAAAATGGAAAGCTTTATTTTTATTTGTTTTTAATGGAAAGCTGCGGTGGACTATTGGGCATCAAATTTGTACTTTGGTACATTTCCTTTTCTCCTATATTGTAAGTTACTCTTGATAAGAGGGTCCGCTATATGAATATAATGTAATGATGATGTGTGTGTGTGTGTGTGTGTGTGTGTGTGTGTTTGAGACAGTATGATCACCTCTACAGACAAGTATGTTGCAGACAATTGTCTCAAATATTATGTGTATGTCTTTGTTGTGGATTTTTTCCACTTAACTCATTTTGGACAAGCAAGCCTTCCACCCAATGCATATGGGAAGGGAGTTTTCTTGTAAGCAGGACTGTCATGTGCATAGATCTACTGTATCTCTACTTCCCACAACATTACATTAAGGTACGTAAATTAAACTTTTTAATTTATCTGTATTGTATTGCGAGAGTATGGATTCTTGTAGTCAGACAAACCCTTTATATATTTGTACCAAAAGTGTTAATGCAGAGGAGTAGTGTAAATATAATAACATATATGTTTCAACCCATTTCATACGGCAAGGCAAACCCAGGTAGAAGGCAGTTGGTGGCAGATGGCAGACGGGTGACAGCCATGGTGATGGATTGTCCACGGGCTTCCAGGGACTGCGTCCGAGATTTGTCAGCAGTCAGTGTGAGCACCGCTGGTGTGTTTTCTTCTGGTAATTTCAGCAGAGAAAGAAGGGGGCTGGGCTGCAAGGCCAAGCAGCTGATTGATGACACACGTCACATTCCCGTCTCATTGGCTGCCGCCTGAGAACTTTCTGTGCGTAACACACATTTCAATTACCGCTTGGGCTGGCTGCTGCCCCCTGGTCCTGATCCTCACCGCCAACTGGCTGGGGCTCAGCTGACTTTTAAATAACTGTCACACGAGGGCTTTTCTCCCCATGCTAACCCTTCCCAGCATGCAATGGGGCCCCTTCACATCCGAGCACTGTCTCTTGAGGCAAACGAGTGGCCTGTTGACAGAAGTATTACAGAGCTAAGCTGGGAGATCTTGGTGAATGCGCTGAAGAGGCAGGGATGGCAGAAAGCGCTCCTGCCTGCCCCCCACAGAGACCCTTCCCTTTATGATTGCCTTTGCATCTCACTGCACATGACATCTCATGGCTGTGGAGCTTAATACATTCAAATTACAATTTGGGGGGGAGGGGGGTCAGCTGTGGGATGATTGGGATGACACACTACTTGTTTTATTGTTTGTATTATATATGTTTACACTGATGGACTTCAAACAAAGAACACCCACCTGCTCCTTTCTATTTGATGCTCAACTTAACAAGGATTTATATTACAGCTGAGCTGAGCTCATATTTCATAGTATAAAGAGTGCCATCGAGGCTCTAGTGAAATATTGAAGCTGACTTGAGTTTAAAATATTTGTTGCTTGAGAGGCCGCAGATGGGCAGGATCAGCTACTCTGAGAAGGGTGAGTTAGGGGAAAAAACCTCTCTTTCTTCTATGAATTACCCTACATTAGCCTTCATATATACATGTAATTTCTTCTATAAAGGATGGTACTTCATTTCAGAAATTAATTGAATGGGCTATTCATATGCTTCGGTGTGATGGCTGTCCAAGCCAGCAAACAAAATTATAATTTGTACATTGCCTACAATAAATGTTGGGCTGTTTATATGCTTTGATGGCTGCACAAGCAAGCATGTGTTTTAAAAAGAACAACAATTGACTAAATGTTTACTGAATAAGCTCATTCTTGCAGTAGAATGGTAATTGACCGAAACACTATAGCCCGTTTAACTACACATGCAGTGACTAAAAACATCTCATTTTTGACAGGTCCCAGAACTGGTAATACTACAAAATGATTTCTCAGACCAACATTTCTGTCTTTATTCTACTAAAATGATAATTCAAGCAGGTTGTGTGTTTCTGTTGATGTGTCCTTTAGAAAACCAATGGAAATCAGCCCACTCCAAAGGTAGCGACCTAGCAAAGAACCTGTAAAGGCAACACATTTTGGCAGGCACTTTTAAGACAGGAAGTCATCATAGAAAAGTAAAAGTAAGTTATCTGGCTAGTTCATGGAAAGGTCAGCTCATCAAGGCTTAAAACAATTACATACATTATTCCACTGTATTAATGCTAACAGCTAGGCTCCACAGCTCTAGCCCATTAGCCTTTGGTTTCAAAAACAGCACCAAACCTTTCCCTCTATTTTAAAAACAAATAAGGAGTTAGTTGCTCAAGTTTAATTTAGGAGCATGTCATTTAAGCTGTACTTAAAGTATAAGTACAGCTATCAAATGTCAGATCAGTTTTAATTCTAATTAGATTAACCTCCTTAAATTTCCACAACAGTCCTCCAATGGGTATGAATATGTATAACCAATGTTATACATCTCACTTCACTGACTACCTATTACTGCTCACATCAACTTTAAAACCTAGGTGCTAGCCAACAAAAAATGAGTGGAACTGCTTCACCATACCTCCAATCAATCTTGAAACCCTACACCCTGGCCTGACCTCTCCATTCTGCAACCTTGAGGCAACTCACCTCCCTGCATGCGTACTTCTCCCAGTCTTAATGCATGTCTCCATTGTGTTATGGAACACACTACCAAAATGTGTCTCAACAGAATCATTGGCTATCATCTGATGCATATTGATCAGACTACATTTTGGTTCCCCTCCCCTCTCCACCCATAGCACTCCCTCCTGTATTAATTTAGTTTTATGGGATTTTTTTAAGGTTTTAGGTTATTTGTTTAGGTTTTACGTTTCAATTCTTGGGGCTTGTGATTGTAGGTTGTATGAATTTAGAATTTTTACTCTGTTCTAGTGCTTTAGTGGTGTCTTTGCTCGCTTGTCATAGCCAGGTTTAGCACTATTTCTCATTTGAATCATGAAAATGTACTTCTGTTTTCCAATATTGTAAGAAAAGAGCACATGTGAAATGTATGTAAGGTAATGTTTAGTGTACACCAACTGCAGAATATCAATGAAAGGTAAAGATCTTATCAACGCATCTTGTTTCTCCATGAATACCATTATGTGAGACTGCTCAGACTCAGAGCAGGTTGTGTCACTTGTACAAGAATGTTTCTTTTCACCTTTGACACTTTATTTACGTACTTTAAGGTAATGGTAAACCCAGTGCCCCCCTTCCCATTATCTGGGTTCATGAATTATTAAACAAATGAAATCCAGAACCAAAGGTGACTGACAGAATGCCTGTGGGCTCTGAAGAATCTTATTTACATACAAAAGGATAACTCCAATAGGTCAGGTCAGGGTGATGTGAGATACAAATAGAGAATCTAGACATGAGACACCACATTCATTTTTATTCAGATAAGACGCATACATTAATCAAATTTAACAAGGAATGAATTTACATGAATGTACTGTATATAGCTTTGAGAGACAAATCTGAGATGTGATCTCATTTTCAGTGTTTACACCCACATGGGAGTTTGTCGATGGGGGGGGGGGTGGGGGGGGGGGGGGGGGCGGGTGTCAGTCCTGATCAGTGGCGTTGTTCTCTTGGGGTCTCTCCCAGTGCAGACTGACAGAGTGATGGATCCCATTAGGTTGAAACATGACAGATTTTCTGCTAATGCATGGAGCTGGGTGCAGTGGTTGGACGTGGTTCTCTTTGTGTTGTGACAGATTGATGGAACTATGGAAGCTGGTGTAAAATGCTTACTAGTGACCAAACGTGTTCTAGCTAAAATGCATCTTAAATCATTGTCCACAAAACTATTCTTAGGTGGTTCTTAGTCCACATCCAACTTAAATAACTGAAATAACTGAAAAAAATTCAGTTATTGTGAAGTAACTGAAAAATAATCAAATTAAGAGAAAAATGCAGTGAAATATGATATAATAAAATACAACTTTATTTGTCCCAGGACAATTATATAGAGCTACACCAACAGTGCACATGAACAATAGAACATTATACAATATACACATTGAGATAAATGTCATACAGACACAGGTATGTTTATCGAAGTATACGTGCATCAAAACTGGGATTTTGCATTAACATTTTTCACGTAATAAAGAATTCAAATATGTTATTTTAACTAAACAGCTTAACAGATCCACTTTGGCATCAGCAGCCATCGACTATGAATTTTTTGAACGTCCGGTTTTTCTCTTACCATTAGTTGTGGAGTTGAGGAAGAAAGGGGACTCCCTGTCCCTTCAGGGAGATACTGAACTGAACACAAAGGTCCAGCAATGTATCAATCATTTTTAAATCATGACAATGATATTTTATGGCAGTCGCCATTTTGTCAAGTCTCTTTCAGTCCTGTTTCCCACTTCAGGGGAAAAAGAAAATCAGCAAATAGCACATTATCACTGCCAGCATTGGCTGTTATGATGAGCTAAAATGGAATGCACTTTTCAAGAGTGTGAGTAAGCTACAAGAGAATGTAAGGATCTTTAACAGTTGAGAAGCTTTTACAATGCATCAAAGCTATGTTTAACAATAACTGCATAGGTGGGTAAACAGACAAAAACCTGTGTTTACCTGTGTGTTTACCTACAAAAGGAGGACATAATGGAGCACTTATCCTCATGGGACAAAATCTACTGTAGGGCTCTGTCACAACTCCTCAGTCATAGGTGCATGGAAGGAGTGGAATATCATTCCCAAAGGGAAATAAATGCAGGTTCAAACATTTCTGAGTGTAAACTGAAGGCTTTTAATAGTTACTACACTGAAAAAACACCGTTTTGGTGGAACAGAGAACTCTGAGTGAGTTCTCTGTTCCACCAAATCCCCCATCCCTGAATAGGATTTCCATAGGCTTCATAAGAATCAGTCTGGTAAATTATGCTCAATTATGTGAGCTGCTCGGTCACCCTTAAAAATGTTGGCCTATATGTTAGTATGTTAGTGTTTAATGAACTGTACTCTGTTCATTGTGAAGCACTGTGTGACAAAAACTGGAAAACAAAAACACAGAGATTGGTTGATTGAAAAATGGACCCATTGATATTTTATCTCCTTTTGTTTTATAATAGGTTTTAACTATAATGCCATAAGTAGCTCATGATAATGTATTATGATTTTTTTGAACACACTTTCTGGAGGGTCCTGGTGCAAGGCATAGTGTGTGCTAGTTCTTAAACTGCACGTTCAGCAGAAGAACTTGGAGAGCGGTTTACAGTTAATCAGGGCAGACACAGTATGCGACCTTGCAATCCATCTGGCTGCACACCTGGAGGTAAGCTCCTAGGTAGATTGCCACCTCTTCCTGCCTGAAATTCTATAGTACGTGGTCAAGATCTTGTTTTACATCTTATCCTTTGATGCAAAATCGGAAATGTCATTCAAATTCACCTGACCTTCAGCATCAGTAGATTATATTTGCTTGACTTGAGGATAGAAAATTTCAATACCAGTATCATTTACCTGATCAAATTCTTCCTCTGAACTGCAGCAGAAAAATGAAGCTTGCAAAAATGTCAAATGGATCTTGTTGATACGGTTTGAGTACAACTGGTACATTTTTTTGACTAGATAAGGCTTACGGACAAAGGTCCAAAAAGAAAAAAGGGTTTTTTTGTATACAATGTTTTAGTTAAGTAAATCTATAAGTAAATCTTTTTAAGTAAATCTTTTTTTTATTTTTTGTTAAGTAAATCTTCTTCAAATTATATAATGACCAGTAAAATTTGTTAAGTTTGACACCTATGATTTTAGAAAATTACTTTAACCCAGGACTCTAGCAACATAGTCAGGGACACTTTGACTAACATTTGTGACTTGTACTTGAATGCTGGTGACTTAAATGCAACTCAGCATAGTGAGAGTAAGGTTGCCTTCTTTGTTCACATAAGAAGGCAACATAGTTCTCTTTTGGTCACACTTTTTTTTCTGAAATCTTTTTGTATTTTTTGCTCAAATAAAATCTGGACAGTAATAGGGAAGAAATTATTCCCCTTTTTTTAAGAAAGCATTAACTTCCCTAGTGTAGTGTCTGTGCATTTCAACTGTGTACAAATCTACGAATAGATACTACAATGTATATATTTTATTTGTTCTCTTGCTCGACTGGGTCTTTGGTTTTTGTTGATGTGGCTTAGTGTTATGTCCAGTGTCATCCTCTTGTTATTATAACACTGGTGGATTTTTTGGAGCATAACAGTAGTTATAATCTATATTAAATAATTTTTTTGGGACTGCTGGATGGTGCATCCACGTAAGGCACCATTGCAGTGCATTTATGGGCTCCATGGCCGGGGATCGAATCCTTACCATGTCAGTACCGACTGTGGCATGCATCATTGATAATAGCATCACCCAGGCTTATGGCTCAGTCAGAGGGGCTCTGCATGATTTATCTGGTGCCTGCAATCTGCATATGAAGTATCTTCCTCTGACTCGTCTCTTCAAGCCTGATTTGCAAGGTCCGGTGTGATAAGAAGCAATGCTTGCATGTTTTGGAGGACAGCACATGCTTATTTTGTACTACCTCAAATCAATACTGAAGGTTCCAGCAATGAGTGCTGGTATACTGTACATGATTGGGCATTACACATTTTTGAGAAAAACCATGAGGAAAGTTATTTTGGAAAGGTTTATTGTACATTGTTTGAAATAAATTGGTTACTAATTCAAATTATTGTAATTTGAATATTATTATTATTTTTTTATTATTTTTCAATCATAGGTTCCAATTAAACACTTTTTGGGGGTGAAGATAAAGGCATGCGCCAACTGAGAAAAGGGTCAGTGACCTCACATATCTAGTTATTAGATTCATTAAGAATTTGCACCATCACTTTAAAAGTGTTCTGATAGTCCGCTGTGACAGTACTCAGGGTGCCTATTATTTCACAGCGCTGTTATTCCAGGGGCAGCTTCTTGACTTTGAGAATCAAATTATCAAGGTCTTTAGTGACTGCTCTTTTGACCTAGGCATATTGTATTTCTGTTGCGGGAGACTAGAAAAGAGGGGAAGTAAAATATGTGATCAAGGAAGCCAAAGCTGGATTTAGCTAGAGATATAAACCAAGGTCACCTAATGTGTCTTGTCTATCAAATTTACAAAAGAAGCAGACTGTAGCAGATGGAGGCGGGGATTAGGTAGCTGGCCTTGTGACCCTAAGGTTTGCTTCTCAGGTGGAGCACTCAGGTGAGATGCCTTCAGCAAGCTTCCTCACCTGAATTGCTTAAGGAATTGTTTAGTTATGTCACTCTGGATAAGAGCATTTGCTCTAAATGCCTAAAAACTCACCTGTGGTCAGCAACAGTCTTGGAAGTTTACATAAAACGGTATTCATTTTATGTACCCAGTGGTCATGTGACCTGAGCAACACACAGTGGCAGTGTTTCCCTGGCTACGCTACTTTTAAGCAGCCTCATCTGGCTGCATTACCCACACCACATACCCCATGCATTTTTACAGCCTGCCATAAATCCCTTCAACTAACCTAAAGGGAGACAGGTATTTCCCTCCTTCCACACAGTCATCCATTTACTGCTTTGATTTTATACACTCTTTTTAGAAATGTATGAGCGCTCTATGATTAGGTACTTCTTTATCTTTAATTTGTGTTGAGCTACAAAAAGGACAAAGAAAATCTTTGGGGTCTGTACATTTTTTGAATTGTATGACTGGCAACCCATGACAAAAGAATAAATCTCTGAAACCACAGCTACACCCAATGTCTTTATTGGTCTTGGGGAGGAATTGCACTAAAATTGGGAACCATTTATTATTTATGCTGTTTTATTGATGGCTTTGAACAGACATATTTGCCTTTTTCAACTGAAAGCACATGTCCATTTTTGACATTTTCCTATCTTTCAAACCTGAACCTATTACCAATAATGATGCTGCATGGCTACTAATGGTTATCATATTACAGCTGGTTAAAAAATACATTTTAACTGAATTATACATTCACGGTGGTTCCATTTTAGACCATTAAGGTAATTAGAATCAGCTGCCATAAGTTTAATATGAATGTGTTGCCCAAGGGGAAGGCTGAAATTTCAACATTAATTTCAAGATTATACATTCCATTAACCACAGCAGTGACTGAAAACAACTTTACTTGTCTGCATTAAACGACTTGGAGAAGTTGTTTATATACATCTATTTCTTGCCAGATTGCATTGCTTGTGAAGACTGGGGGGTAAAAAAACAGGTATCTTAATTTTGGTAAAATTATTTTTTTTATTTTAAAAATCTAATTGAAGCTGAGATGACTAGAACTTAAATAATATATCCCACTGTGTGGAGGTCAGGATACAGTGCAGTAATGTGTAGGAGGAGTTGAAAGAATGTCTAATATTGAAACACAGTATATTGCTTCTGTGGTGTGGGATTTGTATTTTTTGTAACTGAGGGAAGAGAGGCTTCAATCCACAAAACTGTTGATTTAGAAAGAGAGAAGAGAACTGCAAGGAGATATCAGTATATCAGGCGACATATTCATACCTGTCCATGTACCTCATTTCTGAGTATATTTCACGCACCCAATTGGTAGCAATAGACAGAGCCTGTCCCTGACCAAACAGCTTCTTCATAAATAGCAGGCAAACACTCATGTCTAGACAGCTGGAAGAAACAAGGCACATTTCCGGGGCAGTTGGTACTTAATACTTAGTGTCTTTAATGAGGTTTATCCTCATTTGATGTCCTGCATACTGAGTCTTCCATATCTGAGACATTTAGATGTTTACCTGTGGATAGTTTCTTCAGTGTGGATATTGTAACGGCTGAAAATTAACATTCACATCACTTTGAAAAGCCATTTGGCAACAATTAGAGGTGACTAATTCACGTGTCATCTAAAGTGTTCAAATCCAAATATACATGTGCAACTGTGTACACTCAGGGACTTAATTAGACCTTTGCTTTAGAGGTGGCAGCAAGCTGTTGGATCCATTTTGGATATTAGCCTTCACCTGATAAAGCTGACCCACCATGGGAGACTCATGGGTCAGTGCTGTCAGCGTACTGTGTTGCCATGTGGTCACTTGGCTGGAATGTAATCCTATGCTACAGAATAGGGATTTAAGTACCAGGACAGGTGTTTGTGGCTTAATAAAGAGAACCATCAATCAGTCTGTTTGCTCTTTGCATATGCGTGTGTGTGTGTGTGTGCGTGCGTGCGCGTGCATGTGTGTGTGTGTGTGTGTGTGTGTGTTCTTTTTCATATCTTGCAATCTCCTGCCATTGTACACAGTGGCACATATTATAACAGCAGGCACTCTCTGTGGGTAATTGATGGCACACTAGACAATCTGATTGTGAATTCTGCCCGCTCTCCCGATTTCCAGTTATTCCCATTATTTCTTTTTCAGTCCCTGATGGAGTAGAGCCTGGTGGCTAATTAGCTGTGTATTAATCAAATTAGTATTGAATAATTAAATCTCTTTTGTAATCAGAACTGAATGCATTTAAGGCCAAAAGTACTGCTGGATATCATTGAATAATAAGATGATCATGAATGCTTGCAGCTAGCAAACAAACATCCTTGTATGGTCCTCAAAAAAAAACAAAAAAAAAAAACAAGGATGTTTAAGGATGCCATTGCAAAGTATTTCTCTGAGACACTCATTTTGGTTCTCAAATAAATAAAAAAAATCAACAAGGATGTTTAAAATAAAGGTGTCATTTTCAGATGGAAAGCTAACATCACATAGTGGTCAAGTGTAACTCTATTGTGCACTCATTGTGAAAGCCATTGCAAAGTGTTTCTCTGAGACACTAATTCTAAAATGAATCGTATTAATGTCCATCCTTTCAATAGTCAAAAAGAAAATCTAACTTTGAGAAGGTTAATTCCATCTGACCCTCAGTGAACTGGCTTCTTTAGCCAATTAGAAATGATTTATAGAAGACCTTAATGACTTCTGATGAACTCAGTTAAGTAGATGCCTTCCTCTTGTAGGCAAAAATCTGGACTCAAGTTTAAAAGGGGCAAGCTGAAATTGGCAAGAATAGATATTAAGAATTATGCAATATATTACATGGGGCCTACATACAGTATCATATCTGGCCAAACCATACATAAAGGTGGCAAATAAACCCAACCTTGCCTCACTGCATCTGGACCTGTATTTTAAGACTGCATCAAACATGGCTGTATAACCTCAAGGCTACTGTATGCATACACATCTTCCACAAAGCAGACACATGCACGGCCTTATTGCCCAACATATTTGACTTGTGTATGGTTGGATTATGAACCTAATTTTTACTAACACATAGAGACATGCGCCAGGATAAACGCTCATGAGGATTAATCAGATCATAGAGAAAAGCTATGTTTACTTCAGCCATGCAATATAAGTACTGTATCTGTGAGAGCTTAAATGAAGTTACACTCTCTTCATTTTCTACCCACAGTGAGATTCTGCTATACTGTAGTTATCTATAAGGCAAAATTTAAGTGCCAGCTCTGAATACCTACTTCACTTTTTTAGATTTTTTTTTTTCCGTAGTTTACAGTGTAAAAAAAAGATGTAAAATGGGGATCTCATGTCCATACAGTATTACAGTATAAAGGTGAATGAATACTATTTGCTACATGTATGTATAAACATATAACTGTGCTGACATTTGTGATGAATGCATTAATTAATCACAAGTAATAATATGTATTATTTTTATTATTATTATTATTATTATTATTATTATTAATAATAATAATACTAATAATAATAATACATATTGATTCCTGTTTATATGCAGATTTTGTTCTTGACAATTACGCTAAATTTTTTGATCAGCCAATGCATTGGAAATGCTATAATTTATAATCTGGTTAACAGTTTACTTTACATTTATATATATATATATATATGTAATATGTCTTACATAATCCTTCATGTTTTTTTGGAATGATCAAATGCTAAAAATGCAAGGGGAATATGATCTTGCCAACAATCTTTTAAAAGCAATATGTAGCTGAAATATGGAAAACTATATATATGATTATAGGATGATAAATTGATCTAATGGTTTTAGACATTACAGAGTAAAGGTAAGAGAACACAACTACACAAGCATACATTTGTCAGGGTAATTATTTTTTACCATGGCAGTCTAGTCACTGTGGTGAGTTTTCTAGTTCCAGAATTACCCGGGGATATAATGATTTGCCAGTTTCCGGATTCACTTCATGGATGTGCTGCTCATTAGTGTCAGCCAGTGATATTCTGTCCTTTGAATGGGGGCAGAATGGATTGAAATTCCTCAATTAATCAGAATGCCAAGGCTTCATCAAAAGCACTAGCTGTGTGCGTCTGGTGTAGAGAATGGGGGATGGTGGTTTGTTAGGGGTTGGGTGCCAGAAACATACCCCCCAACTCTTGGTTGGAAAAAAGTAAAATGCTTAATCCGATCAACAATTGTTCTGCTTGTTTTCACCTCCCTGTTTGCTCTTTTGTTACTACGACTATCAGCGAAATGCCAGTTGAGAAAGTGAAGAAGGAAGACAGGAAAGTAATTGTTTAGGTGATTATTGTGTGAGATGGATGACTGACAGTGCCAATTATCCTTCTCTGGATATTTGGCTCCGACAGAAGGAGATGGTCAAGGAAATGATTAAGATCAAGTTAGGCGCTCAATTAAGCACCACTGCCAACAGGCCATTGGCTGACAAGTCTGATAATGTGTTTGAAAAAGGAACTTACAGTAATGGCTTTTGTTGAGAGAAAAACCTTTAGGATTGAAAAACGAATGCTGTCCACTCATTTAGTAAGTTCCTGCTGCTGTCATTGAATTGTATTATTATTATTATTATTATTATTATTATTATTATTATTATTATTATTAATGTATTTATAAAAACTTACTTTAGGTAAAGAGGCAGTTCTGTTGTTACCATAAATTATACCATGTTTATTTATTTATTTATCACAGTTCTATGTCAATTATCAATCCGGCTGCTATATATATATATATATATATATATATATATATATATATATATGCACACACACACACTGTTCCGTGGGCCAATCTGTTCTGAACACTTATATATTGCTCATTCAATGCCTATACCATGATTTAAGTGTGAGGCTCACTCGGATTCTGCCAACCTGTTCTCTACTTTTACTTTATTTAGATTGGTGTCACTGACCCCTCTTAACTAATCAGAACAGAGCAAGCCTCCCACATTTGCAGGATAGCAGTGTATCCCTCTCAGTACAGAACTTTTCATTTAATTTGTGTGCACTTGCAAAAAGTTCCTCCAGTCAAAATCAATAAGCTGATGCGTGTGTAGGTAATAGAATTGATTGCAAACATGGTGGGATTAATGAAAATCAAAAATTGATTTGATGTAATTGTAATGTAGTTACAACAACAAATGCCTGAAAAAAGAGAAATGGTTGCTGGCTGGTATTGACTTTGCTGATAACCCTCTGGGTCTGCTAAAAACTAACTGAGGCACACTTTGAAACAAAGTGGAAATGGCCATAAGAGAAATATAATCTATAATAAGTAACATTTCAAAAGTTGCATCAATCTGACACCATTCCAAAAGTCACACTTCAATCTGCATGTGTCACGCTTCAAGCACCCTTATCCTCTATGATCTAATTGCTTTATTATCTCCACCCTTATAGAATATCCCTGATAAGTAGATGTATGTGAAGGTATAGAAATATAATGCAAATATAATGCATAGTCTTTAAATACTTAAATAAATGGGATGTTACGCAGGAAAAATGGTCCTGTTTGATATTTCCCCCCTTGCTCTGATACAGGCTGAGCACAAATACAAATAGATTGGCATTTGCATTACATGTTTTAGAAGATACTGAGCCTGTGGTGGGTGGTGGTGGTGGAGGAGAGGCACTCTTATAAACTCCATGTTCTTTATTATTAAAAGAAAACTAAACACATGCATTGTCCATTGGTGATGATGGCACTAGTCTTTTTACAAGTATCTCTTTTTTTATGGGCCAACGTCTTGTTTCAGGAACAATAAACATGGAAACATGGAATTTCACTACTGTATATAGTCTGTGATTAATCTTGAAGTCTGTGTGTCAAGCATTGCATTACATGATGTGTAATTACTTACACAAGAAGGGGTGAAATGTGAGCCATCAAAGTTTTCTTAGGTTTGGATGAAGAAATATCTATGAAACTCTCTGATCGGTGTTGCCAGAGTTCCAGAGGAAAGGGGCTAGGAAACTGACAGATCAATTCCAAAAAGATATTAGTCAGACATGTCCACAGAGATGTCATCAGGCCAGGATGTTTGTTTCATGTATGGTAGTAGGGTCCATACAGCATATGGAGTAGTTATTGTTTAGTGTATGCCAGTTCAGGCAAAGGGGCATATAGCCTTTGTAGACTACACAGACTGAAGCTCATTGCCATACCCAAACTTAAACTGACCCACAGCCATAATCAGCCACATCACCTCTTTGGAAATTTCTCTGAAGAGTTCATGGAATTCAAAGACGTCTGACTTATGAGAGAAAATTCACACCACAATTGTGCATCTACTTACTCATACATTGCTATTCAAACATGGCTGCATTTTCATTTCATTGTCTATGTGCATTGGTGGACAAGTTATTTCAAAATATGTCTAGATTCATAAACTGCTGTCCAGATGGATAAATAATTAATTAATTATGCCATCGATCCATGATCCAGATCCAGTATTTTGTATTCTTGTTACCGTCTTTGAAGAAAAAAATATCCCTTTTTTTAATTGACTAATTCTGAGTACATAGGAAAATGTAAAACAGTTAGTGATCATTTTATTTTTTAAATAATCAATTTCATTAAAATCTTTAATGGGATTATTGAGCACTGTACTCTACGACAGTATTGCAAGGATGGCTCTGAATTTCAAGTCAGCTGCTGTAAGCAGATATCTTCACTGAGTGACTTTGCTGTCTACTTTAAATGATACTGTCACTTTAAATCATCATCACAGAGATAATCTAAAGCTCAAAAATGGAAATGAGTAATCTTCTTTATTATATTTCTTTGGCTTTGAGACATGAGAATGATTATCTTTTTACTTATAAGGTGACCTCATTCAATTAAGGAAAAGGTACCAAAGGACATAGAATCGATGGATGACCAGAACCAATTAAAAAACAGCTAATTGCAGATGCATTTTTAAGTGGATTGACTAAGTAGCCATCAATAACAACATCTTCTGCCAAGGAAATTATACAAAGGAGTAAACGGAGAGAATTAGCTCTTAAAGGGACCTGTCTCCAGTTGTCTGCTATGATGATTGGAGAAATATTAACCCAGTCCATGTAGCGACGCTTCTAAATTAAGAATCAGGTGTAATGCTTTTAAGCATTTTAAACTCAACCCCTGTTGGAATTCTGTGAATCCCAGGCAGTAGTTGTGGTAGACAGTCGGTAGATTAAGTGATATTTCTGATAAGAATAAGGCAGTTTAACATACAATGAAATAAGAGCGTACTTGAAAATGAACATTTACAGATATACTCTTTCCTTTTGATATAACTTTTGGGCCCTATGGCTGTAAGTGCAGTGAACACACACAGTTACGGTAATGATTGCTTCCTTTTGTTTTGTGATCATATTAGACATTTCATGTTGTTATGTAATCATATAAAGCATGACTGTTTTTATTACAGCAAACAATGGTATTGATCATCCATGTAATGTTACAGACACCCAATTTACAGATGAAAATTAACTGTCTTACAATAAAACATTTGTGGCTTCGGTATAGATTCAATTCCAAACATTATTTTAGCACATTCAGTTGATGATATATAATTGGCCTGTGTCTATCGTGTGTGTGTCTGTGTGTGTGTGTGTGTGTATGTGTGTGTGCAAATACTGCACCTTACAACTGAATTAAAACAGACAATATGATGGAAAGTAAAATGCTGCAAAATGACTGCTCCCTGCTGAACGATGGATATTTCTGTTGATGAAGAAAGAACATTGTTACATTTTAGGAATAATCTAACTACTGATTTCGACTTAAATATAAAAAATGGAAATGTTCAAAAATGTATTGAGTATTTGCACTATTGAGGTTTTCCAATCGGCCCAAACCATTGCTGGAGATTCTTTTATTTAATTAGTTACCAGTTAGCATTATCATTCTGAACTCACATTGCATTTCATTGTATTCCACACATTCCACAACTCATTCAGGAATAACAGACATAAGTGACCTTGCTCAAGGGTACAACAATCATACACTAGCTTGCATCTGGACACACGTCCAGTACTATTTTTTGTGTAATTATTTAAGATTTTTCTAAGCATGGGTGGAAAAATGCACCTCGCCTCATGGTTTTCTCATTATTACATTGCTAAGTTATTGAGCAGCAGAAATCATATTCATGTACCACAGGGGGAGTAAACAAAGAGCAAGCTCAGTACTTCTGGAGGTTCAGTTGGAAATCAATATATATGAGCTTGTTAGCATGCACAGGGCTGTCCAATACTGGATATTCAACTGTGGTTCACTATGCAGGCATATGATCTAACATTTACACAACTAGTTTGGCTTAGTCAGTATAATACACCACATTCAGTAGAGAGACATGCATATTTGATTGCCATTATGAAAATATTAATATCTGAGAGTGGGCATCCACATCCAGGGAAAATTATTTAAACATTATTATTATTATGATTATTATTATTATTATTATTATTATTATTATTATTATTTATTTATTTATTTAGGGGTATGGAGGGCCCATCCCACCATCCCTGCTGTTACTAGGAAAATGAGCAAATCCACGTTGTGCAAGAAAAAGTGTTTGACAAAACTGTAGCCATGGCCTAGATTAAATCAATATTTGGAAATTTTGCATTTACATTTTAGACTTTTAGCAGATGCTCTATCTGATGCGGACAGACTAACACTGCTCTTATGTATATGTAATCCATTTATATCTTTTAAGCAATTCAGATGAAATACCATGCTCAAAAAACAAAATATTTTATTTAAAAAAAGAACACTTTTTATCTAATATTAAGTTTAAATTGAATCCACTGAATCCAGAACAATGGCCTATTTAATATTTTGTCTGTACCATTTTTGTTGCTGCTTCTCATGGTTAATATGTATGCCAGTTTGGGTTCCTAATTAGCAGCTGATTACTGCATCTGTGAAACTGTGAAACTCACACAAAAAGACTAGTATCAACCTACCTCTGGTCTGATGTCACCCAATCAGCCAGTCTATTTGTCATTAGATTAAATTAAACCTCATGAAATTATTCAATGCAAATTGTACAAAGGTAATTCTACATCAGCACACATAATTAAGTAAAAATGAATCATTTGCTGCTGGGTGATCCTTACCTAAATAGGCTTCTTAATTATAAAAGACAATCAAATGCACATTCAGGACAATTAACTGACAAATAGTGGAAGGTAAGTTCTCTGTCTCTCCTCTTTCTCACTTATGGGCCACAATTGCTCCAAAAGTTATTACTTCAGATTGATTTTGAATTTCAGAAGTGTTATATAGCAGATCTTAAAAAATAAACATCCTTTCAATTGCAGTATTGGGTTTGGCCCTATGAAAAATATGATAATTTAAATAATTGTTTTTTAATTAAATTATTTTATTACAATTTTCAATCAGTAAAAGTGATACTACATTATTGTCATGTCTAATTGTCATGCAGCAATAGTCATTTATCATGTTGTGCAAATGACTTAATTATATTTTCACACTGTACAGCCAAAATGGGTTACAGGTAGACCTATAATGACAAATTATATCAGACATCCTTTTTTATGTTGGATTCGTTCAAACATTTAGTTTGTGCTCTTGGGGGAGCACAAAACTACCCTCCCACCCCAGCTCCTGCCTTCTATGCCTTATACTACAGCAATCTATTGAAAAGCCTAAATAATGGAACAACTGCAATCTGTTTTTCCAGCCTCGGGGTATATCGTGGAATGGAGAAACATCTTTGATATCGCAGTGCTGTGCCCACACTGGAAAATTGAGGGGGAAGTTATCCTGTAATTGTAGAACATTATATGGAATAGATATCCTGAACCCAGGTCTCCGAAAACACACTGAAGCGGAACGTGAAACCCTGTCAGACAAGGCATGGGGAAATGCAGGTAAATGCCCGTGTTCCAGGGGTCTTTGATGTTATAGAACACTATCTATTTCGCAACATCCTTTTTTACCGTTACTGGCAAAAATATATGAAATCCCTTCCATTCATTTTTAAGTCCCAATTCTATTTATTTTTCTAACATCTGTGACAACAAGATGAATACTAAAACCATGAATTGGGACATTTTAACTTCACAGGGTGGCCTGATAATACTTTGTACACTTGCTGAATGGAAGTTCACATGCAATGATGCATTCCTCGTTGGGCCCTATTTTAACAGTCAAGGGGCAATTGTCAATTGACTGGTGTTTTGATACAAATTTCCCAATAAAGCGCTGAAGCAATGCAGGTTAAGTACCTTGCTCTTCCCTACCTGAGAATTGAATTTGTGAAACTTACACAACCAGCCCCTTACCATTATACTACACTGCCACCCCAGTGCTGATCACTCCCTACCTGGTGCTGGCAAAAAATATTCCGCTTTTGGAAGACAGAACTAGCAATCCCACTTGCACCCAGGCGCGTTTGGGTTCTCACCAAAATTGAGCCCTTTGTGTCAAAGTTGAAGTTGAACGTTTTAGCAAAGGGACCATTCGGTTTTGCAGTGACCTTCATGGTCAATAGTGAAGCTGTGATGGCAGCAGGGATTAGTGTAAAGGGAATAACTAATACCATAGGGCAGACAGAATGGTCCCATCGTCTTCCTCAGTCCCAGGCAGCAAGAGCAGCATTCAATCTAGTGACGGTGACCAGTTCCAGACCTCATATGCATAGTTTGATCAATCATTTTGTTTTCCCCCCCTGCCTCATTACTATGACTCAGTCTCTGTGCTAGCATTTGCATTCACATGAAATGATTCTCCTGACCCTTTGGGCAATAAGGCAAAATTCGAGCTTCAAAGGAAATTACCGTAGCGTTAAACGACACTATTTGTCTCCCCTGCATCCATTATTCAGAGGCCCAGAAAATGGAAGTTCAGGTGAAAAATGAGAGCAGGATGCTGTCATTGGCTTCCATATGTCTCAGTTCCTCAGCAATAGCTTAAAGTTTAGCTAATCAATACCATATTGCTTCATAATCAAGACTCAATCAAAAGCACACTGGCAGGTTTAGTTTCTAAAACGTCACTTAAAAGCTGTTGCCTGACTGTACAGTATGTGTTTGCTGAAGCAGGCAGCCAGAAAAATAAGCAAAATTTGTTCTTTTGGTAGTCAGCACTCTAAATGATGAACCAACTGGATTCTTTCAAGACAGTAGAATAGAATCTGCTTCACCCGGCTCTCCTTTGAAGGGTCACATTGTTGCATTTCATTGGTCATGAACAACATCAGCATTTATGATGCATTTGTCATAAGTGCATGTACTATGGCTCATAAATGCATTATAGGTCACAGGTTTGATCACATGTTATGGGCCATATTGTTTGAAAATGCTTGTGAAGATTATTATTTAAACATATTGTAGCAAGATCAGGGATGTTGAGTTTCAACACCACCAATGATCAATAATAAAATGTATATCCACAAGCCAATGTGTTTTATTTGGGGAAAGGTAACAAACATGGGGGGGGGGGGGGGCATTTAAAAGTCCGAAAACCATTCACAATACCCAAAGTCTGTAATCCAGTGTCCATAACTAGAATCAGTTCCTCACACAAAAACAAGGTCGTTTCGCTGGTGGTTTTTCTGCTTGCTGAGTTCAGAACCTCGTCCAAGCTGCAGCAGGCATATGCCAGTGTGGCTAATCTGTGAAACAGTAATGACATTCCAGCATATAGCACCTAGGAGCCCTGAGGTGGAGCTATGATGGTCCCATAAATAGGAGGTCCTAAAAAGCACTCCAACAACAGCAGCATGTTGTGTTATTAACAGGGGCCGGGTCTGGGACTGATATGAACATTAGTGCACCTGGTGGCTGTAACCATGATGCAACAAGTACTGGCTGTTAGTCACACCATGGAGTGGCCTTGAATAATAGCCAGAGTGGTAGTAGCGAGTGATAGGTAGTGATGGAGACAAAGTGCCTCTAAAATATTGTTTTGGAAATGCGTAGCTTGCCAGGGAAGAGTGAGAATATCCATTAGAGCCTAAATGAATTATTATGAAATCTACTGTCCCAACCAATCTGACATTTAGTGAATTTGACAAATGACGCATTGATGATGCATTGGAAAATGTTTGCTTAAACAACTGAAGTAAGCCTGAAATGCAGTTACGCAAGTAATTAATTGCAGATTTTCAATAATTCAAGCGCACTTCTATTAGTTTTATTTTTAGGGAACCGAGCGCTAAAAATCTGTCACAGACATGCAGGAGAAGTGACGCAAAAACGATCAAATATATGGGTCTCTGTTCTTGATTGTATTTTTTCTTTTCGGTTTTAAGGTGTGTTTCAGCTTCAACTTCTTCATTGTCAGTTATGTTCTTTGTTTCAAGTTACAAAACGTTTGACCATTATCTATCTACAGAAAGGTGCTATACAAATAAACTTTCCTTGCTCCATTAAAATGTGAACCACAGGTTTATATATTTCCACAGTTTTATTTTTCTTGGAATTTAAAGGACAGGGAATTGATTCAAACTTTTAGATCATTATATATCAATCAATATCAGTGTATTACTGAAGACTGATGAAAAACCAAGTGTAAAAATGGTGTAACGTAATTACTGTATGGGTGAAAGTACTTTGACCGGGGCAGAAAGCAGATGTTAAGCTGTCACTTCACATGTTAATGAGTTCAGTGTGGGTCAATGACTAATGTGTTTACTTCTTTGCACTGTCAAAGCTGCTTACATAAAAAAATAAAATTTTAAAAAAATAAAAAAACGCTTGGTAATATCATATAGGATTTAATGAGGATGCAGTGACATAATGCATACATGCAGTTGTTGTGGCAACAAGATAAACAATCTATTCAGATCATCAGGATCTGTGACCTAAATCACACTCCTGCAAATTAATAAACAAGAGAAAGCTCCGCTTGATAACTGTCACAAGTGATACTGAAAACAGGCTTTATGGCCCTTGTTTGATGGTGGGGCAAGCCAGTTTTGAGTACCTGTTTTATCCATGGCGAAATGGACAATATTTACAGTACAGTTCCCCAGAGCATCATTTAGCAAAATAGCAAAAATAAAGAATAAGAGCATGTATAGAAGTATTGAGACAAAAGCTCTACATTTCTGTTGGTCACTGGATGTTGGAGGTGGTAAGTGGGGGTGGGGTAGGGGAGGGTAGTGGTGGCAATATGGACCCAGTCTAATGGCTGTGTCAGCTTCATGTATTTTTAAGCAGCTATTGTGATATACACCCCAGCACAAATGCTGTCATTTACAATCCCAAGGAAAGTGCTGATAACTGGAGTAAGACCATACTTAAGATGACAAGATGGACAAAATGTTAGGTTACTCAGAGCTTTGTTGAAAAAATAAATTTAAAAATCTAGTTTACTTATTGAGTTCTCGTGAAGCTGTTTGGCCATTTACGTGTGATTTGGTGAGCTTAATTTTATGAAAAGCATTGTATATATGTTTACTGTATTTGTTAGACAAGCTGCACAACTTTAACTTGGTTTTCTATGTTATGCTATAAAATATACTGTGTATGCCAGTATTGGTGGTGCTTATTTTCACTTTGCAATTATTTAATTTAATTATGATGTTTTTTGTTTCTCTGCAAATGCTGTTGTCCAGGTTTACCCGTAGAGATTTGGAACTGTCACATATCTAGTTTATAGAATATGGCATATGGGAGATACAGGTTATGTTTTGATACAGGTCATTTGTTCATGGTGCAATAATACACAGTAGTCCGAATATTATTAATGAACAAGTCATCCACTACAATTTACAACAGGAGACTGAACAGTGTAGATGATGTTCATATCTAGCATTTAGGGGTTACAACCTTTGATCTGAAAGATGTCTGTGGTAATGCATAGAAACTCATTTTGACTCAGCACCTTATAACCCTGCAGGAGCAGATTTTTCAGGATCATCGCCAGTGTGGCTGAAATCCACCATGACATTTTATTTTCACTGGGGTCAGAGGACACATAAAACATTATGGTTTAGAACAGGTCACTAGCCCAGGGCTTCAACGTCAAAATGAGAAACTCCATAAACATTAAAAACAAGAACAAATTCAAACATTAAACTAGCTCATAAACAAAGTGTCAAATTGCACCGTGTACATGAGTGATTTCTGTATGTTTGGCTTGAGGGCCTTGGTCAAAGGTTACCAATGGCCGACCAGCAGGATTGCTGCAGCAAGCATGACTGCTTTGGCTGAACACAAACCAGACTAAGGGAATCGTGAGGGTCAAATGAGTCCTGTGAGTGCTTCTTTTTCAGGGAGACCACAGCTTGCAGGAGTGGTATGTTCTTACTATCTTCCTTAACTAAGAATTCACCTTGGTCAAAGAAGCATCTATAGTACTGTTTTAAACTGTGAATGAAGATTTGACATAACACTGAGTATACTTTCTGACAGCCCTGTAGCTGAGGATTTCTTGGATGCTTTCTTAAATTAGTATCATGAGTATAGCACAATGCAGTTGGGAAATGCCTGCTTTCCTATAAAAGGGAACATTTACTTTTCTTTACAACCCAGGCTAGTTCTATTTCACTGCTTTGTTGACTGCACCTCACAAAAATATATGTTTATAATAAAAGCTGTTATAGTGTGTGTGTGTGTGTGTGTGTGTGTGTGTGTGTGTGTTTGTGTGATGATGGCCTGCTTTTCTGGCACTGAGTCCAAAATAACTTTTTCCAGAACTCTGCAGGCTCCATTAGGTACTCCTTAACAAACTGAATCCTGACCATCCTTGCCGATAACTAGTGGTTTGCATTTTGCTGTGTGGCTTCTGTATTTCTGTTTGTGAAGTCCTCTGCAGACAATAGTCACTGACACATCCACACTTGCCTTTCTGATCTTTTGTACAGGTGTTGTCTTCATTATGGTGAGAATTATCCAGTCTTCAACTGTAGCGGTCTTCCTTGGTGTACCAGGCGTTTTACAATTACTGAGATCACCTGTGCTGTCTTTCTTCTTAATTATGTTCCAGACAGTTGATTTTGGTAATGTTTGGCCTTTTATCTCTGATTGTTTTTTTCTTATTTCTCAGCCTCATAATGGCTTCCTTGACTTTCATTGGCACAACTTCGGCCCTCATGTTGACAGATGCCAAAGACAGACTCCAAAGGCAACCAAAAGCCTAGAATTAAGCCTAGATTACATTACAGGCATTTGGCAGACGCTCTTATCCAGAGCGACGTATAACAAAGTGTATACCCATAACCAGGAACAAGATACAGTAAGCTGTCTTATACCTGCACTGAGATTGAACACACCTAAATAATCAGAAACACCTGTGAAGCTATTTGTCCCAAGCATTATGGTGCCCTGAAATGGTGGGCGGGCAGGCAAGTATAAAAAGTGCTGTAATTTCTACATGGTAAGACCAAAATGTATTTTTTAAAAATACCCTTTGCTTACAAATCTAAAATTGGAGAACAGAGTGAAATAAAAAGAAAAGCATGTGTGTCCCAAACAAATACACACACACACCTACGCACGCACTCACACACATACACACACACACGCCACGCGCACACACACACATGCACACACAGTATAAATCTGAACATATTGCCTCTCAATAAGAAAAAAAATAATGGGACTACACTATGACATTTGAGGGTATCATTGCATTTTTGTCACTGCATTTACACATTTGTGCTTGTCAGTGGATGCAAGCTGAGTGGCTGTGCCTTTTGATTGAAGGGGAGATGTAAAAGATCTTTAAACAGATCAAATCAGCTTATAATGTAAATTTCTTCAGAGGCATTTCACAGCTGAAATACTGGGTGAATAGGTATGCCACTTCTACTACCAGGATCACCAAAAGAAGGAAATTCAAGCTGCTCTGACAAGTTGAACCCCCCACCCCTGCACCCCCAGGAGCCATGACTGTTGAAATCCCCATGTGCACCAGGCTCTGAGCTAATGTCCTTTAAAACAATCCTCTGCAATGCTAGATTGTTAAGATACCAAACTGAGGGCCTTTCGTGATATGTCAGAACATGTACATGGTAAATATTGCAATTCTACTGTGATGATGATGCTCACCACTGTGTTTGGAATGAAGGTACATTAAACCATGCTTGAAAGAATGCATACCATTTCGTCTCTGGTTGCATTGATTTCACAATACTTTCAGAAATCAGTCATTAGTTGTGTCTTCTGTGTTGAGCTCAATTTATCTTGAAAGACATCACCTCCTTTCAACTGATGCAAGATGTGCCTGATTGGAATATACCACTATTGAATAAACATAGTGGTAGCATGGTATTTGTCTGTTAAATATGAATATGTATATTTTATGTATAATATTCCAAGGTTGAATGCAGTCACGATGAGGGACTGTGGGGTATCTGCTTTGCACAATGAACAAGAATAATCACAAAATGGGATTCCAGTGTAAAAAATTGCCCATGACATCTGATTAATTGTTATCTTAAGGATGGCTGATATGAGGGTGGAAGTAACAAAAAATATTAATTAAACACTGAATGAATTCAAGTTTAATTAAATTAAATATTGAATCAAATATAATGCAATTCATTTAAATATTGAATCAATGTAATGTTTTAATTGAAATATTGCATCAAATAATATGCAATTTAATTAAATAAATATTGTATTTGATTGCCTTAACATTTCAGCATAGCCAGTATTCACATAGTTGGGCCGATAAATAACTATAGTTAGGCCAGCCCAGAACCAGGGATGTTTCTAGCATGGTTTAAGAGATGGAAAATTGTGATCACGGCATGTGGTAGTTGCTCTCTCATATTTTTAACAGTGAATAATGTGATTTTAAAAAAAGATTCATCAAAAAGATTCACAATTGGTTGTGCTGGATCAGCCAGCCCATGATTCTATTAAATGTAACAATTGTTGACTGGGAACTAAAATTGCAAGCTCGCAAACATTCACAGCTGTAGCTGGCACTAATTAGCTACTACTGTAGACAGTAACGGAATATCCCAGTAGAAAAATATACCTCTGTGTTGTCCCAAGTTTACAACAGAGAGAAGATACAGCTAAGACTATAATACAATAATGCAAAAAACATTGTAGTTGGATGGAAAGTATTCTGGTCTGCTTAACACAATGTAAAGAAAACATTGAACAGTTCTCTGAGAAAATATGGACCAGGGAAAGTTTGCATTTATTTACTCATTCATTCATTAATTTATTCAAAAACCCATGGCTCCTAGATGGCCCTTGATAACAACTAAGCATTATTCTTTGGTTTAGAATTTACATTTTCCCTATTCCAGGTACATTCTTTTAAAATTCCAATTAGCCGTATGAGTAAGGAATAAACAACGACCAGCTGTCCCGTTACGGGAAAATAATGTACGACGGGGGTGGTGATGCAGTCAAGTTAACTGCTTTAGAATGTTGGATTTTGTAGGGCATTGATTTAAGAACTATTAAAAGGTTGAGGTATCCCGTTATTGAAAATGAATGCACACCCTTGGACCAGGATAATTATCAGCAAAAAATAGCATTTTAGGTTGATTATTGGGTTAGACTGAATTTGGTTAACTTTTAAATATCATCCAAAGATGTCCCTATGAAGCGGTATTTACATTTCTGAATGATTGAGTTTTTGTTGTTGGTTGTAGTTGGGGTCTTTTTTAGTTTTTGTAGCTTGGATTCTGGTAAACAGGAAAAAGGAGAAAATTAAAATGAAATACTGAAAATTATAATTGTGTTTTTTTTTTTTTTTATAAAATGTTTTGTTTTGTTATACTCAAAATTGTATCTTTTACCTCATGAATTGCAATGTTATATCAGGCAAAGTGTTTGCTACTCACAAAAGAAACATCTACTTTTGAAAACATTGCTCTTTGTCTTTCAAGAGCATCCTTGAGAGATGATTCATAATCTCATCTCGTCTTCATTAATTACTTTTAAGGTTGGGGTTATTGGATTTAAGGCAAGCCGTAAAAATGAGATTAGACGCAATTTGATGGCAGAGTCAAGTGGAGGTGTGAGAGGGCTGCAAGGTCACTCATGAAATTACAATATGGGTGGGGTATCTGTTTAAAAGCATCGTCCACTGCTGACCTTTTTCTCAGCGGGCCTGTCATTATTAGATTTGTTTTTGCAAAACCCGGCACTTAGTTTCAAACTCATGTCTCTTGTTAAGGATTTATCTAAAAAGGTTTGAAGTGTGTGACTTGTGCTGTCCTGATTCAGATATCTGAGGGCATGCTTTCATGGTAAGAACTATGGGTAGGGGCTGCTGAGTGGCTCACTCAGTTAAGGCTCTGTTCCAGTGCATGAATGGGCCCCACAGTCTGGTTTTGAATGCCATTGTCGAATGTGACTGGCAGCCCCACAGGGCAATGCACAGTTTGTGTAAGCATCACACAAGGTTGGGAAGAATTCAGTAGGCTGGGGTTAGAGCATCTCTCACTAGCAACCCTCTCTGGTTGACTGGGTGTTTTAACGGCAAAAAGTGGAATTGAAGGTATGAGGATAATACCTTAGAATGATAGAATGATCACTGTAGCTTAGCCTGTGACATAAAGATAAGTATGATGAGTACGTGGTTATTTTACAGCAATATTAGCAGTTAGCAAACCACGGTCAATTTCAAAAACATTTTGAATGCAACTTTATTCAAATGAACAGCTATTTAATAAATTATAGCTTAACACTCCTGCAAAGTATTCTTAGTTATTTACAAGGTACTATCTAGCTTGAATAATTTTACCCACTTCAGGTCGAATTAACAGAAAATGCCTGTATCTCCAATAACCGGTGGTGATTTTTTATTTATTTATTTTTTTTACACTGAAACAAATAAAAGCTGCTAATGGACGTTTTACAGCAATATCATGTAACACAGCACTGCACTTAGTTAAAAAAAAGGCTGAAATATATTTTGACAGGTAAAATAGGAGCAGCTAGCTATACACCACTTGTTATTAATTTAGGACTTTTACCTCAGGATGTTTTTGCTGCCATTCAGCTCTTACTGTTTATGTAAACACAACATGTTGAATGAAGCTTGTACTACTTGTGCTTTCAAAACAATGAACTTGAACGGGCTGTGGAGCAGGTTGAACGACTTCAGTCGTGTAAACAAGGCACTCACTCCTATATCAACTGTTTGTTGCTATAATTCTACTCCTCCGAGTCAGTTTGCATATTTTAAATTAATTTATATTTCACTTCAAATGTGATAAAGTTGTTTGTCAGCTAGTAATAGAACAGCATCGTGACAGAATCATGTGCCACATTTATGTGAATTGCAATTAAAGATTAAGATGTAGTAGCATCTGTTGATAATTGCTCTTAGGAGTAATATATTGCGACCAGACCGTTTTTAACTTAAATCAGGCTATCTATGGTCATTGCAATGAAACCTGTGGAGATCTGAAATGAATCTCCTTTTTTTGGAAAATACAAATACATCATACTGCTTGTCCTACTGCTGCGATGCCATCACTGATTGGATTGGATTTTTAACTATCAATAGACACAAGTCTTCTGCACTGATATAATTAATCAAAATGCAAGTGGGAATGGTGGACAAAAGCTAAAAGCTAAAAAGACAGCAAATTCACACTATCCCATTATCTCGTTATCACACAATGCTTTGATACACTCACCACTGAACAGGTTGCTGTGGATTCAATCAAACATTCTATTTGAATCAACAACCAAATAGATTATTTTCAAAGGAACACCGAGCTTGAGTTCATTCCTTTCTTGAGAGCAATTAGGTAATTATTTGGATGCTATATGCACTTAAAATTTACCAATTATGTGTCTTGTTATAGTCTAGTAATTTGGGCTGTGCGATATAAATTAAAAGATTCACTCACTGCCAAATTGCATAAGTGCATATTGTATTTCTTAACTATTTATAGCAGCCAGGAAAATCAATGGAATGGTCAGACAACTGTATGCCTGTAATCAAAAAGGGCTTCCAATTAACCCTCTATGGTACCGCGTTGCCTCTAGGTAACATACCCATTTTTGGACTTCTACACTCACACAATACATCCTTATTTATGATGCAATACTTTTTTAAAAAGGGAGGGCCCCAAGGAAACTAATAGCAGTGTACCCCAAAAAAATTATTTCTTGAAAATTTCTTTAAATTATGTTTACTTGATCTATTTTATGACAAGAAAACAGTGCAAACATTTTTTTATAAACTGGCATCATAATGCGTACCATAGAGGGTTAAACAATATAAATGTACCACACTACCAATCAGAATTGTGTCACTAGCTGGCAGGTTAACTGTTTTTATTTCCTGTCATATAGTGAGTGTGAGAAGTGATATATGCAAATTAATGATTGCTGTTGTTACTATTGTGGCACCAGGAAAGATGACAGGCGTTTATTTCTCTTTCTCTGCTCCTTTATCGGGTGTGTGTTCTTTCAGCTCCTCAGGTGTTTCAGTGATCTGGGAAAGTCGCAAGACCATGGACAGCACTGGCCCCGCTCATAAGCAGGGTAGCAGCTGTACCTTATTTCAAACCAGGGCAGCCACGACCCGTTGCCTAATCATTGGGCTTTATAAAGGCCTTGATCCCAGGCCTTTCTTTTCTTCCTCCACCACTGCAGTGTGAGCTTGGGTTGTTGCTTTCGAGACATCTTTTCCTTTTTATTTGCACCTAGTATTTGTTTTTTTATTATTATTATTTGTTTTTTTAGCCATTGTAGAAGTCATTGTGGAAAGACATTACATTGATTGTATTTCTTTTAATGTAAACTCACTTAGTTTAAAAAAATAATAATAATTCTGGAAGCATCCTTAAACTTTTTAAGCTTTTATTTTGCTTCTTATTTGAGTTTATTGACACATATATGAGTTTAACACTGGGCCAAACATGAGTGAGTGGAAATACAAATTAAGACCATTGGCAAGTACTGGGAGCCAGTAGCTAGTAGATTTGAGAGGTAACTTACTTATGTGCTATAAAATTCAATCAGCACTGTAAGATGATCACCATTTTGCGTGAGCTTCCCTCTGCACAGGAAAGCTGGCTGCATGCTTCAGTGGAGGATGAAAACTGAGTGATTTGGCACTTCCTTCATGCCAGTAGCCATTGGAGTGTATAATGAGCACAGACAGATGAATGGAAAAGTTGTTTCTAAATGTATTTATTTATTTATTTGGATTATGTTCATAATATTAAAATTAAAGACATTTGCTTACCAATGATATGTTGACATCTTACCTCTTGGCCCTAATGTTCATACATGCTATTTCTGTTCATTTATTAGTGTGACATTATTTTGTGTTATGTGCGCACTGAAATGCATTATGCAACTCTTAATCAGACTTATGTTACAGAAAAAGATTTTTGGAATCTTTTGGGAGAAAATAAATTTATTTATAATAATTACATCACTGTTTTCAAGCATATTCTCAGCAACCTGCCTTTTTGGGGTTGACTTCTTCTATGCAAACATTTTATTTCAGTTTGTCTATTTCATTAAGATCATCAGTGGGAAAATAACAGCGGAGTACATAAGTATCTTTTGGATATTAATCCAACAGTCATTTCAGTAGGTGATTTCAAAACAGGCTTTGATCACCATAATTTGCCATCAGAATTGTTATTAAATGTTATGCTTTGTTGATATCCATTTGATTCAGTGTGAAATTATTTTGCTCTAGAATGTTATTAGCGACAACCAGGCAATAATGGAGCTGTGGGTTTGAAATACATAATATCTTTGGCTATATTTTTTGATAGTGTAATTCATACAGAGTCAGTAATTAAGTAATATTTCAGACTGATCAATTGATCAACTATTGAATTGATCTGTGGATTTATATATCATCTGTATATAAATGAGAGCCTCTATGCATGTTGTATGAGATAGTCTGTTGTATTGAATTTTTTGTGTTGAACCCCTCGAAAACGAGATGGTTCATCTCAAGGGGCTATCCGCTAATAAACTTTATATGATATAGGAATATCCAAATGCAATGGGCAATGTCACTGTTGTGCTAATTTGAAATGGGCAGCTTGCAGGCCCATCTCATCACTGAAATGTCCTCCATCAGTTTGGGATATGAGCATAGATAACATAGACACCGCGCCCTCAGAAGCGGGTGCTGTCAATTTCATCCTCTTTTCACTCCACACTTGTTTAACTGTGCTGTCATTACCTTACTGAAGTGCACTTCATGTACGCACTACATGGGCCCAACCGACCAGAGTAGTTGGTCTTGTGTGATAAGATGAAGATAAACCCACTGAATGAAACCATCCCTCCCTAGACAACACTGGAGCCAATTATGTTCTGCCCTGTGGGGCTGCCAGCCACAGTTAGCACAGGCAGAGTATTCAGTACCAGATTATGTAGCACATTAAGACACCACAGCTCGGTATCTTATAGCCACCCGTAAGCTCCTTTAGAATGATATATTGGCAGTTTCAAATCTTTCTAATTGAAATCAGGTCATATTATTTCATGCAAACAGGCCAGACCACTTGCCTCGCTACATCTTTCAAGTTTCATAATTTCTGTGTAGTTTAATCTTTACACATAATTTTTCCTCTTGTATAACATCCATCAATGCAGGGCACTGTTAGACTGATGTATGGCTCTGCCGTTTTGCTTGACCACAGATCGGTCATACTTGAAAAATGACTGATGCTGGAAAGCTCCCTGGTTACTCACTCATATCATTAAATGTATCTTTTTGCCAATGGGTTCTGGGTATTTACAGATTGGAAGCTGGTTCTAGGCCTCCTAAAGCCTTCTTTCTCCATCCTGTTTAAAGCAGCCATGTCCTTCGCAAAATATTGCATAAGAGCACCTTCAATTCCCCTCCACTGCCTGCTGTGTGTAGCATGCACACTTTTATCCTTACTCAAAGCTTAAATAACAAGTGCATCTATCCACTCTGGTCATCTTTCCTTAGGTTTCAGGACATCAAAGAAATATAAAGCAGAACACACATTTAAAGCAACATCCATCCATCCATCCATTATCTAGACCCGCTTACCTTGGGCAGGGTCGCGGGGGTGCTGGAGCCTATCCCAGCGGGCATTGGGTGGGAGGCAGGAATACACCCTGGACAGGCTGCCAATCTATCACATTCACTCACACGCTCAATTAGGGCAATAAACCAAAATGTATTAAAATACCATTTAATACAAGCTGAGAATGTACATTGTTTGATTGCAAATCTAAAATTGTGTAGAGAGCCAAAAGTGTGTTTGTTCCAAACATTGTGGAGCTGACAGTAGTTCTCATTTGGTGCAGTCCTAATGGCGTGAGGTTAAGGCCCCCCTCAGCACCACTCCATCTGCTGGATGCGTCAGAGTGGCCATCTGCCATTCCGATTCTCTCTCTCACCCCTGTCCTGGGAGAGGTCAGCATGAAAAGCAGAGCCATGGAACATGACACAGCCCCCCCCCCCCCCCCCTCCCCCCACACACACCTTGCCACTGGGGGCTCAGTGTGCCATGTTGCCAGATCGGTGACCTCAAACTGGGCACCTTTGTGTGAACATTCAGGAACTACTTCCCTGAGGCATCACCTTGCACATGCCCAGCTGTGTCTTCCAGACCAGAGAACATAATAAATATTACACGAGGAAGCAACGGGAAATGTATACCATTCACCTAATCACATTCATGTAGTTGACTATGTTTATTTCATTCCAGTGTAGAAAGAAGCAGAAGTGACATTAGGATAAATCCCACCATTTTTAAAAGATATTCTATCACAAAAATTGTGGTTCAACCTGCATGGGCTCCTGTCTAGATAAGGGGTTTGAAAAATGGTGAAAATCATTAATTGGCATCTAGGTTTGAATGCCTCTAACCTTCTCAAATCCCTCTGAGCAAAGCCCATCAATTTCTCTGACAAAAGGAAATAGCCTTTTTTTAAAACACTTCACTGCAATATAGGCCTTAGTCTCACCCATTGCCAAGGGATCAATACTCGTTGACGATGTTACTGTATCAGCTCATCCAACAAATCCAATTCAATTATCTGCAACAGAGGGAGAAAATAGATCTATCCAGGATTTGAAGACCAAGAAGGGGTTTTACTTTAGAGAGAAAGGTGAGGATGCTTATTCCTTCTATCTCTAGCACCTAGACACTTTCAAAATAGATTACACAATAGATTTTTCTCCAAACGCAAAAGAGAGGAATGAAGGAAACTTGTGTCTGAACTGAAAAAGAGTCAACAGCTAAGTGAAAAGGGCAGGGTTGGGAGAACCTGCACTCAGGACTGTCTTCCTGTAGTCTGTATCGTTGATAATTTAATATGGAAGAAAATATTTCATATTGCATCTCAGACTATAAATGATCAGTATAACACATTAGATTAATAGAATTTATTCAAGATTGTTAGCTACATAAGGTAAATATGACATGCTAAATTGTATGCTGAAATGATTCAAGATCAGATTTTACAGCAAGCATGGTTAAGTTTGCTTCCCACTCACCCACACCATTTACAAGCAGCAGGGCCATCCAAACTGGCTCATGTCCATTCAATTAGCCAGTGTTTTATTGAGTCACAGACATTGAAACCGAAACCAATAAAAAAGTATGTTCATGTTTAATTGGCCTCCAAGAGATGGCAGTTACCTGAGGATTGTAAAGATTCTTTGAGTGCATTTTGAATGTGTGTGTGTGTATAATAATAATAATAATAATATACATTAAAAACATGAAAATTGAGTTGAAGCCTTGAATTCAAACTACAATTTCAGGTTAACACTGAAATTTTTCTGTGTCCCCACTTTGAAATTATACTTCTTCTACCACATTCTCCCTGTGCGGCAATTGTGCACGAGGTATTAACTGAACACAAGCCGTGCAGGATTGGAATGTAAGAAATCACCCCTTTTGAACATTGCAAATGAATGTTCCTAGTTCATTGTTCCTCTTGACTAGTCATGTAATAGTAGTTCATGAATAGCATATTTTACTGAGAACCCCTTTGTGGGTACAAAGCAAAGGGAAGAGCAAGGGCTGATTCTTAGGGTGCCCTGAGCAGATGTTACTACTACTACTCACATTCCAAACACTACACCCTCCCTCATATT
Organism: Anguilla anguilla; assembly: GCF_013347855.1. Classification (NCBI taxonomy): domain Eukaryota; kingdom Metazoa; phylum Chordata; class Actinopteri; order Anguilliformes; family Anguillidae; genus Anguilla; species Anguilla anguilla. The sequence continues at coordinate 20,145,285 of NC_049216.1, read as the reverse complement.
AAAATGAGTATGCTGTATCATCAACAGACATTTAGCTATGCACCCCGCTTCTGTCACCAAATAAAAATATTTATTTAATCAGCCCGGATAAACATTATGCAGTCTAATCCTATTGGGTCTCCAGCTGAAAGCTTTGCTAATACTGGTTATTATAAAACTGGTTATTTATATTTTTTGGTACTCTGGAGAATATTTGAGGCTTCATTGGAATATCCCCATTCATTTATTTGGTACAAACTGACAACATATTCCATGAATTTTAGGCTTCTAATTCTATGTGATGCTTTACTACTGTATTTATAATTATGAAAAGAACTGGAGTCACCAGATTGACACCAACTAGTTTTCTTTAAAAATGCATCTGAGGTTCAACTCTAGGGAACAAGCGAGAATGACAGGGGAGACATCGATAAAAGACTTCCTACATTGGCAGTGATCAGCAATCACCACTGACTACAGATCTCATTAAATCCAAGATCTAGATCGGCTACAGTGACTGCGTGGCATGTCTCGCTGGCTGAGGAATAATCCATTGTGAAAAAAGACTCTGCTCTCAGATATATGCACAGTGTGATTGTGTTTGAGAGGAGCTGGCATCTGAGATCATAAGAGCTCTCTGATAGATTTATTCCCATAAAAACATGCAGGATTTTCACTTTACCAGTAATAGAACAGAAAATTCACTCAGTATATGTTTGGCAATTATTCAAATTTTTGGCAGTTATATATATATATATATATATATATATATATATATATATATATATAATTCCAGAGGATTTACCAAACATGTTGATAAGGTTTTCTTAAAAGAAAAAAGATAAAACATTAAAGGAAAAATGTATCCAATATGCTTATCGTCCTTAATTGGTTATCTGGAAATTGTCATGAATGCCCCTCCCACCTCCTGCCCACACAATGCTTGCTCAAAGTGAAAATGGCATCTGTAAATTATCCAGCAGGAATTAAACTATAATGTTCGCGTTGGACTCCCTCTGTGCTGTGCATCATTTTTCAGTGGAAAAATGAATGGAGCACTCCAACAAGAGGGGGCTAACTTTGGCTAGAATGTGCCCCCCAATTATAAACTGTAGCCAACCACTCCTTATAAACTCCTCCACTGGATGTGCGATATTTGCGAATGATATTTTATCATTATAACCCCCACCACCACTAGACAATAAAGACCTAATTCACACACACACAGATCAATCTGTCAGTCTCATTTTACATACAGTAGCTTTTAGCAACAGAGCAGGAACCACCTCATCTTCAGTATGAGGAATTATGGAGGGGGAGGGATGCCAGCACTGCTGCGCATGCAATCCGGTTACAACAGACAACTGAGCATACTCCCAGAAGACCCTGGGGACTGGTCTGTTGCACACACACACACACACATGCACACACACTCTCTCTCTCTCTCTCTCTCTCTTCTCTCACTTTCACTCTGTCACATCATTTTTAATTCAATTTGAAGTTATTTGCCTCGTAATGAGATTGGCAGATCAAACACTCCTAATGCAGTGAGATGGGGATGGAGCTTGACGAAGGTAGCTTACCCAGCTGATATTGCCTCCCCATTCTCCATTAGCACAGAGCTGGGTTCTTTCATTCTCCTCATAGGAAAGAGACAGGCAGGATTAAATGTGTCTATCGACTTCATTGACCTTAAACACAGACAGACCCCTACCCCCAAACGAGTGATGTAATGTCAAGGTTGATGAAAACTTATGCAGTCTGCATTCACCTTCAGCGAGGGAGAAGTTGACAGACATAACGATGCTCTGCATGTTTTGTGTTTATCTTCTGTGGCTTTACTATGCCCTTACAGGGGCATTAAAGCTGACATGATTATGGCTTCAATCTTTAGTAAAGCCTGCAGTTTTACAGTGCCTCAGCCTAACACTTCCAGACCAATGCATGAATGAGGTCATAATGTTATTTACTGGCTCTCCATAATACATACCAGGCTTTACAAAGGTCTGAATGGTTACTGCATACTTAATATTCTATTTGAAAACAAAATTAATTAAAACAGGAAAGGGCAGGGCACACAAAGAGTGCTAAAATACAATACTGAAAATATGCAAACTAGACTTTCAAAAGTAGTTTTCTCATTTATTTGTATACCACACAAAACTGTTAAATAAAGATAGTGCCATATTCATGAAACCTGCATAACAAATAACTCTAATCGATGTACGTGATTCAGCCTAGACAACAAGGAATTCCTTTTACCTCCTTATTTTCCATGTTACATGTGATAGCTACAATGAAAAAGACAGCATGTTGAACTGTTTTCAGGCTCAAAGGTGCAATTAATTCAAATTATCTGTGGTATGGATTGTACAAAGAGAGAAAAATATCTCAGTAAATTGTGCAGAGTTGATGTCTGCTTTATAAAATATGTGCTTTGGCTTGAGAAATGAAAAGATACAATTTGCATAAGCCTAACTCTCCCCAGTATGTCAGGAGGCTTATGAACAGAGGACAAATGAGAGAGCTCTGTATTAAAGTTAAATTTTATATATCCCAGGATTTGGATTTTGGAACTTTGTCACCTCTGATGTCATACCAAAATTGGACAAATGTATCAATTGTGGATTTATACTTAAGCAATAAGGCACAAGAGGCTGTGCTGTATAGTGAATGAAGGGTGTTGTTAGTCACAAAGAGCATCAGAGTGCCTGTAACCCCTTTAGTCCTGACTATGTTCGCAATATAGCATGGCCTCAAGTGTGTCATTGCTTTTATAAAATGGTCACTACATATTAAATAATATTGAGGACATTTTCCATTAAAATATTAATTCGATAAGAAAATTTATTAAACGCCATCCGCGGTCCAGAGGGTATAGATCCTATTTAAATAATGTCAATAAAATGTTTCTATGGCCAACATAAATATAGTATCACTCAGCTGACGTTAGACAGCTAAGCTAGCTGCTAATAGCTAGTAGGCCTGAGCCGGCCAGGCAGTAGTCTGAATCGGATCTGTATCTGGAACTATAGTTGTAGTCGGAAGGAAAGAAATGTTATTACAAAAAAGAAACAGAACACAGCCTGTTCTGTGTGGCTGACACTTGTTTGGTTTTCTTTTGCTGTAAAATGGCACACGAACATTGTTATAAAGATGAAAGAGTGAAGAAGAGGGAACAATGAATCCACAGTACTGTGAGTTCTTAGTAGTGCTGCAGGGAGTAATCCTGCGTTCAAGATAACTCAGCACTCGGATATTACAAGTATGGAATTTCCGACATCACTGCACGCACACCGTTTTACTCTGGTAGGGAAAAAAAAAAAAAAAAAACATTGATTCCCACAGGAAACGTTGCTTTAAGGAGAATTTAATTTTGTTATTAAATTTTTCCAGGCATATCACAGCAATCATCATTAGCTTCTTCAACACTTAGCAGTGTAATCCGTCATGCATTTTTAAAGGAAAAACTGCATAGTAACAAACCTTTGACTAGATGCAGGAAAATGTTTGTGGTGTCACAATGCATTTGTCCACTTACTATACTATTGATAGTTAAGTTTGCTAGTTTTTCCTTAAGGGAAATGAGTTGGAAAACAGGCAATGTAATTTAAGTAATGTGAGAATTAGTCACAAAAAAAGTTTCATTTTTTGGAACTGGTTTTGATTTTTAAAATCCAACACTTCCCAAACCACTATTATTTGCAAAGTAGCCTATGCAAAATTAAACTAACAGGAGGTTATAGAATTAACCTTTTATGTTTAATAAAATATCAAATTTGACAAGTTTTTTTGTTAAAGGTTTGAAATTGAGTAGGCTACTGCATTGTTAGTTGCATTGTGCCATTTCAGTAACTGGTATTTTGCAGTAGAACAGCTAAACGTAAAATATTCCGACATGTAGGCTATTGTGTAGCCTATGGTGAAACTGGCTGAAAATATTGTGCTATGATATTTTTGCCAGGTCGCCCACCACCAATTGATGCTAAACATAACTTCTGCTAATTTGCCCACTGGCCATTTCCATGCACTAAGCTGATCCTTTAGAGCTAGCAGGCCAGAGAAATCAAAAGACAACAATAGGTCTGAATTGATAAGAAAAACACTTGGACACTGGTACAAAAGCAAATGAATTTAGAGTGATGGATGCTGTGATGATTGACCGCTCACCTGTATAATAAAGCTTAAGTAGCCTACTCTTAGTCAGTTGAAAAGTAATGTCCCTTTGCACTAGTTTTAATCATGTTAATAGTTTGCTATGTTTTATTAAAAGTCGTTTTGAATGTCTTACCGAGGTATCGAAAATGGCATCGGATATCAACATTTTTTGAGATATCGTATTGACGTTTAAAATTTTGGTATTGTGATAAAACCAATTGGGACAGTGATTTTCAAATGGTGGAATGTCCTCTTTGCCTATATACATTCAGCAGAATACTTCACAGCTAGCATGGCATTGCAAGAACCATGGCATCTTATTTGTCATTTGGAACGACTCCCTGGCATGCTACTAATAAATCATTATGAACATTAATGAAAGAATAGCATGTATGGGTTTCGTTTTAATTAATCATGATCAATTGAAATGTTATGACAGGTGATCTTGCATGAATTACTTACGTTTGTTAAAAAAAAGGTGAAAAGGTGTTGAAAATTAAGTACAAGTACAGAATTACTTGATGATAATGTTATGGCATGAAATGCTCATAAACAGAATAGATGAATAATATGAAACCACAGACACACATACACTTTTTATTTATGGTTCAATGAGTATATATATATATATATATATATATATATATATATATATATATATATATATATATATATATATATATATATATATACACACAGTTCCTTCACATAATAAAAAAGAGTCCTCATGAATAGCATACTGTTGTGTAGTGAAAGCATAAAGGTCAGTCAGTTCCCCCCTTCAATCAAGTCTGTAGACCATAAAATTTCATTTTAAAACCATTAGACATAGTGTGTATAAGTGCATATGCAATGTAATATAACGTTTGCAAAGGCTATATCCAAAATCTCTGAGAGAAACAGTATTGACCAATGGGCCCTGCTTGCCAGTTGTGAAATTGCTGATCACTGGATACTGACAATGAGACCACAAACATAACAGAAGTTGTACACACTTAACACACTTTTTGAATGTATACACTCACAATCGGTGCCCACTTTTTTTAAAAATGGTGGTCATTGATGTGGAGCTAAGCCATTTTAGTGAGCCAATAAAAAAAAATGTGATCCTTGCCAGTTGAGAGGCCGCTTGTTACCATGTTTTTTTCTTTGTTTTATTTGAAAAGAAGCTTGCCGAGCTTACCGTGTGTAGTTCTGTGCAAGGAAATGGCATAGTTTTAAAACTATTTTTAAAAGTATTCTCCCGAGACATAAGAATATATGTACGCACAAACTTTGATAATGTCACAATTTGTGGAAAACAGCCAAAAAGAAAAAGTGGGAAAGAAAATAAGTAATGTATTGTCAGGCTGCTTTACAATGGGGGCATTTATTTGATCAATGTGTGCTAGCTGAGAAAAGCCACAACTGAAATTTACAAGAACGTTTTACTGCAACAAGGTTTAACTGTCGGGTCTACACAAATACTAACAGGAATGGTAATGCCAGGATAAAATGGCATCATATCACTAACAGGACATTTTAGTATCATTAAAACAGTCTTATCATCTCACACAAGGTAGCTGTCAAACTCATGACCAGCACAAATTACCATTCTTCGTTTTCTTCTGTAAGTGTGCAGTATAAGCGTTTGATGCATCTGAACCAAATTCATTTTAAAGAATATGTTTTCTGGTTACTACTGAAAATCCTGAGATTACTTGACTACATTTTATCTGTAAGAACCACATTTGACTCTGCATGATTTTATTGCCTCCTTAGGCATTTATTTCATTTAAATTTAATGAAGACCATTGAGTCAACAGCCTATAAATGTGATGGTGAACATCTTTTTATATTTAACTTGACATAAATTATGAATCTATGAGTTTGCAGTAGTCATATTTTAACTGATAATATTATTTTAGCTGATATCATACTTCAAAACACTGCCATGTCATTTACCTATGAATTAGCACCTATTACTAATTCATTACCTTTGAATTATTCTTGCTAATTAGAGCCAGCCAAATGAGTCCTGTTCATAATGTATGATGGGGTTTCATCGTTCAAGCTTATATATATATATATATATATATATATATATATATATTTTATTTTTTTTTTTTAAGTAAAAATTAATTGTGCATGGTTGTAATAAGAAAAATAGCATTGTCTCGATTTATTTTCCATGCAACTTGTTAATCCATTAAATAGGTGAAAGCATATATCATTTGGTCTTTGGCTTGCACGAAATACAAAATAAAGAGGGAAAAACTCTGTCTGGCAGTGATCCCAGTTCTTGCACATGTAGCACAAGGTGAGGGAGAGAAAGAGATGGATGGCTTGTGATGGGAGAGCGAGTCATCTTCACCAGCGGGGGCTGTGATTGGAAGGACAGTCACAGACTGGAGAGGAGAAGGAGTGGAAAAGGATTAGCATGGAAATAGAGCAGTCATTGCAGTTTCTATTAAGGACTTTGCTCTCCAGTATCTGACTGTCAAACCAAAAATACCCTGTGAAGGGTACAGCAACAATGCCTTCCTTGTGCACATTTATATTTTTTTTCGCAAAAGAGTAAGAAACCCATAAGTAACAGCAACCCCAGATTTCACCTATGGATAAAATGTATTATTATGGCCCACGGGCCTACCCACTCCAAGAAGAACAAGGAGTAATATATCTAACCTGATGCTACCAACAGGGCTGCTGGGTGAAATTCAAAAATGATATTATTCCCAGGCTCAAGACAATAATATTTACCACAGGTTCACAGAACATGTCCCCCCCACCCCCCCTTTTCCCCTTCTCCTGGCCCTGCAACAACATACCCATCTGTCCACCCCAACAGCAGCCGTGGCTACCAGTGCCTGACATTCACAGCATTTAAAAAATGAGAATAATTTATTATTAGTGTGGTTGCCTTTGGCAATCACACTACTATTATCTCACATATTATTCTTCTTTATTCCACCCATTTTTGGACCGCTACTCCTCCCAGAGTTTTCGTACCACATACACGTGCAATATGTCAAATCGAGCAGCTTCATCAGGAATGGTGTGCTATTACATTGTGCAAAGTTTTGGTGCAAGGTTTCTGAGAAATTCAACTTTTTGTGGGAAATTTTGCCCCATAAAGAATGAAAGGTGGAATGTTGACGCTCGTGAACTCACAATGCCCTCTAGGAGCTGAATACAGAGCATTGTGCCATCACGAGGTTGAACATTCCACCATTCATTTAAATTGCCAATGTTAATTATTTCATAAAAATTGAACTTCTTGTCATATAGAGTCATGGCATGCCTCATTGCACTTGGTAGAGAGTCATTTTTCCATTGCTGAAGAACCCTAACACTAGCTGTAACCCTAACCCTAACCCTTACCCAAGCAGTAACCCTAACCCTAGCTGAAACCCTAACCCAAACCCTAGCTGTAACACTAAGCCTAACCCTAACCCCAGCTGTGGCCCTAACCCTAACCCTAGCTGTAATCATAACCCTAACCCTAGCTGTAACCCAAAGCCTAACCCTAACCCTAGCAGAAACCGTAACCCTAACCCTAGCTGTAACCCTAACCAAAACCCTAGCTGTAACCCTAACCCTAACCCCAGCTGTGACCCTAACCCTAGCTGTAACCCTAACCCGAACCCTATCTGTAACCCTAACCCTAACCCTAGCTGAAACAATAACCTAACCCTAGCTGTAACCCTAACCCTAACCCTAGCTGTAACCCTAATCCTAACCCTAGCTGTAACCCTAGCCCTAACACTAACCCTAGCTGTAACCCTAAACCTAACCCTAGCTGTAACCTTAACCTTAACCTTAGCTGTAACCCTAACCCTAACCCAAGTTGTATCCCTAACCCTAACCCTAACCTTAGCTGTAATCATAACCCTAACCCTAGCTGTAACCCTAACCCTAACCTTAGCTATAACACTCACCCTAACCCTTACCCTAGCAGTAACCCTAACCCTTATCCTAACTGAAACCCTAACCCTAACCCTAGCTGTAACCCTAACCCTATCCCTATCCCTAGGTGTAACCCTAACCTTAACCCTAGCTGTAACCCTAACCCAAACCCAAGTTGTAACCCTAACCCTAAACCTAACCTTAGCTGAAATCATAACCCTAACCCTAGCTGTAATCCTAACCCTAACCCTAATCCTAGCAGAAACCCTAACCCAAACCCTAACCCTAGCAGTAACCCTAACCCTAACCCTAAGTGCAACCCACACCCTAACCCAATCTGTAACCCTAACCCTAACTATAACCCGAACCCTAACCCTAACCCTAGCTGTAACCCTAACCGTAATTGTAATCCTAAACACAAGCTGTAATGCTAATCTTAACCCTAACTGTAACCCTAACCCCAACCCTAAGACTAACCCTAACCCTAGCTGTAACTCTAATGCTAACCCTAACCCTAGTTGTAACCCTAACCTTAACCCTATCGTTTGCTGTAACTCTAACCCTAACCCTACCTGTAACCATAACTCTAACCCTGGCTATAACCCTAAGCCCAGCTGTAAACCTAACCCTAAACCCTAACCATAACCCTAGCTGTAACATTCACCCTAAACCAAGCTGTAACCCTAACCCTAGCTGAAACCCTTACCCTAACCCTACCTGTAACCATAACCTAGCTGCAACCCTGACCCTAACGCTAGCTGTAACCATAAACCGAACCCTAGTTGTGACCCTAAACTTAATCCTAACCCTAGCTGTAACCCTAAACATAACCCTAGCTATAACCTTTACCCTAACTTTAGCTGTAACCCTAACCCCAACCCTAGCTGTAGCAACCTCCTAGGACACACTAGCAACCGCATACAACACCCTAGCAACCACCTAGAACATCATAGCAGCCTCATAGAACACCATAGAAACCACCTATTAACACCCTAGCAACCCAACACCCTAGCAACCGCCTAGAACTCGATAGCACACAGTTAACTCTGCTGCCTGTTGAACATTCCCATCATATTAGGACTGGAGCGTGAAAAATTCTAAGCTACTTGACTAGTCTATGATTCTCAATGTTTAGAATAACAAGAAATGAAACAAAGTGAAATCACAAAGCTGGCTAAGACATTTTACAAAACAGAAATAGAAATAAAACAGTGTCTGAATAAATGAGTCAACAGGCTCCAAATATGAAATTGTTTGGTAGATAGAAACAACTGTAAACCATGAAATAAAAAATCAAAATTATGTGAGGATATAGCTATGCAACATTTTTAAATTATATAATTATATATATATATATATATATATATATATTTCTAATGATCTAGAGAACAACCTGCAAAGATTCTGTGGGATTGCCAGCCACGTTCATACAGAACCCTTGTTGTTTAGTGACCAAATAAGCTTGTGAAAGAATTGTGAAAGAAAGAATATAATGTATCATTTAGTGTTCTATTTAACATGGTCTTGTCTTACTTTTATGAGTCTGTAAGGATATCTGTGGATGGATCTGTTTAATAGTAGCAATTCGGAACTTGAACCTATGTTATATCCTGAATGTCAGCATTCTGCTTCACATTGTGTTTAATAACACCCTGTAGCCTTGCCAATGTTACTTTAATGTACCTTCACATTTCACAAATATCATGAGACCACATGAATTAAGAAGAAAGTGTTTGAGCTATATGTTTTTTGTGTTTGGTCCAAATAACATGCCTCCACAATTGAAATACAAGTACTATCATACAATTTTAGTCTACAATGTGATATATTTCACAATGTTGACTAAAATCTTTCATCTTACTTTTATTTATTTTACAAAAGAATTGTTTAATGCTGTTTTTGCAGTACAGGCTGCGGTATCTGTGTGGTGGGAGCGGGAGTCCAAGATGCCCATTTACTGCCATCAGACAAAGGTAATGGGGCCTTGAGGGAAAGCCTTAATTAGCTGAGTCTAGACCTGGAACCAGCCAGGGGACCAGAGGTTCATTTGAACATATGCAATCTGCTTCACATATTTACATTTTATGTTTATGTTCTCTTAATGTAAGTATTTACCCAATAATGTTAGCGTAAGGGAGAAACACTGTGGTGGAACTCTGGGGAGGGTGGATGTGATATTGTAACACCTCCATGAACTTGACTACAAACAACATAAATTTTACATTTCAATGTGGAATGAACAGGTGCAATTGCTGTATGCGCACAAACAATGAGCACCTGTCCACAAGCCTCCAGAACTATGGAATTTCATTTGCTTTTACACATGATGCTATGGAAAATGGCAGCTAGCCTTTGTTTGTTTTGTGAACATGATGTGTGTTTGAAGGTGTCTGCCAGGAAAGGCAATGTGGTGAGTTTCTCTCTCGCTGATGGGCTTCCCCTCCAGCTCATATGGGTACTGAGATCATTTCATCCCACCTGTCTTTGCCCGTCATAGGCTGTCATGTGCTGGAGCTTTGATCCTGGAAGCCACTGAGCACCAAGGAGGCTCTTTCAATTAATTTCTCTAAGATTTTAATTATAACCATAGTCAGATATATACATAAAACAGGCCTTATCACAAATGTCAAAAAGCTGTTATTGTTTCTTTGGTTGTATCACAGTTCTGTTTTTCAGTTAAAAAAATGGGGCTGACACACAAGAAACTGTGTAATGATTGCTTCCAGTTAAGCTAAAGGATTTGATCTAATATCTTTGATCTCTTGGCACTTTCTCAGTTGTTCTACCATGAGCTCTTAAAAGGGGTTCCCCTGGGAGCCTTTAACAGCATAAGTAAGAATATCTCCATGACACTATCTGGGCTAGTTTGAGATAATCTGATTCAAAATATGGACCCTCCAGCTTCTGGCTGGTTCAGATGTAACATTCTATTGTAGTCCTACAGCTTCCTTTTAATGCAGCCCAGATTTCCAGTGATCCCCTCGCCTTGTACTGTATGTTCACACACCTTCACAAAAAGTTTGTTTTATGACTTTTGATTAAGCCTTCAAAGGCTGAATCAAGTTTCCCCAGATCATATAAAGAAGGATGGTTATCTTAGAAATCTTAGAACACATTTAATTTGGGAATATGGGTTTCGGTACTGTAGTGCATAGTGTTTGCATATCTAGGAATGTAATTTTGAAGTAGAAGCATTTTGCAAGACATAACAGATAACTGTTCATTCCTGATGCAAATCAATTTCAGTGTTCGAGGGGTAACAAAAGGAGGTAAATGATTGTTTGAATATTTATATTAACTGATTTATCTGTATAGAGCAATAAGGGGTTAGCAGTAGGTTATACAGTACCCCAGTCAATCTTAACCTCACCTGATATGGCAGAACATGAAATGAAGGTCATTTCTCTTTCCTCTCTGGAACCTTTTATTTTTCATTCCAGCTGAGGGGGAAGGTAATACGATACGTTCAGTTCCTGTCAGGTGATAGAATACCGCCCTCTGACTGATATCTGTCCTCTATATTCCTTGCAGCCTTTCTACCAGGTCATTCTCTATCCTTTGTTAGAATCTATACTTTTAACATACTGATAATCCTGGTGTGTACATAGCACACTGTATATTCTCGCACACAGAACCTCTAGTCCTTGTTGACATTGATTTTTTTATTTTCATTCATGCTCAGTTTCTCCTGCTGATCACTCAGTTGTATTGGTCGTCTGGTCTGTAAGTGATGAGGTTTGAAAGGGAGGTTAACAAGGGGAAGCTTGGAACTGAAATCTCAGATAAGGCTTCGGGGAATGAATGGGCTCCTGGAACGTTTGGTACAAGACCCTGCAGGCAAAAGTATAGAAATTTTTATTTCAGTGTGAAGGATTACCCATCTGACTAAGGAAAAGTCAGAGATTACTACATCCCCCGCTCCGGTATCAATCTTTGTTCCAGCCAGTGGTATGAGGGCCAGATGATCCTGAGGTTATTACACCCATTGCATTGAGAGCAATCCTTGATTCAGACAGTGGTACAGTGTGAAGGTGCTTAACCTTTTGACAAGTGCCTCGTATTTTCATTTGGAAGCCAATCTCTCCCAGTGAATTGCTTGCTGTCCAATGTTTAAATGTGCACTAAAACTTTTAAAAGTAAGTAGTCAGAGTAAGCATTTTTCTACCCTTTATTCAAGCAATTCCAGTGTCCTTAAATTTTTATTTTTGTCTGGATAATACTGTATTTCACATAAGGATGTAGCTTGTAGCTTTTCACTGGTGCTTTACTTAATAAACTGCGACCCAAAAGCAAGGTATTGCATTTGGCTTCAAGTGGATCGGAGGCCATACGTCACCAGCCTTCAGAGTGGCGAAGGGACTGTGCTGCAAGGTCAACAGGTCAACTCAACTTTGAGCTCAAGCCAAACAGGGCAGTGAAAGGACAGACACCTTCTAGAATTAATTTGTTGCGGTTACCATGGCTTTAAGTGAAAGACAGCCCACTAACGAGGTGAGTGTAGAGGGCTGCTCAGAGCATCTCCTGCAATCAGTCAGCTGCAACTAAACAAATTGGCAAAACAATGCGCTTCACGCTTCTTTCGGGGTATTTATGTTACTGAATGAACCTCCTAATTGTAGATTATATGAGAACAGCAGGGCACTCAAGCAGAAAATGAATACTTTTCTTCGTCTAGATTGCCAATTGAAAGTTTTAAAAGCAATATTAATTGGAGCTCTGTTTTTCCAAAGAAAAGGCTAATTAAAAGCATGATAACTGTGAGCTGCAGAAATTGAACCCAGAACCGTGGAAGGTTGCCATGCCAAATTTCCTCATAGCAAAGACAGCGATTCTTCCATTTAATCAATCTGTATATTTTATAATATTTTCATGAGCTAATTCACAATTACCTTGCCATTCCTGGCTACTTCTTGTCACACAATTAGGAGTGTATCTTGTATTATTATCCCATTTAATAAGGAAAACCCCTTATTACTGTCAAAATATTTATATTGACTTATTTTTCCCTCAAGGTGCATCAATGGTACAATGGGCCTTGGGAGTAAAAATAGATTTGTTTCATACATTTGGGCAAGCAGTTTGTGTGCTTTTGGAAATATGGACTGAATTTACATGCATTAAAGATGGAAAACATTTTTTTTTCCAGATTGACTGGTGTTGAACCTGAGCTGCCAAAACCTCCCAATTTAATTACCTGAACTTTTTGTCTGTGATACACTACATGGCCAAAAGTATGTGCTATAACAACCTCCACTCTTCTGGGAAGGCTTTATACTAGATGTTGAAGCATTGCTGCAGGGATCTGGTTACATTCAACCAGAAGAGCATTCATGAGGTGGGGCACTGATTGGCGATTAGGCCTGGCTCACAGTTACCTTTCCAAATGATCCCACAGATATTGGATTGGGTTTGAGTCAGGGCTCTGTGCAGGCCAGTCAAGTTCGTCAGGGCTCTGTGCAGGCCAATCAAGTTCTTCCACACCCATCTTGACCAAACTATTTCTATATGGACCTCACTCTGTGCGGTTATCATGAGTATTAGTATTAGGATACATTAGGTTTAGCTATTCAAAGGCAAGGAGCAGCATATTGTGCAAAGCCATCAAAGGGAGAGGACATTTCTCAGACTCTGCTTCACACACTGCAATGCAAAATAAGTTAAATTCTTAGTACAGAGTCCCCAAAGGAGTTACAAAATCAGAGTTCACAGAATCAAGTGCAGCAAAAGGCACTTTGCCTCACAGCACTGCACAATTGTTTTTAAAGCATGGGAGGAGCTATTCCCTCCCTCTATTAATGCTTTCTTAATTATTTTACTGCATCTTTTCTTCTTAAGTATGTCAAAAACTTGATGTTTCCTTGCATCTTCAAATTGGAAGTAAGACGGGGGACCCCCTGCAGGGATATACAGTTCATTATTTCAAGGCTGTTGTGCTCTGTTTTAAAAGCTGTCTTATCAGAGAACTGTCTGTTTAGCAGAGAAAAGAAAGAAAAAGAAGAAAGAACACTTGATGAAAAGCGGGATACATTCTAAAATAACAAGTCTGACTTCCTCTAACAATACTACTACAGATATATGCTGGATTTTTAAGCATTTTCTCTTGATTCATAGAAAAAGAAATATAAAAAATGTACATAAAAAATGAAACAATAAAAATGTGATCTTTCATGAGCAATGTCTTTAAATTTGGCTGCATGCCCACACAACTTATGTAAAGAACCTTCATTAATTTGATGGTTATGCAATGTGGCTTGAGATGGTAATCTCCATTAGCCGGACAAAGCAACGGATAAGGGTTCCCACCCTTTTTAAAAGTAAATTAATTTGGGTGGTAAAGAGCACAATGAGTAATCAGGAAAAACTGCTATTGGGGTCATGTCTCTTATAGTGAGCATCCAGGAAAAAGCAAATATATTTAATATTAATCAATTCTGAAGATGAATCTTTTTTTCTAAGTTAACATCATGATAACTGTATTTGACGCATGATGATAATTGGTAATTGAGTTCCAGTTAAATCACTGTCAAAAAGATGACCAAATGCAATAACCACACACTTTACTGAGGTACTGTAAATCTCAGAGCAAATATCTGTGTTGTATACAGTTTTCACAAGGCATAAATGTTTGGGCAAACAACAGAAAGATTGCAGTTTAAAAAGTCTTGTAAAATATCTTGTAAAAGTATCTTGTAAAATGAATAATTGTATAGCCCTTTATATGGACCATAAAATATATACATTTATAGTCCTTCATAAGGACTACACTGATATACTCTAACAAGTCTCCATAGTTGTGCATAATTCCATAAAGACCTGTACAAAAGAAGTTGGAGATAGTTGTTATTCAGTGAAATCCAACTGGTTGATTCTTTGGTGAAGTTTAGGGTAAGCCTGCCCTATATTTAGACAATAAACCAACTTTATTTGGTTCAGTTGGTTAATGTAGAAATCACTGTAAACAAGGAGCTCACAACCTTAATAGGTATGCTTGGTGGTCAATGGTTAGAAGTTGTACTGTAGATTACTGGAAGCCAACAAACCTTTTCTTTTTTTTTTTTACATACAATCATCTTTACATACTAACATTTTCAGTGTAAGTATGTCCTATTTGTTTTTAATAATACTGAGAAAATCAAATAAAGGCTTTTTGTCTTAGCATGGACAGGGGAGTGTCTGGCTGCCGTCAGACAAAGGATCAGGTTTAGTGTGGGAGGGACCAGGCTTGTGATTAATGTGTCAGAGTAGGAGGGATGTGGCACCCACGGTGAGTGGAGTGTAATAGAGTATATGTCAGTGGAGACTGGAGACAGAATAACTGCCCCTTGTGATGTCTGTCATTCTTGCATGAATCCAGCTTTGATAAGTTTTTCTGTCGGCCATGAGAACTAAGACCTGTGGGAGACTAACCCAGTTGGTAAAAGCTTATGTTGTCATTAATTGATGATTACATTGCTTTTGTAATAATCAATTAATGGATTACTCTTTAGATAATACTTACAAAGCATACTTAATTCATAGCAATATATTTACTGACCTGATAATACAGGGTGAGTGCAGTAGGGATGGTGCCGAATAAAAATACCATATTCGGCCACACTTGAATAATGCGTTCTCTCTGAATGTTTCTACTCCCAAATGTGGCCATATTATTCAGATTCGGATCTAATCTTCCCACCCCCTTGATGCAATTTGTTCAGGAGTCACCATCAAGTTTCTTAATTTCACACGCACACATACACACACACACACACCTGCAGATAGACAGCGAGTGAGAGTTTCCCTTAACACTAGATAGTCCAGAGCGACATCATTTGGCTTTGAAGACATTAAAATTACTCAAACACCGTAAATGCTATATCCTCCTCCATCCATGACTTTCCTAAATATTTGGGCTTAAAATAACTTTGGGAAAGTTTGAGTAAAAGCATAATAGCTGAAGATGTATTCCACCCAGGGAAGCTTTTCGATAAGTTCTTTAATTTACCCAAGCTTATGCAAATCAAAACCACAGGTAAAGTGGGGCTTCAACCAAGAGGGAAGGAAAAGCATTGATAAAAAATCAACAAAACATTTTTGCCTTAAATTCTGTAGTTTTTATATTTTTTATTTTATTATTATTATTATTATTTCATTAGAGGTTTGTTGCATACAGTAGTGCATAATGTAAAATAAAGTTTATTTATTTATTTTTTTAATTTTTTTATGAAAGCATTTTTCAGTTTATAATCAACTCCAGTGTCCCTCAGGTAGGGGTGGTGGTGGGGCTCATGTAGTTCATTCTATGCAGTAAGGATGAGTAATTATGTTTTGATTTATAAAAACATTTTGCCTATGTTTGAAAAGTGATTTGACTGTTTGTTTACCTCAGTGTTATAAAAGCCTGTTGTGGCTAATTAACATATAGATAATTGTTCGTTAAATACAGCATTAAAAAGCAAATTGCCTGTTGTTAAACTGGATTATTATTGATGCCATTATAAAACAATGTTTAAATGCTTTGATTTTTCAACAATTGCAGTGCCAGTGATTATAATGGTAAAAATCTGTGATTATTGGTATTTTATACAGCTTCTGTGTTAACCTCCACCCACTTCCATCTTACGTCACGCCCATGTCTGGTTTTTATCCAAATATAAACAAAAAATAGAACATATACAGATAAAAATACAAATAGTGGCATCTCCCTGCACCCCTAGAGAGCAGAGCAGGATGTTACATAGCAATAGTGTCATAGACAGAATATTTGGGGAACCCATCTCATGTCCAGCCATGTGTGACAACATAATGTTATTCCATTTGTTCTCATTGCTGAATAACTCTCTTTCAATAGTGCACTCTGTTTGCCTTCTCATTCGGTTTCTGTTGATGGATAGATGGGGTTTGCAGTGCCGCAAGGTCTATATTGATTTGTCATTGATCAATGTTGAATTATGGGACCCTTCAGGTAAAAAGCTTCAAACTCCAGATAATGGAGAGGCTATGAATGTGTCCAAGTGTTGCCATCATAAAATAACACAATCAATTTCAAAATATTAAGCACACACTCACACAGACACACACACACACACACCCACACTTGCGCATGCTACCATTAGAGGACGCATGACAAGACATCACAATTTGAGGACTACACTTTCCTGAAGTTTTAGATATGAGGTAAAACATTTTTTTTTTAATCCAACGAGAAACTCGCTTGTATATATATATATATATACAAGTGTGTGTGTGGGTGTGTGTATGTGTGGGAACAAAACACTAACACAATTTGGGGCTCCGAAGGAAATTTCTTATGTGGATAGGTATCCATAGAAAGTCTAATCTGGGGTCAGAAAAGTGTGTGGGTGTTTCTCAATACCAAGAATGCAAAGAACGGACTTGTGTTCTTGCGGAGAACGTTCTTGCTCGTCTTGGAAGAATGAACTCGGCAAGCTCACAAGGACAGAGAACGCTGTTATATGTATTTGAGATACCATGCGTGCTTGTGACGTGTGGTTACGCTACCTGACAGTCACTGTCCTCGGTGTATTCTAGTTTCTTTCAAAGGCTGCTTTACATTGGTTTGGGGTATAGTTTTATTGAAATTGTAAACTAGCGTTAATTGTAGGCTACTTAAAATATCAAAGTGAACAAAACGTCTCTTTCATCCTATGTTCTCTAGCTAGTTAATACATGTTGGTTGCTTAATTCACAATTGCTTTTTATACCGACAAAAATCTACCTAGCACTTTCAGCAACAAGGGCAGGCTTGGATAAACTGAAGCAGCCAACCAAGCGTCAACAAGTTAGCCGAGCCATTCTGATCATTTAAAATTGCTCTGTATCAGCTAACAACTTCAAGTCAGCGTTTGCTACAGCACACATCTCCGCTTGCCTCTGTTGATGCACCCCCTACAGAGGCTAGTACTGGCTACAAGCTGATACTTATTCACAGAAGCTGTATTTAAAATGAGTTAAAATGCAGCTATTTTAACACCTATTTCTCGCCTCATTTTCATTTGTGGAAGATTTTATTCACATTTATTAGTGAAATGAAAACTAAAAAAGTTTAATTTGGCTCGGCTAACACGTAATAGGCTACTATCCTCTGGCTATGAGTTTGTCTGTAAGGTAACAGATTAAACTGAATTAGAGCCGAATTAAATGTTTTTAGTTATATGTTGTATGGTTAAAATGAGCTGAAATTCAGTTATTATAACATATTTCTCGCATCATTTTCATTCTTAGAAGGATTTTCGTAACATTTATTAGTGAGATGAGAAAACAAAAAAATAATTGTGAACTTGGCCCGTCTCGTCCATAGTTCAGTGGTCTCATCTGCCATCGCGCAATGAACGCTGGGCTATTTGTGTTGTCAAGTTCATACAAGTTACCAACCGATGCATCCTCGGTAAAATGGGCGTGTCAAGAACACTTCTGGGAATTTTAACCGTTCTTGTCGAAATGCAAACTTGAGTATTGGGACAGTACTTGGGCCGCAAAAGATGACGTTTCACAAGGACACAAGAACACAAGTACAGACAAGAACGCATATTGAGAAACAGCCTGTGTGTCTCAGTCAAACAGGAAGTGCCATCAGAGGACCATCTAGTGCATCAGTCCAACAGGAAGTCCTGAACTAACATATTGTTCAGATAACTGGCAATCAGTCTTTTGCATCAAATAAGAAAATACTTTTCCATCAGTAAAATGATCCCCCATGTAGTTTGCGAGTCTATCTGCACAGAAGGGTGGTAGACCAATTGGTGGCAGTTGCAAATATCTTGAAACTGATGTTCTCAAGACAAAAAAGCACACCAATGGATTCATTTCCTGTAGCAGCTAATCAACCCCTCAAAAAAGCAACATAAGTACAATTCTACACATCCATCATTAAGTCCAACCTCACTCCTATTACTGTCTGGTTGGAATGGTATCTGCCATCTCCCAGAGCAACTGGCACCCAACTTCAATAATGGCTTGCTACAATTCAAGGCTAAGGTAACCTGCAAGAAGATCATGGCTTCCCTCCCTGTAGACCACTCAGTCCATTAAATGCATCCAAGACTCAGTATTGTAGTACTTCTACATATGTCTACATATTTTCTGTAGTTCCCAGTAGCTTCCACAAGTATCAAGAGTACCTGGTGTAATGGGTATAATGTAGAGTATTGCTCTGTACTCAATGTATATTATTTGCAAAAATAAATTGTAAATCATTTTGTAAATATTTACAAGATGAAAGTCCCGTTAAGAAATATTTGGCTTGGTTAAATGAATGGATCCATGATTTCATCAAGCTCATCAATGAAAAAAACAAAGTGTTGTGAAATATTTGAAGTCACATTACAAAAATGTGCTCTATTTTCCACCTAGCAATGGATAACTGAGATGGATCAAAACTAGTCAGAAATTAAAATGTTTGGAATCTTTTATATGCTAAACATATTTAATTACTTACAGTAGAAAGAAGTTCTGCAGTCAAATACAACCCTCTTACCATAAGTCCCTAAAATATGCAGACAGTGTGGGTGGAGCACTCATCTGGCTTGTTATGATTTTCTTTTTCTGAGATGTTTTTTTTTTTTCATCGGGCAGTAACAATGCTATACAGAGCAATTAATCTGAAAATTCCTGAGTTGAACTAACAATTTTTGAAACATTCTCTGTGAATATTATGAATATTAAATGCTTGTGAGAAAAATCTTTTTAAAAATGTAAAAACTTTTAAGCAAATTTACTGACGTAAATACAAATGTACTGAAATGTGCATGACACCACATGGCACGGCATGTTATTTTATTTTACCAAGTAGGATAACAGAACTGAATTCACATTTGTAGTGATGATCCAATGCATTGTATAACCTTTTTAGCTTGCACCAAATTTCCATGCTTGTCCCTAGAAGGGCAATTAAAACAAATACAAATGAGAGACCGGATTAATCAAAAATCAAGTAGTAAAACTCATTACTGTGGTTACCAGAGCTAAAAACATCCAAAAATGACTATGCTGATTCACATACAATTGCAGCTATAACGGGTCTGCAAATGGTTATTCCATTCAATGAATAAAGCCATGGAGCCCTTCCAAATGATGGGATTAGATTAACTGTGTGTATATTCCATCCTGTACAAGAGCAGTCAGGAGCAGAATATGCTGCACAGCTCAAAGCCCATTGAGACGCATTGAAAGGACCTGATGTGCGCTCTACATGCAAAAAAAGCAAGAACTGAAACTGAAGACTGATCCAGAATTGTGGTAAATTTTGAAAGTAATTGCTACTGAATTCGTTTTTACCAGTTGCTGATGATGGGGGTGAACTTTAACCCCGACCCCCCTCCCTCCCAAAAGAAATAGTGGGGGGTGCCCCTTTTCTTGGCACTGTATCCTGATTAAGAGAGTGGTTTTTGTTTACATTTGTTATCATTTTTTAGTTCTCTCACATGATATATTGATATGTATCTGTGTACCCATACTTCTTAACCTATACTGCAAGATCCATAAAAATCACCAAATGTTCAATACTGCATTGATTCAATAATTACAGTACAACATATGGATGCCTTTCACTTGTACATTATAGCAGTTATTCAAAAAAATGTATGTGCATTAAAATTTTATTTTCTCTCTATTGGCAATCAAAATAGGCTGAAAGGAAATTATGTCCGCACACACATACACACACAGTGCTTTGAGAGTAGCTCCTCAAAACTCAATTGCTGCAAAGTCAATATGCATGTAAAGTCTTATCTGTTATTGTACAATTCCATCGCTTATTTCTTTCCTCTGCTCCCAAGCAAAAGAAAATATGGATGTGTATCACATGTTTACATTCACAACTTGGACAATTTCTTGCTTGATGTTTTAGGATTGTTTATAGTAAATAAATCAATGTTGGAGAGAGACAGAACATTTGTCTCATTTTATCTGCGAGCTTCACAAGTCTTGAGTGAAAATGTAATGTGTTTAATCCACCAGTGGATTATTCATAGCTCATCATCCAATAATTCAAATTACTCTGCAGATGCCAGAGAAAAATATATCATAACTCTTAGATTTGACACCCAAGTTAATCTCATTGAACATGTTACTGTCCACACTTGACTCAAGTAAATTACAAAACCAATGGCGTTATGCTTGCTAAAAAATTTTTCTAAATAAGGCATTTCATTATGTTTATTATTTGTTTTAAAGATCAGCATACAGCTTTTTGAATGGTAACCCTATGGGTACAGTGAATTCTGCTCTAGCCCCTGGCATTGCTGTTAATTAGCACAGAAACAGATAGAAACCATCCTTCACTCACAAACAATGTTATGGGCCTGGTTTATGAGTTGGGATTTATGGTAATTTATTTGCCAATTGACACCTGAGGGGAGACTGTAAGGGCCTTAAAGTGTGAGAGAGGGAAAAAAAAACAATAAAAAAGTTTTCACGGTCACCACAGATAATCTCTCATTGGAATTGATGTAACTTCCACTGCAACTATGGATAAAAACAATTGCCTGTGAGGTTGTTCCACTGGGAATATGATTGCTATTTGTTTCATTTTTCTAGTGGAGTTTTGTGTTGATTTATGTGTGTTTATACAAGCAAAGATCAACAAATGAAACATTGAAAGTGATGTAATTTGTTCTGCCTGCAATTACATTTAAAGGCATAATTAGCCCATGCTTTTTTACAGTTTTGCATGCCTACCATAATTTTAAAGATTGTCTTGTTGACGAGTCAGAAATATTTTTTTAGGGCTGTCGATCGATTAAAATATTAATCGTGATTAATCGCAAGATTGCCCATAGTTAATCGCGATTAATCGCAAATTAATCGCACATTTTTTATCTGTTCAAAATGTACCTTAAAGGGATATTTTTCAAGTGTTTAATACTCTTATCAACAAGGGAGTGGACAAATGTGCTTGCTTTATGCAAATGTATGTTTATTTATTTTTGGAAATCAATTAGTAACCCAAAACAATGACACATATTGTCCAGAAACACTCAAAGGTACTGCATTTAGCATAACAAAATATGCTCAAATCATAACATGGCAAACTCAAGCCCAACAGGCAACAACAATTTAACATTACTTAGTAATATGAGTACTCACACAATGTAGTGTGTCCAACTTTACACTTATAAAGGTTCACTAAAACATCCCGTTTTTTAAGCATTAACACAAAACAATGGACCTCAATGCATCGCAACAACAGACACATTGTACAACAAGTACATTGGTCAGCTAAATTTTCCATTACTCAAAGATCATTCCCTGGATCCCTCACACTTCTAAAGCAAATCACACAATGTAATTGTGTCCAACCTCACATGGGGAAAATAAAGGCTCACAAAAACATCCCCTTCTACTATGTGGGATTAAAACAGGATGATACAAAATAAAACAAACAATAAATAAATAAAGTGAGCAGGAAACAGTGGAAAGGGAGTATAATACAGAACTAGGACTCGAACTAGGATATTGCAGTTAGGCTATACTTCCATGTTTTTGGATACAACAGTTAGGTTATACTTCTATTTTTTGTACCGAGCCAGTTGCTTAAACAGACAAGCCTGTTTACATTGTCGGAGGACAGGGCAGCTCCCTTCTTCTGAACAATATGCCCAAACAATGAAAAACTGTCCACGCTGTTTTACTCGGGAAAACATGGATTCCCACAGAAATCGCTGCTTTATTTTATTGTTAAGGAGTATATTAAATGAGTAAATAGAGTGAAACTGTGAAACTAGTTAGGCTGCAGTAGTACTGAAGTGTAAATATGATATCACTGTCAGGTGTTTTGTTATATCATTTGCAGCATTTATTTCTGAGCAAAATAACTTTTTCTAGCTAAGCTGGCTTGCAAAAAAAGTTGCTGATGGATATCGTAACTTTTAAATTCTACATATTGCTATAATGAATCGGAAACATAAACGATACTAACGCATATCTCATAATCACACACCCACATGAAAATGCAGAAAAAGCCTAAATACACCATTTTCCTTTCTTACCACAAACTACAAATGCCGCCATTTATCTTACTATGACATCACCAATCCGGAAGTCGGAGCTCAGATATGATGCTCGAATTCCTGACCTATAATTCCGAGTTCTACGGCCATTCAGTTGCTTTTTTCACAAGTCGGACCTCGTGTTTTACTCGTTTTGAGTTGTCTTGAATGCGACATAAGGGTTTGGCAAATGGTCATCATAACAGAACGTGCGTTAATGCGTCAAAAACATTAGTGGCATTAAAACGAATTTGTGTTAACGCGTTATTATCTCGTTAACTTTGACAGCCCTAATTTTTTTACAAAAAGTCAAAGATAAAATCACCCAGTGGATTATAGTTTTTGTGTGTTTGTTTTGTGTAGCTTGACACTCAAATCTCCAAAGCTAAACTGGCATCTGTTCGGCTTCAGGTCTGCTAGTCTTAACATCCAGTCTTGCTCCTGAAATAGCCGTTGGATTGTAGAACAGCCCATTGTTCCCTGCTATTCTATCTTTTTAAGAAAGAGCCCAAGTTAATCCTACATCTCAGCAAAACTGCCTTGTAAGATATTTATTTTGACAAGCTATCCCATTTGGAGGCAATGGCTGTGGTACTCTCAGCCATGTGGGGATCATGGTCCCCAACAAATAACGATGAATGATGGCAAAAAACAGAGTTGTCCTTCTTCATGGGAGAAGAGGTCTGGCATTCTATTTCAAAAACTTAATCATTATAAATAATTATTCAGTCAGCTTAATTTATGAAATACCAAGTGGACTCTTGGATTAAATTGTATATGAATGCTGACTCATGGTTTAATAAGGGCATGGGAAACTTAATGGATGATGAATGGAACATTTTTGTAAATGTTAGCAATTGTGTAAGCTATAAAGATGCTCACATTTATTGATTGAATTTTGTTAATAATGTTTAATATATTTGACAATTACATTTCCGTATTTTTTTTTCACAGCTGAGACAGCAACGGTACAAGATAGAAGTTTTCAATGGTCCCACAAGATTCAAAATCCCAAGATTTGATTTGATCAAGATCTGATCCCAAGATCTGATCAAGTCTAGGTCTAAAATTCAAATGATGGTCGTGTGCTTTTGCAACTGCAGACCTCATTGCGTCTTGTTTTATTTTCCTGATGAAAACTTTAAATCGTATTTTAGCTCTCTTTTGTTCTCCTTTTACCAAGACTGCCAGTTAAAGCCCTCATTAAATGCAATCAAGGTGACTCTTCTTATTTGAAATAAACCATAAAATATGCGAGGAGAGTACTGTCAGCAGAAGCCAAAAGGTCATTTATCTGTGTAATTTTGTCATTGTTGTCAATGGGGAAAAGGTTGGGGCTAGCAAAATGTACCATCTGTGTTATTCTGCAGCATATACAATACATGTAGAGCACCACATATAGTCATAAATGGTTTGGTATAAACTGCAATGATGAACCAGTGCTTTCAGTGCAAAAACTATGAGTAACAATTGGAATATTGGGGATAAAGTAACACATTATATCTAGCTTTATTCTTACTAGCTGGGGAGTTTAGAGGTTTATAATCTGTTAGAATCAGTACTCGGAAAACTCACAAAGTTATGTATTATGTTAAAAATATAATATATGTGTTTATAAAAATTGTATTATGCATAAATAATGATATTAAACGCATAAAACATATGTCCTCAAAGGCCAAACATACTCCCATACCCTGGGCAACGCAGTCGCAATTGTGCATTGTTCTATGGATCTACCAGTCACAGTCAACACTGGCATGGTCTGAATTCAGTATGAGACCTTGGGGATCATCGATGCACCAGTGTGGTGCCTTAACAGAATGAGTTACCCAGGAGCTCCTGGGCAAACATGTTTCAGTTGTATATGGCCATTTGTTCTGTTCACAGAAGGGCTTTCCAGACATGTATTTATCTTGCAACATGGATTTGGGGTAGAATTATTGAGGGTAGAGAGTACCTTACAAGTTCCCTGATCCTCAAATGTGGACTGAAGGGTAAAACTCACATCGAGATAAATTTTAGTGACACAGATGTTGTGATTTTTTTTTCCAGCCATAATTTTTAACGTACTGTATTTGCCTCACATCAGATCAAAAACTTTCATTAAGTAATTCATTTCATTAAGTTCAAGTAATGTTTCAGGTTCACAGCAATGGAAGGTAATTTGCACATCTTCATTTTGCAAAAGAGAGAGAGTGGGATTGATGTGCATGGTAACAGATGAATATGAGCGATATTACAATTTCTGATCCCTAATCTGGCAATCTGTCTAGCTCTACCTAAAATCAATATCCCGCTATCATTGCTGGTGTTTTATTGACTTCATTTTAAGACACACTAGTTTTTGAAATTGAGTGTGCAGCTACAGTGGAGATTGGTTGTTATGTTTCTCCTAATTGATTGTGAGCTATTCCTGGCTTGCCTACACCCTCCTCCCCATTCCTCTTAAAACTGATTTATTGCTGGTGGTCTACCTGAGTGGAATACTTCTCTCCATTATGTATATTCCACTGATACATTATTCCTTGGGTCCCACTGGAATTGATGTAATTCTAAACAACAGATACATAAAAGTTTGATTATTGGTCACTCAAGGTCAACAAGGTTCTGCTAAATTTGAGATAGGCACACAACAAAAACAATATATTATGGATTTAAATGGTTAGGCTATGCTAGAACAGAACCCAGGTGGAACAAAAGGTGTGGTTGAAGAATTTAGATTTTATTTTTCCACAATATCTTAGTGACATCACCTACCCATGTTTCTCAATTGTGTATGTTGGTTGTTTTCGCCTTAACGATCAAAGTTGTATCTGCCTAAATCAAATCAAATGAATGTGGCATTGCTGGTAAAAAAAAAAAAACATTTGAATTGATTTGCCGAGTAATCGCAGCATATGAACATTAAAAGCATCAATAAAGCCGTCGGATGCAGCAACACCCCTGCCTGGGTCCCAAACACAAAGCTAATTTCAAAGCTCCCTTTCATTGACAGGGCCGTTAATTAGCACACGTTCATCAGTGTCCGCCAACCACACGGCTGTCGTTTGTTTTCCTGTCACGCAGCCTACTGTACCTCAGCAGAATGGGCAGGAAGTGGCTGCATTAATATTGCCATCAGATCCCCATTCAGAGGTCAGCTTTAATCATTATGGATTAGTTCCACGTGGGTACAAGGAAACAACTGATGGGAGGAGAAAAAAGAGCAATGATAACGTGCTGAATCGGAGTGTGACCGAAAAGTTGAAAGGGGCAATATGTTACAATCGAGCATAATGACATTCAATCTGTTTGTCTGAAAAGTCGTTTTTTCATGCAGAAAAATGAGAAAATCTCAGATCTGAAGTGAGAGTATTTTTTAAATGTTTTTTTGTGTCCTAAACATTTTGTGGAGGCTAATATGTGTTGTGCCAATTATACTCATTTTGTTTCCGAGTTAGCAGTCAGCAGATTTAGGACAGGATTACAATGGCTGCAGTTTAGTTTTTGAGTTTTTTTTTTTCAATGTTAGATTGTTTTGGACTGTTATTAGTTAATGGGTTCCAAAATAAAGGCAGGGCCAGCTAAAGTTTTGTCGGGCAGAAGTTCAGGGAATAGCTTACTATTTTAATCTGCCTAACAAATCAAAAATTAGCAGGGGTACAGTGGACAAAAAAAAGAGAGAAATAGTTGCATGTCAATGGTAGCCTAACACAGTTGTGTAAACCACAGGAGCAATGAACCAGTTGTATTTATTTATTCATTTATTTATTATCAATGCATGTTATTATTACCACCAGACATAACCTGGTGTTAGATATTAAATGTGGAGATATGACAATCTCATTTCACCCCTTACTTTTTTACTTAAAATAAAATAATATGCTAATATACACTTCATGCGTAATATATTTATTTAATTTTTATTGTATTTTTTTTTACCATTGCAATAAACTGCTGAATGGATTATTGTGAATGTCCCATATTATTAATTTGCTGAAATCTTTTGATTTACTGAAGGTTGGTATTCTCTATTTTTTCATCACATGACGTCAAATAAGACAAAGACAAATGCCTGAATCATTTGAGATTATCTGCTAGAATAGTCATTAGTTTTGAGGTGTGACCAGCACTCTGACAAAATCAGATAGGGATTGCAACTCAGTCTTAACAAGGTCAAATTTTGTTTCAGTTATTGGAAGGTTAGCTGTCTTATATTATATTTGATAAACCGTAATACCCCATAAAAATAAAACATAATAGCATTAATTTAATTTATAATCTAGAGATTATTAGATGTGATCAAATAGGCTTTTATCTGATAAGTAACCTGGTGGTTTAGAATTTATTTCCTGTAATTAATATGATATACAGATTTTCAGACCGTGACTAAGCAGTGTTTGACTGCCAGTTCTCCTATGTAACAGCTTTAACAGTGGCACCTAGAGCAGTTCTGTAATACTCTGTAGTACTTACCAAGCATGTATAAGTCATAAATTTGGGGCCATTGACTTTGTGTCCTTGCAACATTCAATTAAATCGTCCTTTCATTTTAAATTACTGTGACATTTATTTATTTTTTTTTCCGTGATAGATCCAAATTCATACCGAGCTCCAATTTACACCTGTTTGGCAGAAAGTAATCTACATATAGCAGTTTAGAGAACAGGCCTCCGATTGTAACTCCTGCATATTTCCCTGTGTTCATACAGACACATGGGTCTGTTTATTGTTTTCCATTTGTTTGACTTTGAGTGAGCTTCACTGAGAGACTCTGTGATTGCTCTGATTCATGGTTGTGTCTTCTATGGGCTGCCTTTTGTCTTTTCTCAGGAACTGCTGATATTCAGGCCTCTTGCTTAGTGGGTCTCTTAGTATCCAGAGAGAGAGGCCATGCCTAAAGGTTCTGACAAAAATATGGGTTTTAGCTTGAATTATACATGTACTATACTTGCCTTCTCCAGTGGGTAATAAAAATAGGGGAAACTGTCTGCCAAGTAAAGCGAAAATGCAATGTGATGTTGGTGCCCTGTACAAACCTGTGCTTTACGGTACAGCATATAAGAAATATGCTATGCTTTTTATCCAGTTTATTCCAGTTCCTGGCATTGGATAAGATGACAAGGCAACTGTGGTAATTCATTATTTATTACTATGAGACACTGAGTTGGTTCATTACAACAGCATAAAGCCAGTTGCAGACACTTTAAATCTCCACTGGTGCTTTGCAGTCTGTCTAGAAAAGCTAGTCTCGAGCATCCAAATGAAGATAACGTCAAAAGGTCACTGAGTCTTTCTGCTGGAATTGGAACAAGGAATACTGGCTGCAGTACACCTCTGGCGCATTTAGTGCCATTTCATTTGGTAAGCTGTTCAGAAATGAAAAAAAGAACAGATGGTTCATACTGACAAAAGTGTCTGAGTTCACAAATGGATGGATGATGGAATGTATGGGACATATCAAGGGAGACTTTGACTCGTGAAATGGAGGTGTTAATGAGCCAATGCAATGTTCCAGTTTTACAAACTGACTCTGTTTAAAGAACAGTGATCTGCCAATGTGCTTATTCAAAGCACGTGCCTCTCATGATTGTACACTCCTATTAGTAATTAATTATACAGCGCTTCAGCAATGTGATTTTGTAATGAAAACATTTCCCTTCTGAAAACAGATGTCAGCCATGAGCATAGTGAGCATAACTGAGGCTCAGCAACTGGAGAGGCTAAAGAAAAACAGTTTGGCAAATTAAATAGCTCATTCACCATTATTTAACATCATTGTGCTGACTTGCACCAAGTGCTCTCCAAAAACAATTCCCTGCATCATAATTAGTCTCTGCCACCCAATCATAGAAATGGCATTTGGATAGGTTCTATCATGTTTTTGTTATCTATCAATCAACTGAGTGACCGTGATAACTTAATGTATTCACTTAATTCTCAAGAGTTTCTGGAAAAATGTGTACACAGTGTTTACATCTGTATTGAATCATGCCTGACTCTTCAACTATTTACAACTATTTTAAATATGTTGTCTTGTGTGTTTGTGTGCAAACATTTCAGAATTACATCTTGACATATGTATGCTTTATGTTTGGCATTAGGCAACCATGACTATGTTTAGTGGTTGCCTTGTATTTCCAAATAATTTTGGTAGTAGGAACATATAAAATGACGTTGTGATTTTATGCTCGTCTTGAGAATCACAAGTTATATGTCTTGGCTCATAGACCACTACAAATAGTACTGCATTAAATTAGGTACTGATCCAATTATTGCATTTTTGTTAACACTGAAAATATCACCTCTCACTTATAAATAATGCAGTTTGTAGCATTTCTTATATACATTTCCTCATTCAGTTTTACCCAAGACCTATGGGTTAATCGTAAGGGGATACAATCAGGTGTAAATCATCAATCAGTACGTAGTGGTAAAAATTATATGGAAATTATGATCGCTCATTGATCCATCCAGGATCAAGTATCTCTCAAAGCCATGGTATAAGATCCCACCTCACAGTAAAAACAACATGAGTAAATACAGGAATGACTCATATCCCATTTATGAGTAATAATGTACATATCCCATTTGCATGAGGTTGTCCTGTAGACAGGGAGCAGTAGGCTTAGTAAAACATTTTTTCTTCCACACATAAATCCAGTATTCTTGGTGTTCCTCATAGCATTGATGATCTGCATGAGCCATCTGAGACACAGGCTGGAGACCCTGAAGCCCTTTCTTTACTGGACTAAACCCACACTTGCTGGCAGCTCATTCCTCAAATGAGACTGTCCAGGGTGCATTCCTTATTGCATGTATTGAGTGCTTGTCATACACAACAGAAAAAATGTAGCACAAATGGAAATAAATATCTGCCAAAGAAGAAGAAGAAATATCAAAGATGGGACAGGCCTACACACATTCTAAAAAGATTTTTTAGTATTACAGAAAACTAAACAATGAAAATAATCCTACACATAGAATGCAGGGATGTCTGAATACAAGGTTAGAAAGAAAAAAGGCTCACAGGCACATAAAGGGGTGATTGACGGTCCGTAAGAAGGACAGGTTCCCGCTCTCGTGTTATTGTTAGTCCTGCGGAAATGAAGAGAGGAGCAATGCCAGCTGGGACTCTGCCCAGGGTCAGTCCGCTCAGGTGGATGTGCTTGCTCTGCTGCACTGACAGAACCAGCCCTGCTGGAAAGGTCACAGGCCTCTCTGTTATTATGGGGTGGTTCCTATCTCACCTTGTAACAGTCTGAAGTATAGAACACAAATATTTGAAGATATGGCTTTATTGATGCAGAAAAGTTGCATTTATTTATTTATTTATGTCACACACAACCCACAATCATTTCTTCATTTTTCCATTAATACAGAGATCATATTAATTAATTATTTGGGCATTAGGACACAAAGTAATGTGAAGACAAACTCACTCATCGACCACTCCATAAGTCAAATTTTCATTTGACCTCATCATTGCCTACATGGAAATGTATTAGTTGCTGTAGCAATTTCGGTTCTATCCTATGGCTCACTGGAGGATAGCTGTATTGATATACCCAAGGGGTTACTGACATTCAAGGGATTTTTTGTCTTCACAATCTCTGCTAAATGTCAAGTATGTATGTCATTCACCTGACAATATGCATTCAAATCCATATTAGGCCACAAATGATTGCTCAGCATGAAAGTAACTAGTAAATGCAGATAAGGGAAGATTAGGGGGTAATTTCTGTAAGACACTAGAAAAATAAAATCACATTTTGTGATAAAGATATAATTCCAATTCTTTTGTCAAAATGAGAGCCACTTGACAGCTGTAACTGTTAAAAAATAATTGCCTTTTTTAATTCCAGTTCAGCTCAAGAAATATTAGCATATTAAACTTGAAGGGTGTATGGGGGTGGGTGTATTGCCTTTGATCATTTATATTTCTTGATCTGGTCATCAGTCAGGTCCATAATAAGGACTGCAACCATCTTCCTCAGGGAAAATAATTGTAGTTTTGCTTTTATCTGTTTTTTTTTTTTTTTTTTGGGGGGGGGGGGTCCAAAATGGCAATATGTGAATTATTTCCATCCATAATAACTCTATATGAACAGTGCTGACAGAAATGTAATAGTTCACACACAAGACCATGAAGCCCAGGGAGTATTAACTCTCTCAGCCCTCCCTGCTGCCCCATAATTTAGCAACAGAACTGCTATAGTTGCTACTTCAGCAAAAAATCTGGAAGTAATATTAACTGAAAGACCAAATGAGGTTTTTGAACAGATCTCTGTAATTGTATTTAATTCTAAGCCTGAAAATAAGGATAATATTTGTGAAATAACCATGAAGGAAAAAATTGATTTTCATAAAATGATAATAATAATTATTATGGAAATGTATTATAAAGTCATTCTGCTTCGCTGTATTTCATAATCAAAAGCCATGTTGCACTGGCTATTGGTTACCTTTGTTTGATATACCCTGTAAATGCAGGATATTTAGAGTGGAGCAGCAGCTGGCCAATATGTGTGTGGCCAGAATCTCTTGTGTCCCTTTATTAAATACATGTTCCTGGGTCTTTTGTCTCCTGAGGACTGGGTAAATATTGATACTGCACAGTATTGACTTTACTTTTTTGTATTGACTTTCCTTTGTTTGAGGGAAATCTAATTCCACATTTCAGTGATACATAGATTG
Source organism: Anguilla anguilla (assembly GCF_013347855.1). NCBI lineage: Eukaryota > Metazoa > Chordata > Actinopteri > Anguilliformes > Anguillidae > Anguilla > Anguilla anguilla. The sequence continues at coordinate 20,113,597 of NC_049216.1, read as the reverse complement.
GGATCTCCCTGATGCGCTGTATATTTTAGGACTCATTACGTTAGTCTTAAAAGCAGATTGTTTCTCCAGAAATTACTGAAGAGAGAAGTTGTTAGATAATTATTTCCATAATGGATGTGTGGCCATCTGAGACCAGGGTCACTGGAAAGGGGTACCAGTGGTCTAATCCTCCCTTCCCACTTTCAGTTTACCTCACATGTGTTTCAACATAAGCAAGTCTGCCAACTTTATCAGTGTTATATCAGAACTGACTGTCTGACCCCTAGTCGACAAGTTGTCAGGAGTCCCAAATGGTCTTGACAAGAGTTCTGTATTGTGGAGTTACAGTGCAGTATGTTTTACAGTATATATATATATATATATATATATATATATATTTATATATATTTATATAGCACTTTCCATACATGTCTGTAACACAAAGTGCTTTACAGAAAGAGAAGCCAAAATAAAAGAATATATGTCTTTCTATGAGTTTGAACCCCCTACGTCTGATTCCCCTACTGAGTCTGATGTGTATTCATTTGTATTTAAGCACATAGTATAATTCTTACATTTATTATCACACAATTAAGTTGAAGCAGACAAGATACAGTCTACAACCATTTTATATGTTAAGGACTCTATAACTGATACAAGAGTCTCAGTGAGCAAGATGGCTGTAGCGGAAAGTGTGTTTCTAACAGATGAAGGGTAGAACTGGGTGACGAGATGCAAGCAAACTTCACACCAAGAGTATATATATATATATATATATATATATAATTAATTATTTAGAGTATATATATATAATTATTATTATTATATGCAAATAGATAGCTGATAAAGGTCTCTTGGTCCCATATGGTGTGCAAGCTACATACCACAACACTTTGAAGGTTGTGTCTGCACATTAATTATAATTTATGTATATTTATCCCACACATTTCTCAAAGTTACTGATTCTCAGATCTGAAAACCTTCTCCAGAAATACTTGTTTGAATTGGTGTAGCAGTATGTATTAGTACCTAATTTCTGTTAACAAAAAAAAATAAAAAATTATATTTATATTCCTTGTTTTTACATTCCTTTGAGAGTGGTTGAGTGAGTGTTTGCCTTTGAGAGACTAGAGTGGTTCAAGTTTTCAGAACAACCTATTGTAGTGCAGTTAATTCTTCACTTGAATAATATTTTCATATTTTGATATTATAATACAGAGGCAGGGCCGGCCCGTGGCATAAACGGTCTATGCGGTTGTTTAGGGCCACAAACGCTAGGGGGGCCACACGACCACGAGGGGGGGCCACACGATCCAATGTTTATCTAAGGTAAATAACGTTATTTTCGCAATTACGTTATTCATCCCCTATCGCGGAATTAGTGGTATAAATTTTAAATGGAACCGAACATTTCATAACAATGTAATGTAAGAAAGATTTTACCAAGCGAACTCCCCCCCACCCCCTGCTCGACAGAATGCAACACAACCCCCCTTCCGCTTAGGGCCACCAAAATCCTAGGGCCGGCCCTGTACAGAGGGAATACTAAGCTGGTGGATGCTGGCTATTTTATTGAATTCACATGTGGTGTCTGGACTGAATGTTCAAAACCAATGCATTGTTTTCATGACACAAGTGATGTGGAATGAATGTAAACCCTTGTCTAGAAATAACCCTACTCCTAATTTAAATACTTAATGAGACTTAATGAGAGTAATACTGATGTAATGGAGGCCAACTTAAAGGCAAGGCTGTCTGGCAAATGAAGTCCCATTGTTGCATAAAAAATCAAACATAATTTAAATCTCTTAAATTAAATGCCTTAAATAATCTTTCCTATTCGGTTCACAGCTCTTCATATTTAAACAATGAAAAACACAATGCTGCTGGCTATTGTGATCGGTACGGCCTTTAAAATAAATAAATAAATATATTTCTAAAAATGACAAAAAAAAGCCATCAATGCTTAATTAGGTGTTGCTATAGAATGTTTTGCCATTAAATGGTAAATATAGGTCATTATGTAATTAGCAGTGCATGTGAATAGCCATGTTGGAAAAAAGGCAGTCAAGTCTGGCGTTGTGCATTGTGAGTGTGTTTACGTGTGATTGCCCTTTACGTTTTAACATTACCATACCCTCTTTATTGATTACTTATAAGTCAATGTTTTTTTAGGAGTGGAGTCATTTTGATTGCTCCATTTTGATTGCTCCTATATATACATACAACCCCTAACAACCTATGCTGTTTAGATAAGGCATGGATTCATGTTGTTTTCGCAAAATTCTGACCCTACACAGTAGAGATCAAGATTTTTCAGACCTGACAACATTTTTCCAATCTTCAATCATCCACTTTTGGTGATCACTTGCCCAGTAGCCTTATCTTCCTGTTCTTCCTTACAGGGGTGGAACCAAGCATGATCTTCTGCTGCTGTAGCCCATCCATTTCAATGCCTGACATGTACATTTAGAGATGCCTTTCGGCCCATCACTGTTATAAACAGCTGTACAGTAATTGCAGCATTTGTGGCCTTTCTGTTAGCTTGGAGAAGTCTGCCTATTATTCTCTGACCACTCTCATTAACAAGGTATTTTCACCCACAAAACTGCTGCTCGCTGGATGTTTTTTGTTTATCGTGCATTTCTCTGTAAACTCTTGAGTCTGTACTGCATGAAAATCTGAGGAGGGCAGCTGTTTCTGAGATGCTGGAACCACCACATCTGGCATCAAAAAATTATACCACAGCCAGTTTCTTAGAACACATGTCCAGCCACTGCCTGCATGTAGTGGTCACAAATTACTTGTTTTGATGTAACTCGTCCGTGCTTGGACTGTGAGATAGCCAGTTAGGCTTTTAGCTGTTATGTTTTTTGCCACATTTGAATTTGTGTGGCAGGTTATGCTATAAAAAAGCAAACAACCTGTGCTCAAAAGTTTCTGTTTTACTGTTCTTAATTCAAAGCAGCTTTCTTTTTGATTTAATGAGCGCAATGGCTCAAAAGTGTGATCCGCCTGGCTTGTCTCTTGCTGAAATCATTACAGTGTAAGGGTCACTGTTAATTCAATTAATTCAACTCTTGAAATGGATAAGCTGTGCTCAGTCAGGTAGATTTAATATTGACAATTGTATTGTGTATGATGATCCTAGGGGTGTTTGTGAATCCATTTAAGTTTAGTTTGTTATATATGATGTTTCCCCCAGGTCATCAATGGTTCAGAATTAGCAGCCTAATGCCACCTAAAATATATGTCCAAGTACTTTCTGTACAAGACAACACAGACAAACTCTCAGCTGTTTCCATCAGCCTGGCAAACTCATGCCAAATATATTCATAGAGGTTAGAAATAGATTTAAACATCAGATATCAATCAGCTGTACATAGCAATGCCACTATGAACAATAAATATCATCAGACATGAATCAATATTAATTGATCTAGTCTGCTGCTCTCTACATCTGCACTCTAAAGAAAATTATTTTCCTAATATGGAAATAAAAATAATAAAATAAGGGGAATAATTTTAACTACTTTTATTTTCATTTTATTTTTTAAGAAGGAGAATATGTGACATGTTTAGGGCAAACGTTTGATAAGAAAATGGAGGTTGGACAAAAAGAAGTGTTGTCATTACAGCTCTTAGTTTCTGCAGGTTGTGATTCAAACCATCTACAAAAGGTATGAGAACCTTCTCGGCAGAGGTCCTGAAAAACAAAAATGTCCAACACAGCTGAATGCATTTCAAAGGCTTTGGGGAGTCAGCAGCTTTGGCCCTTTGGCCCAGTACACTGTTGCTGAAAGGGATGGTTGCTGCCAGCTCCTAATAAGGATAGTGCTAGAACACCAATACACATGCACATGAAAACAACCCTGAGGCTATTTCACCCCGTAATAAAAAGTCTGCAACCTGACCTTCTGAGATCCTATTTCACCCACATTTATTAGTCATTTTTTTCATTAAACTCGTGTGATGTTTTTTTATCATTATTTATTTATTTTGTTTGAAAATAAATTACGGTTTAGTATTTGACACATCTTAGAAGTTATTGAAGATGGGCTCATTATTTAGAAGAACAATGCACAGGACCTTAGCCCGGGAAGTAAACGACCTATCCAGCGATGAGGAGCCACTGTTCCAGCCTAGCATAGCTGAAGACAGTCAAATAAATGTGAGTAACATTTCTGTCTCATTGTGCAAGGGAAACTATATTAACATTTTTATTTGTATTTTTACTTGTTCTGTAGCAAATACAATTTTAATAAAATAAATTGGTAAATGGTCACATTGTTCTTTGTTAAATTGAACATCAGCTTAGGTATTTTGTTTTCATTAAATAATGATAACGATGTCTGAATCTTGACATGTCAGCACTGTTTGGGCTCAAATATGTTTTTTTTTTTTTGTTTTTGTTTGTTTGTTTGTTTTTATATATTACTGAAATATCTGTATTTACCTGTTATTATATATGGAATTCAGCTATATCAGATGTCACATATTTTTTGGTTCTTGCCTGTGGTTCTTTCCTGCTGTTAATATAATGTAGTTTTATTATTATTTGGGTAGTTTTGTTCATGTTTTATAATTTAATGTTCAACAGGGTTGGTTGGCAAGTTGTCAAGTGAGTCTGCCTATTCTTGCGCTTACTTCTTCCCTCTTCAGAATTACTGCACTTCAATCCCTGATTTTTATCTTTGCATCACAGTTCTATACTTATGAAACTCTGTCATACCACTGAGTTTTTTGGATTGCAGAAGTTCAAATAAGGGATTTTTGTGAACATAGCATACTGTTCAGTGACATATCCTCCAATCCACTTCTAAAAAAATACTACCATCACTAGCAATTGACCAGCTCCATCGTGTTTGAATGCCTGTCCCCTTTCACCAAAATTAAGCATACCATAGATTCCTTTGCATTGTGGACAAAAGGAGATGATTGCAAGCCATCGTTGTTTGAATGCATCTGTATCTTGATCTCTTCAAACATTTTCATGACAGTTTTAAAGTCAGTACCCTTTGAAATGATCAATAGCACTCCTCCATTTAGATGAACTGACATTACATTGCCTGAACCTAAGAGCACACCATTCCATGGAAAAATGCAGCTTGGACAGCACCCATTGGAAGGAATCAAATATCTAATTTGTATTGTAATAATGGATTATTTGTGTTAGACTCTCAGAACAATACAGCAGAATTTGGTGCCGTTTAAGAAAACAATAATCAATTTATGTACAAATGTATTGGCTGTTTGGTTTATATATTAGTTTGAAATGTGTATGTATTGGTTTGTCATTGATGCATCTATTGGTTTGCCATTTACGTCTATATTGGTTTGCACTGACACATCTATTGGTTTGGTATTTATGCATATATTGGTTTGTAATTGGTGCTTCTATTGGTTTGATTGTCATGCATATTGAAATTGAGTGGTGCATGCCCTTATTCACCAGTGCCTTGCGTTAGGGCTAGCATTTTGCCATGACTATGAAAATAGGAACATTTTTCACTTTTCACTTTAGGAAAGCTAAAGGTTCTGCTTTTAATTTAAAAAAAGATGACTACTGCTAATCTCCACACTTTTCTATTTTCCCATACATTTTTGACCCATTTTTGCAATGCTGGGTTGACTGAAAGTGTTTTTTTTTTTAAATAACACTTTCCATTAAGTTGACTTGACCGTTTTGATTGAATCCAGGGGTGAGTCTCTGATTGCCCTTGGCAAAGAGTTCTACAAAAATGAGGCCCAGTAAGTGAAAGATCGATTACTCGTAGGCTTTATGTGACCTCTGGGGATGGTTAGCAGGCCTTTGTGTTGCCTTACGGAGGGCACAGAGTTGTAATATCCGTTAAAATGAAATCAGGCAACGAAGATGGGCTTGGCCATTCACAGCTATATATTTTAGGTAAAATAATCTTGATAAGACTTCAAAGGCAGGCTGGAAGACAGTGTAAATGGGGTCTGTGTGATCTTTAGCCCTGCCCTGGTTAGATATTTTAAGTGTGACATGAACGTATTGCTATTTTGCGGCAGTATCATTTTTACTCATCTTAGTAATGAAGTTGGGGGCTCTTAAAAAGAGATCAGAGATGAGAGATGCCCAATAAAGTTGAGTCTCATCAGCAGTGAATTATAAATGAAGGCTAATGACATTAAATAAGAAAAAGCATATACATGTTGATAATGGATCAAAGGTTAACCTGTGATGGACACTGTGGAGACAGTAGTGACAGGGTACCAAAAAGGACCTTTGGTAGTGACAATGAGAAGTTTACAGCTTTTCGTGCATTGTCTGCATAATCATGAACAGGATTCTGTTTTAAGGTTGACTGCATTTAATGGCATATATGTGTATTTGCTGCAGTGCATCTGATTTGTACTGAAGAAGCAATGACTATTAATAAGAGTAGGAGGGATCTTATCTGAGCAACGTACTGTGGTAAGCGGAGTCCCCCTCTTGCTTATTTGTATAAATGACCTTGACAGGGACATTGAAAGTACATCAGTTAAATTTGCAGACAATACAAAACTGGGAGGCTCAGCTAACAGTTTGGAATCTACTAAAGTAATCCAATAATTATTTGTGCTTTATTTCCCAAAGCACATTGGTATTTTCTGATGGACTATATTTGAAAGAAGAACCCTGAGGACCAAAATCACCCTTTTTTGCTTAAGCCTGAAAATAAATGCAACAGTTTTATAATGGTTAAAGTGGCACGCTGTGCCACCCTTGTCCACTTTCAAACAAGGTGAAATTGGAAACAGGAAAGAATTTCATTAAGGCATTTACTCTCCTCCAAATTATTCCACTGTACTCTCCGCTGGGGTAATAAAATTATACAATATGAAATATATAGGCAGGGTTTAGAATGGGGGTTTGTTGTTTGTGAGATAAGAGCACGCAATTATGGGTGGGATATCAGGAGCAATGGGGCTGACGCGGTGACAAATGAGCCAAGTGAAAACTTACACCCCGCGCTAGCGCCAGTAACCTGGAATAATGGAGGCCGACCGTGGACCTTCACCCATATCTCCACACTGATTATGCAGGGAATCGGACTTTGCCCAGACCTGCCCTCCACCGATAACACACAACATCTCCGCCAAGATATAACTGCTGTTAGTCCTTCTGCTCCGGCACGAGAAGCAATGGTGCTGCAATGATGTCTGGATTCTTCAACGGTGCACTGTTCATACATATGGTGCAGCACCTAATTTGACTAACTTGTGTTTTTCCCCATGCACTTTCCAAAACCTAAACCCACAGAATTTTTTTTGTTTGTATTTCAGCTTGGTTCAATCAAAAACATTGAAAGGTCTGAAAGGTAAACAATTTTTACAATTGTATATTATCATGTATGGTCACATATTCACTTACAGTATTATTAGTGCATACAGAGGGAAAAAATATAATTCACAGTATGTAAATATTAACAATCATGTCTGTGGTGCTGTATCAATAGTCCACAGGAGGGTTAGACTTCTGACAGACAATTCAATCATATAGAATCACACTGAGAAATGCATTTGGGGAGAAAAAAAATCAGGGTCAATCTTTATTTTCATACATTTTATTATTGAATTGCATTCTGTAAAAATGTGAAAATAAAAATATGTATGTTACCCTGCCATCTTAAAGTTTTATCAACATTTATCAACAGTTTTATCAATATTTAAGCAGATATGGGCAAGTGGTATATTACATTATGCCAAAACATTTCATTAAGTCAGGTCACTATTTCAAGTCATGACTGCTCAGGTGGTTAAGATGAGTCACTTGATATATTTATTTAATTTGTTTCGTCCCACAGTCCAAAGACATGCAGGTAGGCTAATTGGAGACTCTAAATTGCCCTAATTGATTGTGTGAGTGTGTGCGGAATGGTGCGTGAATGGTATGCATTCCCTGTGATAGATTGGCGTCCTGTCCAGGGTGTATTACTGCCTTTGCACCCAAAGCATGCTGGGATAGGCTCCTGCGATTCTGCCCAGGATAAGCGGGTATAGATAATGGATGGATGAATAGCTTAGTTGGTGATGTTGAATTTCTGAACTTATTTTTAAAAAAGCTTTTATAAAAGTTTTTATGCTTTGTAAAAGTTAAAAATTCATAATGTAACTGGGTAGGGGAAAAATACTATTTTCCGAAAAGTGTTTTTATCATTTCATTATCTTTTATTATTTTGTTATCTTTCAGCTGTTTAAACTGCTGTTTCAATAGCTTCAATAGCTTTCAAAATCATTGTTATGTATTGTAAGTTCACATTACAAACTAAATAGAGAATGGATAGAGAAATGCCTTGGAATTGTATGATTGTCAATGCCGATGATTATGCAGAACCTTTCAGTGGGGGTGGGAGGTGGGTGTGATGTGAGCACTGTAACCCCTTGATTGAAGAGGAGTCTAATATAGCATTTCAGCCAGACTATTCCAGGAAAATTAATTATTTAAATATCATATTTTCTTTGAGGAATGGAAGAGCAAGTAGCCATCCCCCTTCTGCCCTGATAGAAATCTCTATGAAGATTCCTGTTTTTTGCAGAAATCAAGGACACAAAAGAGACACAAATTAGTAGTGTATTCTGTTCTGGTTTATTACAGACCAACAATGGCCTTGGTACAGGTATTTGGCTATACATACGTTATAAAAATGGCTGCAGGATGAAAGATTTGAGAGAGAAAGTTGTTGTTTTGCAGTTTCAATACAGAAGCAGTCTATGGAGTAAAATGCATTCTACTCTCTGCTCCAGTGCACAGCGGACTAGAGAAAACAAGCTAGAGTGACATCAGTCATGGGAGTTTGTGCACCACTGAAGCAATTGCTCTATCCGAAACAGCCCCATGTGCACAATTCACCTGGGGCCTTTGCATCGTCCACACCATATGTTTCATAGACGCTCCTATTAAGGGATCAAATTAATTATGAAAAAATGAATAACAATAAAAGTAGCATTCAAAATCTGATTGTGTTGGGGGAGGTACATAGAATGAAGGAGGGGGTGGGTAGAGAATGAAGGACTTTGATCTACCTTCATTGAACTATTAAAAATATTTTGGTGTAAAAAAAAGGTAAATGAAGCCAGGCCCCATACGTATCACCATTGCTACCCCAGCAGTTTTACAACCGATGTTAAAAATGGCAATACTGTTTCGCAATAACTATATAGCCACTGCAGCACCAATGTTTCCTTAACTCAGTTTTAATAACTTAAACAGGGAAGAGAGAGGGGAATCCATAAAATGACTATAATGGCTTTGTGCCTGTTAAACCATTGCAAGTACCATAAAAAATTACAAATATGACTCACAATGCACCAGCATTGAATTAACAGTGCACACAATTGAACTATCAGGGCAATAGCAGCACAGTGCGCTGTCTGGGCTATGCAATGCATATTTAAATTGGATTATTCACACCATTTTGCAAGAAGCAGGGCTGGGATCCCTTCTGTGAAAAACATGCAGTTTCCTTTTTCTTTTTTAAATAAATACATTTTTGTACTACTCCCTATCTTAGATGGTTTGAAATCATTTTGTGAGGTATGGTACTGCAGCTTTGTTAAAAATGTGCCTGTTGGTGCAACCCTGAAAACAAGTACTGACCACAATGGAGAAAAAAAATGAAGGCAGATATAATTTGGTTTTTGAAATGCATGCAGTGTTATCATTATGAGCTGTGAGGGCTTCTGTATGAGTGTACAAAATGATGCCAACAGGGAAATCCAATACAAAGATGAGAGGACTTACTGAGGAAAGATTATTGAAGATCTTCATGCTATTTCTTACAAACTGACTAAATGATCATGACTCTAAATAAGCAAAGCTGTACGTTAATTAAAAAAAGAGACACAGAGTACCTGTAAATAATGATACATGGTCAAAATTGATATACTTGTCTGGGAGATGCAGAAATGTGACCATTAAATTGATCATTTTCCATTCATAAGAAATCTGAATACTCATTTTGACAAAGAGAAAATGCGAATCATTTCTACATTTCTGTTTTACATTGATATTACGTTTATTACTATTTACTTTATTATGCCAAAAAGAGAGATTGTTGCAAAGTATTGCATTAATCATCAAACTCTATAATCTTCAAAGTGACTGTAATGCATATAATATTTAAAAACACACCTGTATTAGTTTGAGGGACCATCAAAAGGGAAAACTAACAAAGCTAGAAAACTAGAAATTATTATTGAAATAAATAAAATCCTAAAACTAAATAGGTATGCTCTAATAAGAATTTTCATCTTGTGATTTCTAAATTGCTATGTTGTGTATTTCCTGGGGTAGTATGTAGACCAGTCCATTTCTACAGTAAATATTAATAAGGACACTCTTTGGTGTTGTGACCAATAAAAGCAGGTCAAGCTTGAGTGTGGATCCGTGTATTACATGCCTTCATGCCTTGGGGAAACTAAATCCTCTGTGGATGATGAGGCAAAAAATGGAGGCTCTAATATCTGATGGAGGATCACTTGTTCATCCTCCAGCAATCCCAGTTAAACTCCGCGTAATAGGATTGCATCTATAATCTGGTCTTGATTAGATGTGGTGGGTGGCCCTTCCTGACACACACCATGATGGAACAAGCCATCCCAGTGATGCCCTTATTTGTTCCTTATATTACACTGTTCTACTGCGGTGGTAGCCGTGAGCGTATCGCTCTGTCACCCTGTTAACCTGTACCTGTGTGGATTTTCATTCATGCTTTCTTCTTTCTTTGAAAAAATCAAAAGTCAAAAGATGCTAAAGAGGGTGCCCAGTTTGAACTGATCCTGTTTTTTCTATATGCCAAACCAGCTTTTCTTTCACTGTGATGCTGTTCTGTTGATTACAATGATGTAGTATTTTCACCATAATCAATAAGCCATCCATAATAAGAGTTGAAAGAGCAATGTAAAATTAAAATTCCAAGGGGAATTTTAATGAGATGTTCCTCTTAGATATGCATGTACTTATATAAATTATGCAATATAAAGAAAATTAAGATGGTTATCACTTGGCTATGGATATATCTTGAAACTGGTATCATGAGATTTCATAATCATTTTTATTATTATTTTTGTCAGGGTTTTTTTGCTCTGTTTCTTTTGCACATAATAACCCCCAGCACAATGGTTTTGGAACTAGTTGTGTGAGCTGAAGGTCACAGGTTCGATTCCTGGGTTAGGACACTGCTGTAGTACCCTCAAGCAAGGTACTTAACCTGCATTGCTTCAGTATATATCCAGCTGTATAAATGGACGCAATGTAAATGCTATGTTAAAAGAAGTTGTGTCAGTTGCTCTGGATACGAGTGTCTGCTGCATGCCTGTAATATAAAAATGCTCTGAAGCTCAGGGTAGGTGCTGGCATCATTATATAATGTTCATTCTTCCACATTGTTTCAGTCTTAATACCAAAAAATATATGTTTCTGTATATGAAAAAAATATGAACTTGTGTGTTGAGAGCTCATAGAACTGGTTTTCATTTTGAGAAACTATACTGTGTATTGTGAGTGTGTGTGTGAGTGTGTGCATGCCTAGACTTCTACAAACAGGAAAACTCTTACATATCCATATTCTCTGTATAGTGTAGTTTACACTATGTCCTGACCTCTATGCACAGGAAAAATGTTAACATATTCATATTCTTTGCATACTGTAGTTTACCCTGGAAAGAGATGTGCAGTCATTCTAACCTGAGCATAAATGGAGCTCATCTTAAAGCTTCAGAATACTTGGCAGACGACATAGTTCAATGACTTTTCTACCACAGGTTCTCAAAAAGTGATATTCTATTATAATCAAAGGTGTATTCTACAGTGGCCCACTTTTGCCCAGTGACTTTCTCTCTGCTTGTTTGATTAATGTTACATCTCTTGCCAATTTATACTGTACAAGAGAATAAATCTGTTTTGTCCTCATGGTCCAAGACACAGACCCACCCTGAAGTTGCTTGAGCTATGCAGTTATTACACTGACACCCAATTTGATAATGACAGCTATTATAAATTAAATTCCACATGCTATATTTGGCTGAGATTCCCATATCTTTTTAAACTGCTGTTTCTAATGGATTTAGGTGGATTTTGGAGTGTCAGATGAAGAGCGTAATCAAACCATTTTAAAAAGCCAGGTTGGCCAGTAGGAATATATCATTTCTGGAATAGTTGTTCTGCTCGAAAATATTGGTTTCATAAATCTCCAGACGGTCATTGTTATGAAATCTGTAATCAAAGCATTACCTGTTCTGTACATCATTGAAAAAGGTAATCTAAATGAGAACAAATGACTAAGCCTACTAAATCTATCTGGCGTCTTTGTAGCAAGCATTGTAAACAGCTCTTTTCTGACAAAAAATAATATGATTTATTTGTGCCCTCAACACTTAGGATGCTTCAGCGTCCAACACAATGTCTGTCACTGATGTGTAGCATGGGGCGTTCTTTTCTGCTTGCTGTATTCCCCAGTGGCACACTTGTTTTGTGTAGTCCATCAGTCCACGGGGGTGGTAATTACCAGCAGGTTTATTCTCTGACACATAATTGTGGGCTGTTTTTTGGCCGTGCGGTTGTTGTGCTCTAACCTGCCAGCTCTGGCGGGGTAATAACAGGGCTGCTCTTTTCTCAATGACAGGTAATAAGGAACATCAACACTTACACCAGAACGAAGACTCTGGCTCAAGGATTCCTGGATATGGCCCTCTTCACCGCCAACGCTTCGCAGATGAAATATCTAGTGCAACAGGGCCCTGACACGCAATTCTACTACTTCCTCTTTGTCTGCCTTGTATGTACACAGGGGCTGGGAATACACATTTATGGGACAGCATCTTATTGAATATAAAGGGATGTAGCCCAAAGTGCTCATAAGTCAAATTACTGGTGCACTGGCTCAACTCATGCAATGTTGTCAGCTTCATCAAATTGCCGAACCAACAGGAATCTACATTGATGCTACTGAAAGTAACCTCTGGATTCAATATCATCATCCTTCGTATGCTCTTTGAGCCCCTTCCATGCTCTATGAAATATTAATGTATGAACTGCACATGGTCAAGATTTTAGCTCTAAAGCCGTGCTAATAATAAACTCTAATTCTGTGATGGCGGGATAATCAGAATAGGGCAGCTATTTAAATGCTGCAGAAGCAGGCACTTTGTAAAACACACTGACATCAAACGTACAGCATGCCATCTGCCATAGTTTATTATGATTAATCAAGAAAGTTTATTCATGTAATGGATATATGTCATTTATTTAGATGCTGATATAAACTGTGTCGTGACAGTTTTGGCAAGACAAAATCAAAAATTATGTGTACAATCATTTCTTTTGCTCACCAAGTCCCTGCTGAATAATATTTATTGGTTATAAGGGCCTAGAATCTTAAGGGAACAATGAGATTTTGTATTGTCAAACTTGGCCTAGAAAAATCAATATAATTACAGCAGAGATATAAAATGAATATCATTTAACACACATTTTACAAAAAGTAATGTCATTATACTTATGAGAAATGCCTTATAATTATGAATATACTTATGAAAATGTGTTAATAACCTAGAATTGCGTATACTGTATACATATACATACACCAGTCCAGGGTGCATTCCTGCCTCTCACCCACTGCATGCTTCGATAGGCTCCAGCATATATGATGAATGAAAGTGAAAACAAGTAAACAGTGTGGAGGTATTTATTTATTTATTTATTTATTTATTCATTTTTGAAAATGGTTATTTCTATGACATCATTTTCATCAAATTGCTTGAACTACCACACAGCTGGAACAGAGGGACCGTGGACTGTGACAGGCTTGTGTTTGAACCACAGCTAGCCCTATCACCATTTTGTGGATCAGGTGTTGCCGGAGTGGCAAACAGAAAAAGGGAATCAAATAGCAATGACTTAGTCCTAATTAATCTGTCAGATTTTTTTTTTTTTAATTTTCTGTAACATGTCCTCTATCACTGCAGTACAAATAACAAAGTTGCACTGCTGTTCCAGCCCTCCATGCTCATGATCAAGTAATGAGGCCTGAGATGAAATACTGTGTATTTGGTAATACGTGCAGGGATTTATACTCTATTGTAGCACTCTCGCCAGCCATTCGCACAGGGATTAATGAATTGTGGAATTTACTGGAATATATGTGTTATGTATGTGTAGCAGTGTGAATGTTGTCTGCAAGTTCAATGCAGTGGTCTGAGCAATTCTTTCACATGATGTGAAAAGCTTTGCATGTGTTCTGCGTGAATATCAGGAAATGAAAATGTATTATGTATCATATTCACATATCATGATTTTTACATGTCTTACATGATTTAGATGAGTTTTTATATTTTGCAAGATAAGGTTTTTCATTTTAGATCATAATTATTGACAACTCTTGCACAAAAATAAAGGTGTGAAATGTAAATGTTAAGAAAAATCAAATGAAGTCAGATGTAAATGCAATGAGAATATTATGAGTGCACATGACAAGATGCATTTGAAAATGCAAAGCTCTTTTCTTGACAGTGCATTTCCATTGGTCTTCAGCTCATCGTGGCAGCACTGCTGATCTACAAAGCCTCAAAGAACATTGAGTACGATGATCCTGAACGCAGGCTCAGCGACAGGTATTGTGTGCACGGTTACGCATTGGTTTGCGTGTTTCAGTTTGGGTATCCAAGAGAGATCTAATGCACAGGGAGTGTATTCAAGAATCTAGCAGCTGGAATAATTTAAGCATGACAGTTAGTCAAGTCATTTGAAACAGTGATTTTAGTTTTTTTTAAGTATTTCCTTACATTCTGTTTTGCATCTGCCTTTTTTTCACTCTGCGTCACATGCTGAATTTATTCACATATTATTTCCCTCCAAAACATACAAAGAGAAATATCAGAGCAAAGAAAAATGCTTCATGTAATCATCTCAGAACAGTTATTAATCAAGATAAGAGTATTCCATGCAGTCCTCCATCTATCTATATTTACCACAGCTTATTGGATAACAGAATACTGCAACATACAGTGTCTGCTCCATAATGTCTGGTACAATGACATATTCTTGATTTGGTTCTGTACTCCACACTTTAAAATTTTTGAAATTAAACAGTTCACTTGTGGTTAAAGTGCATATTCTCAGCTTTTATCAAAAAGTATTTTTATACATTCTGATTTCACAATTTCAGCATTTTTATACATAGTCCCTCTCCATTCTAGGGCACCATAATGGCTACACATGTGTCTCTGATTAGTTAGGTTGTGTTCAATTGCTTTCTTGGCACAGGTATACGAGATATCGGACAAACAAGGATTACATAAAAATATGTTTATTTTCTGTATCTAGTGGTTCCAATAGGCAATGCCCTCGTTGAAAGGTTCAGTACTCCGAATACCGAACACAAGTGAAATTGCATGCTAGAAACCCTCACTTAACCTTCATATAAATATATTTTGCATGATTTAATTAAATAATTATTGTTGAAAATGAAAATTATCAATTACATTGCTGAATTCATTAATAGGTCATTCTACAGCCAATTGGTGGAATCAGCCAACAAGTCATAACAAACTCAAAGGTTAAATAATTGAATTAAATAAGAAGCAGTCAATTAGAATAATTAATTGAAATCATACATTCTTTACTGAATGCAGGCTCACTACCTCTAAATTACAAAACAGGAGACCTTAGACAAAACATTAAACAATTCATCCGATAAAGAGAGAGAGGTGGATAAACCAGTCCTTGCCAAAGTATTACCCTCTTCCAGTTTCAATGCCACAGGATTAAAGGAATCAAGCTACAACACAACCAAGGAACCACCACCAAAATAAAGAGGAAGACCATTCTTCTTCAAGCCCCCAAAGCCAACTGCAACACAACATGCAACTTTTAAAATTCCTTACCCAGCATGGCTTGAGGATGTTTGCCCTGATAAGACCCCTCTGAGGGTCAGGCTCATTTTTGACAAGGGCTGGCCAATCTAAAATCTGACCATGTACTTATTGATTGGAGTGAACTTATGTTGTTGGAAGCAACACTGCAGGAGGTTGGACCCATAGATTGCCTGCCTAGATTAGGGTATCGGCAGACTTTAAATTGCCTCAATCACGTTTGCTTTGATATTTGTGGAGGGGAGGGCAGGCTTCATTCTTCATTCAATATAATATTGTATCCAATTCACTGTTTCTCTAAGGCCATAATCTAAACATTAGATATCTGACAGAGAGCTGCCAGTATCTAGTCTTGATTTTAGACTTTTGATTGCTTTTGGAGTCTGTTATTGGCGTTTGTCAACATGAGCACCAGAGCTGTGCCAATGAAAGTCAAGAAAGCCATTATGAGGCTGTGAAATAAGATTAAAACAGAGACATAGGCCAAATACCTTAGGCTTACCAAAATCAACCAACATTGTACTGCTTGCTGCTGTAAGGAAAGGTTTTCAGAATATGATTTTAAAAATATGTTCGCTTTCGAATGTCAACGTACTTACTTGTTGTGCCTTCATTATAAAGCCATTTTTAGCAAATGCAAGCAATTCATCGTCTTTGTGAGCACTCCATTTTACTTTTTTGCTCTGGAATTAAACTTTGCTGTGAGTCAAGCAGGGCAAAGCCTGCAATCAATATAAACGCAAATGAGAGTTACGGTGCATTGAGGTCATCTGGAAGCTTTGTGATGATAATATTATTCGCACAACAAAAAGGTACAAATCAGCCATTGAGCTGCAGATGAGACTTAGCTTTGAAGATCTGACATATTTCATTTGAATTGAGGCCACATGAAAAGAGAATAGATTCTATAGCTGAGATCATAGAACTATGGGTCCCCATGTTGATTACCTTGCAGAGAGAACAGAACATAAATAATGGAAAATAAGATAAATGCATAAGGTGGGAACATTTGGCTATAAATAAGCACAAGCGCCCTTGTGTGCTTACTGTGTAGGTTATAATGTACCTATTGCAAACGTTAGATAAAATTGTTGTGAAGATGAATGTACACACGGTTTATTCTGTGTACATTTGGAGTGGGTGACATTTTATAAGAAGGGTTAGCATAGGGATGCTGGGTGTTGTATCCAGCAAGGCACATTCTTTGTGGTGAGGGATGTCTAATGTGTGCCTGTATTTTACCCAAAAGGATTCAAACAATGTGACATCCCATTGCAATAAAAAAGGCATGTTCTTTTCTCTTAAACAAGGTAGACTACAGGTTCATGTTTGGAAAGTGTTGTTTTAGCAGGGGTATCACTTTCATTTATTTGTCATTCATGGTAAAGATAAAATGACTAAATCCATGACTACGTGCTTCTTTGAGCTAGAATGTATCAGAATGTTTATGTGTCAGTCTCTTATGACACAAAGTTTGAATGACCACATTCTCTTCAGATGGTAACATGAAAAAACATCAAGTTTCATTACTTGAAATAATTTAGGAAACATTGGGTAGTATTGCTTGATTAATTTGTCTAATTTGTGTGAGCTACAGTAAGATAGGCAATATTGTTTTGTATAACTTGCTCTAATTTTGATATCTATACTTCCAATGGCAGGCCCAGATTTTTCCATTTTAATTAATAACTTATGGGCAGTGCTTTGAATTTGTGAGTAACATGGCATTTTTGAAAAACAGTTTTTCATCAGACCAGAAATGGTCTGACCTTGCTCATGCCATTTGTGGCTAGGACCGTTACTGAAAAAAACTGGACATGGTGCCATATTTGGAGGGAGGGCCTTAGTTGGTAGGGTATTCCCAGCCTCATCACTCAATAGCACCTCCTCTGATCAGCCCGATACATGCAACCTGCCTATGCCCAATGCATCTGTCATGCTGTGGCACAATTCCTCAGAACTACAGAGAGAAAGGAAACGGTGGCTGGCTACACATGTTTGGGATTCAGGTGTTTGTGCGCACCCTCCTGAATGTACAGAGGACCAATATGGTGAAAAGACCTTTTATTATGTTTTGACATTCCAAATTAGGGATAAGAATATGTGTAATAAAATGTTCTCAAACAATTAAGGGGTGGAATATGTTTACATTTCTAATTAATTAAACATACAAGAATATTAGATTATACTGGAATGGATATGAGTTTATAGTATATACAATCAGCTGAATTTGGGGTAAGCATTTTGCATATTAAATGTATATGGTGTAAAACAGTTTCCAACCCACAGTGATTAGAGGTGCTCAGGTACATTTGCTGATTTAAGCAATTGGGTATGTCCTGCAACACGTAGGGTAAATGTCCTTGCTCAAGGGTATGGCAGAAATAAGGACACATGGGATCTGAAAGCGGTGACAGCTCCAGTTGCCAGACCTCAGCACATTCCTAAACCACTGTTCCGAAACACTGCCGCATGACCACACCTAACCCTAGCTCCATTCTGATTCCGCACCTCAGCACATGTGGCTGTGCACAGTTTCATAAGGCCGAACGCAAACCATGCGTGTAACTGGTATGTGGCTATGACATGGTTATTAGAAGGGTGGTAAAGCCTTCCTCTCTCACTATTTTGATGATCAACAACTTGCCAACAAAAGAGGGATATCAAACTGTCAAGTCTTTTATTTCTTGGTACCTTTCATCTTGATTTCTTAACAGTGAAATTATGTGAAATGATGCATTCATTCCAACTACTTTCAAACGAGTCTGAAAAATAACAGTTTGACATTCTGTCTTTGCATGCAAGACACCCATGGGGTTAAAGCAGTTCTCCTGGTGCGACATCATTGTCATTAGGACAGGCGATGACAGCCCTGGCTGCAGCAGACTGGGCTCTCAGTGGGAGGAGCAGGGTTATTTATACTGGGCTGCCAGCTTGTGGCAGCGCTGGGTGGAAGGGACGAGAGCTTTGTAAAAAGGTACGAAGGGGATAACAAGATGCAGCATGTGACACTTCTGCCCTTTTATGTTCCCTCTGCACAGACTGCACCTGCTGAATAACATTGTGACTGGGCTAATCCTGGTCATCACTGCCGTCAACATCTTCATCACCGCCTTCTGGTTCTCCTCCTCATCGCCAAGCACCGTGGACCCGGGCCTCACAGACACAGCTGCTGCCACCACACGGCCGTGATGGGATCGCATTTAGGGGCTTCGTGCTGTGCTGAAAGGACTTTCATAGCCATTTGCTTTCATCTGTTGAGGCCCAGTCAGTAATCATCTGGGAACAATGAGGAAACCAAATAGACTCTTTTGCTTTCGAATGAGAAAACAACTGCCGCCCCCTCCTTTCCCCCCTTCTAGCATCTCCTCTCTTCTCTCTTCTCACCAGCCCAGTGAAGATAACAAACGGCACTCCCTCTGATTTGTTTAACCCCCCTCTTCTCCCGCAATACCCAGCTGGGGAGTAGTAAAGAAAGGAGAGATGAACCATTCTTCCCAGTTGTCATTAAGTCAGATATTTTCTTATGTTGCTGTGCCTTCAGTCACCTTTTAATTCTGTGAAATGCAATAAAATCTGATTAAAGACATAAATGAGGTCCATTGCTTTAGTGATTCACTCAGGTCTTCATCATTAAAGAAGAACCAGCTCACAGCTCCATTTTATCATTTAACACACAGTATCTACAGTCTGCTGATTTCCTTTGTCCTTGCTGTACTCAGACAATAGCAAACAATTCCTCTTGAGTAAAAATAAACATGGAGATGTTGTGAGGAAAACAAACACCCACATATCAATGTTTCTACACAAAGGAACATATAGACCATGGCAGCCTGTCTCGCAAATTGACATATTATTTATATCTTATATGTTAGTTACTGCTTTATTAGTTTTTTGTTTTGTTCTTTCATGTGATGATGTATATAATCTAACGGTATGTTTTTACATGTTGAGTTCACTTCTTTAACAGCGCTGTGCTGTTTTCGATGGTCCAAGCATTATTTTTATGTCACCATAACTGTGGCCACCTGGGTAGTCTGAAGCATTAGTCCTTAGTCCTTTAAAATAGTAGCTGAAACATATTTTGCAATAGTATTATTGTATTCATGATATTTTCTTTGTTATTCATTAATTTTAAATTAGTAATCAGATATTTTTAACATTACCTATAATTTCAATTATGATTGAGGGCTCAATTAGGGTTCTCTAGTAGCCTTGGTACCTATGACTATAAAAAGACCTATAATATATGTTTATTTTTTCAGGGAAAACATTTAAATCATAAGTATTAGGATGCAGTGGTGTGCCTCACAATGAAAAATCTAATCTGAATTCAAATCTGAATAACGGGATGAGAAGTCCTCTGGGTTAATGCACAATTGTGCTCTGACTAAGGCTTCAGTTGGTAGAGTTTCCCCTGCCTCATGGTGAAAGAACCACTCATGTAGTCTGCGCAGCATTGGCTGCAGAGCTGTTTGTGTGCTGGAAGGCGATGCAAAATAACAGCTGGCAGAATGAAATTCTGAAGTCTGCACTCTTGTGAACTGCTGGAGGCCGTTACAGAAATGGCACCGGCTTTAAAATATTGCCCCTAGGTATGAGTGTGTGAGTGAATCAGTGTATGAGTGGTGTGTGTGCCCTGTGATGGACTGGCGATCTGTCTGGGGTGTATTTGTGCTTCTCTCCCGGTGCATGCTGGGATGGGCTGCAGTGCCCCCCACGACCCTGCCCAGGAATAAGTGGGATGGCTAATCAATGGATGGATGGATGGATGTATCGCTAAACGAATCTGGAAATATAAAAAAGTAGGAATTAATTTATTATACTGCTTTAAATGATGGAAAAGTGCTTGAACAAAACACATTTGGATTCTAATGGCATACTGTAACCATAATAACATTTAACATGCTACTTATGAACAGTTATGCATTTATCATGGTAATGGGGATCATTCTTTGCCTGGAGATCCATGGCCCTCACAGTTTTAAAGATGCCTTTTACCCAGCAGCTGATTGGCCCCTAGAACAGCTGGCAATTCAAGTGTCCATATAATCAATATCTCCAATTAAGAAATTAAGCTTGAGTTCAGAGGAAATGCAGGAACTTATGAATCTTCAGTCATGTGGTCAGTTTAAGAATTCAGTTAAAAATCCACAGCGCAACATACAATTTCCATAAGCTGTTCTATGCATATTTTACCATTTCAAATGTTTTTGCCTGGCTCAAATGAGCACCAGTCTCCTTTTCTGAATTGCTGTCAAATCTTTCCCTTTCTAATAGTGACTCTTGATGCCAATGCTTTCTCCATGCACCATATTTCTAAACTAGAATTAAGTTCTGGCAAAGAAGGAAAGGTGACATTTCATCCATCCATTTCATAAACGTAATACTCCAGATAATCCTTCATAAGCCAAAGCTGGCTAAAGCCTAGCAGGCACAGGCACAAGGTGGACCCACACCATAGATAAGATGCTAGTCCATTCTAGGGCACATACAAGATTCAATTTAGTGATTCCACTTCATCCTGACCCCCGTTTTTTGGACGGTCCTCAGAGAATACTCTTCTAGACAGGAACTGGGAACATGCAAAGCTGACTGACAGAACTCTAGACCCTGCAGCCGTCAAGCAACATCATTATTCCCCGTAAACTTGTGTATTCCGTTGTGTTCATAGTGAAGTCATAGGACTGCAGCCTTCTTTCTGTTTCCCTTTCCTCCCTTGGTTAATGTCAGAGAGCTGTTTTCACTACCTCCAGTCCTCGGCAAGAGTCGTTTTCAGTGATTAGGGAGCACACAGTCAATTTGCACAGTCGGACGCTGGAAGGGCCTTTTCCTCTGCTTGCTGTGGTAATTTACAGCCTGTGAGAAGCAAGCTTAGCATAGAGAGAAAGGGTGGCTTTGCTGTTACACAGAGCAGCTTCATTAGAAAATCCATGGCTCTTTTTGTATTAAAATCATAACTCCCATATTTCTCCCTAATCAAAGGGGATTCATTATTTTGAGAACGAGCGGCGTATTTTAAGACATGAGAGAAAAAGAGTTTATTTCATTAAAACTGACGTGACTTTTTTTCCCTGCTTTAAAATGTGTCCATGTTTTATAATGAGGCTTTATTAGAGTAATGAGTTCCTCCTCTCTCCAATTTAAAACATATCCACAGCAAATTCTCCAGAGCTGTCAACCAATTGAAAAGGACCATCACCAGAGGTAATCATGCATTCACTTTCATTGCACTGCTTATGAATGTTTGCCTGAAGGAGGTACGGCCACATTTAAGTAACTGGGGTACTCTTCATAAAGACATTCACAGCAGTAATAATAGAGTTGGTCATACTACACCCCTGTATACATTTGATTTCCTTCCACCTTATTTTAGAATTCATTTCATATTGTTATTATTACAAATCTAAACTTAATAATTTTACTAGAACTTTCATCTAATTATCCATTTTCATTGAAATGATCCAATTATGCAAGTGTAAGTTAGACAGAACAAATGGATCTGCTAAACACTATCATGATGATGATCGATAAGGAGGGTTTTAAAGATGGCCATCGCAGCTGCTCAGTCTCTTCACTTGCACTCTGGAGGTGTTATGGATCTTCTGCTTTCTTCACGATGTGGCGTGAAAGCAGCTGCAGCAGAATCACAGGCTGGTGTCCTCATCAACCCAATCCTGGGATCCTGGGCTGACGTGCACCAATGCCAGGTCAAAAGCAACAAGGCAATTTTCATGACATTAAAATGGAGGACACACAAAAATGCCATTGCTGTGATCTTAAGGAAAAGCAACAGGGTCGAGGCCTGTCCATGGGGGGTTGTTCAGTTCTGCATAGCAACAAGGACATGTTTCTCAGAATGAGACACACCTCCTGGAAAGATGGTACATGGACAGGTGGATACGCAATTTTTTAAAATTCTTTTTGTTTCCTTTTTTATCATAAATCTAACACCTCCCAAAAAAGCTTTGTGAAGTAGTGCCTTGTAATTCTATTGTCCAATATGATCTAAATGGACTGAATTTTGAAAGGTAGGGGTGGAATGTAACAATTCTCAAAGCAAGATTTACATGCTAATTCAATGGAGAAATTCAAGGTTAAAAGATTATAGGCTGGAAGATTACTCAAAGCTTAATTTTCATAGAAACATAGATTCTTCTATTTCCTAATAACAGTGATTGCCTTTTTCATTCAATATTTATACAAAAGGACTGAGAATTTCATAATGCACTGTTCTCACAGACTGGTGAAAAATATGATTTTGAACAAGGTCATTTAACATTATTATGTTAAATTATTCTAAGAGGATAACCACAGGCTAGTTTGGTAATCTTTTCTGTGAAATATCTGCTTTTGTTGCTACATAGTTGCAATGTTAGTTTGAACAGTCCATTTATTTATTTATTTATTTATTTATTGCATACTCCTTGTACTACCTCTGAGAATGGTAGAAGAAACACTTTACATGCTGTGGGAAAGAAATGTGGAATTTACCTAAGCTTGAGGTGACTGAAAGGATAGTATGAGCTATTTACTAAAATGTGTTTGACTCCTTTGTCCAAAGAGCCATTATCCCAAAAGGCTTGGTGACCATCTAGGTCCTTTTATGCAAATGTGAGGCAAGCATTGATGTTTGCCTTGGTTAGCAGTGGTTTCCACCTCACTACTCTCCCATGAATCTAATTTTTGCCCAGTCTCTTTCTTTGCCCAGTCTCTTTATTGTGGAGTCATAAACACTGACCTTAGCTGAAGCTAGAGAGGCCAGAAGTTCTTTGGATGTTCAGGGATCTTTTGAGACTTCCAGGATGAGCTGTCACTGTACCCTTGGATAAATTTTGGCAGGCTAGGCACTCCTGGGAAGATTCACTACTGTTCCAAGTGTTCAGAATTTGGGGATAATAGCTCCTACTGTGATTCAGTGAAGTCTCATAGCCTTAGAAATTCCTTTTTAAACCTTTCCGGAATGATACATTTCAACTTATTTTTCTCATCTCTTCAATTTTCATTGATCGCAGCATAGTGTGCTTGTACAAACTTTGTGGTGACTACTTCACTGTTATGGTAAGGTTCAATAAAGAGCTAGGTTTAGATTCAACAAGGCAGGTTTGCAAACCTGTCTGTGTTCAATCAGCTGAATCTAATTATAAATTAAATTTGGCTAATTGGATTCAAGTAACTAAGGGGACAAATACTTTTTCACACAAGTGTTATGGTGTTTGATAATTATTTTTTTTAAGTGTTTTTGTGTTTATTCAGTTTCCCTTTGTCTAGTATTATATTTTGTCAAAAGATCTGAAAGCATGCAGTGTGACTACTATGCAGTAATAGAGGAAATAAGGAAAGGGGCAAATACTTTTTCATGGCTCTATATATATATATATATATATATATATATATATGATGATATGTTTAATTTGCATAAATTACACAGGCACTACTTTCAGAGGCATGCCTGAGCATCTTTCTCCTTGCATACAGCCAGCTGTATCTGATGCAGCAAATTCATTAATAAATAATTGCAATTTTTTTGGCTAAGTGCACAATTTTGGATCTGAGAATAAATCAATTTCCAGATGAGAAACCTCATATAGCCTTTCAGTATGGCCTGTCTTTCCTAAGCAATCACAAACAGTTAAATTTATTTTTTCTCTCTAACTCTTCAAAGGAAAATATTGTACCATGTTTCTCATTCAGTGAATGTTCACCCTTCCCAGCCTCCGCCAAGAACATAGTGTACATTGTTTGATTGTGGTGATCATAATGGAAATAGTTTCGTTGCCCTACTAAATAGCATTCTCATATTCCATTGAAACATTCTGATGGGCCTTTTCCAAGACAATCTTTTGGAATGCTTGCTATGATATACAGCTATGATAAATGTTGGTTACCTTGACATATTTGTTTTGAATAAAGGCTGAACAAAGTTCCCATTGAATGATTATCTGAACTGACTTGTTCCTGTAAGGGAGATATACCGTGTATATATACAGTGCACTCATGGCTGTTTCAAGTAGAAGGGTGTTATATTAAAAAAGGTAAAAGCACTGGTAGAAAAATGTTTTGACACTCTCACCTCCTCCACATTGACAGCATACCCTGTTGCTACAGCCGATGTACAATCCCACTCACGAACTTAACCTAGGATCAATAATACCTCATCCAAATGTATTGGGAGATATAGTTGAAACATAGGACTGAGTAGAAACTTCCCCCATAAAGATAAAGAGTAAATACCCACATTTCCTGCCCTCTCTCTCTCTCTCTCTCTCTCTCTCTCTCTCTCACCCATACTTATTGTGGCTGAACTGCTAATAAGAAGGTTTTAGTGAACAAGCAGAGCTTTATTGGCTCACAGCTGGGGAGGCCGTTTTAGGATTCAGCCTGGGGATCAGTCGGCTGCACCAACTGAGTGTCTCAGGAGAGTGCTGGATTAGAGTAATAATGTGGCAGCACGTCAAGCCACAACTACCTCATTAGCACTGTTGCACACATGTCTCTGTATTTACATATTGCACAATCTTGCTCCCCTGGCAGCTCTGAGTATCTGCGTACGCCAGTGTCCCTGTGAACCTTAGATTTTCATGTCAGCCTGTCTTAATGTGTGCATCTTTCTTTGTATTTTAGAGCTATGGCCTACTCTGTTTATGTCTGCCCATGTCGCAGTTGAAGGTCTGCAACAATCCAAAAAATTGTTCAGTTTCTGACCCCATCCCCAATCCCTGAATAAGTCCATAGGGAAAATATTTAGGATGAAATGCAAGAACCATAGCAACAGTTTAAATCTTGTATTATGACAATCTGGCTACTGAACTCTGTTTGTTGTGAAATTATTGGTTCTTCGTTAAATTCATTTTAGAAAAATTCATTTTAGAAATCTTGTGGCATGAAATAAAGATTAATATCTCCATTTAGATTGTTGCAAATGGCTCATAACTGTTTGTTGGATACTCGGAATTAGACAATCCTCCAAACATTCCTCCAACCGTGGTGGAATCTTCCTCCTGGATCTTGACTTGTTGCATTTAAATATATGTCTGCCACGTTAATAATGAAGAGATGATATCCAAATCACATTAGAACACATATTAAGTATCCTTTGAAGGATTATGGTCGTAGTTATGCTTATTTTAGTTATGTACAAAAACCTAAAATGACCACAGATTTAATTTTGGCACTGGATCACACAAAATACACCAAATATGATTTTTTTTTAAAGGCTTACTGTAAACGAAATGCGTCAAACCGGTAGCAAGTGTAATGGCTGGCAAAATGTTACCGGTAAAAGGCAGTACGTGCATTTCTATCTGAATTGGGATACTGCATTATCTGTCCGATTAGCTCAGTGCTTTAAATCCAGAAGCTATGGAGTTGCTCACTGAGATACCACAAAAAGTATAATCCCTGGTGTTTTAGTGTTTCATGTCGTATTAAATACTGCTGCCTACAGCAGTACTGCGGTAGCTTTAAAGGCTGCTTGTTGATCTTGGAGAGAAAACAACATGAATCATCTTGATTCTATATATTTTCAGGGCTGGAATTTCGCGAGAACGTCAGTTTGTGAAATTTCTCCTCATAGGTTGAGCCGCGCGTTGATTTGAGGGACGAAAAGGTTGGTTTGGTTCCAGCGCTCGTCTAGCTGCTGCTTGTGTAGCGCACAGCACACACTGAGCTCGTTGGTTTTGGAGATGCCAAAGCGCCTCCTCACTGCTATGCACTCACATACAAAGCAGAAGGATCCGGTCGGGCAAGCGGGAACTATTGACTGATCCTCAGGTCTCTGGAAAAATAAGGGAATCACTCCTCCTCGGTAGGTGTTCTTGTGGGAGCTGACACAAGGGATGTTTTGGTGATGGGTGTTGGAGAAGAGCCCCGGAAAAATTCCCCTCCAGTGGAAATCAAGAGGTATAGATTTATTACCGCCGAAATTAAGTATCGATGCCACTCTAAGCAAAACCGGAATTAAGCAATCGTAGAATCAAAGGAGTAACTAATTATAAGGACAAGCGGCTGGACATTTAACCTATCTTTGCGCGACAGAGGAATTTTTGCATCTGTCACCTTTGGATTGTACGTGGTTTGTCCCGCTAAGGACAGCTCTGGGAGTACGTTATTTGGATTTCGGAGAGTAGGCAATCAGCCACATCTAGGAGGGAAAAAAACAAACAAAAACAAATGCGACTCTTCTATCTTTTGTTCATAATGGAAATGCACGTTTTATAAGCTTACGAAGTCAAATGATCATCTTCATCTGTTCCTTAATCTACCAATTGTATTTATGAGATGGAAAAACGGGGACTCCACGGCGTCCTGTATTACCTGATGCTAAATGCGCCCTTGTTGTTTTACGTAAATGGTAAGTAAGCTTGTTCAGTTGTTGCAGTTTGACTTCTTCAATATTGAAAGCTACCTGTGGCCTATATAGAGAAATACAAAGTACAAATAAATAAATAAATAATACATTTATTATGGTGCTTTGGCGTAGCAGTCAAACGAGTTAACTTTGAGACTGAATTTTCCACGGATACCTATAGCTATAAATCGAAGGCAAAGGCGTGGTGTTGTTTAAAAGTTCGTTTAACAAAAATATTTTTATCAATTAATTGTTTAATGCTTGTAATGCAGAAAATTGGACAAAAAACCTAGTTTTATTGCATAAGTCTGTCACAGTCCAAATCCACTGAGCATGATTTAGCACTTGTGTATGGTCAAATAAAATAATTTGAAAAATGTAATACGTGAAAGATAATACATTGCACATTTGCTAAATAATAATAATAATAATAATAATAATAACAATAATAATCACTACCGTAATTCCAATAATAATAGCAACAACGACAGACTGAAATTTACATTCATAATCCGACCTACTACTTTTATGTTTTACTATTAACATGATGAATTAATACAGTTATAGATTTATAGAATAGGCTATATGGTAATGGCATTTTCAACAGGTTACATGAAACGTTACAATAAAACAAGGCACATACAAACGCCCCCAACTAATCAAAATATGTCTTGAATTCATGTGAATGTTTGTGTTTTAACCTTTTTTTCATACTAGCCTATAATGGTACAGTTTGTGAATGACGTTATGTTAAAATATACCATCCGATCATGGTCTTAATCAAAATGTATGTAAACCGAGCAGCGAATGCGGCACTCATAAAGTTCAATGCAAATAACTAAAATATTTCTGTTACTGTTTGTCCCCTAATGTCGTATGGGTAGGCAACAGATCACTGCAGCACATAGGCTACTACAAAACCAAGGGCAGACATGTCTTACCTCTTAATCACTGGCTTGTTCTCTCCTATTCTATTCTTCCACTAGCCACATTTACTGAAGTGCCCAAAGATGTAAGTGTCGGTGAGGGAGAAGATATTGAGATGCCGTGCGCATTTCGGGCCATCGGATCTACGCCGTTCTCCTTGGAGATCCAGTGGTGGTATCTAAAGGAGGCAACCCCAAGAGAGCTTACACACGAACTGCAAATTAGTGCACCCGCGAACAGAGCAAAGGTAAAGTTACTACCCGCGAAGTAATGTCTGCCCTCTCATGTTTTCTTTGGCTCAGTTATAAGCAAATAGATGCCGGTAGGCTTTGGTAGCTAAATGTGGTTCAAAATGGTAAAATGCAATGGGATTTTTTTTTTTTCATCCGTGGTACGGATTTGTTTAACTGTGCCAGCTACAAACCTCTGTCGAAGGGGATGCAGGGATGAGTGGGCGGACTGTGTATTCTGTGTTAAGCGCTCTTTCAATTCTGGAATATTAGCGCTGTGCTGCAATTTAAATGTCAAATGTGCTACTGATGTGTAAAATTCAACTATTAATAGTGTATTTTTTCAAGCCTACAAACAGTCGCCCTGCTGAAAACAGTTGCTAGCACATGGACGCACGGCACGTTTCACATTTCCTGTCAAACTGTTGCTGTCCATGGTACCAGTTCAATTGGTTAAGTAACGCTGCGTGCGTATAACCCTATACGATTTTACTCACTGTTAAAGGTTTATTACGGTGAAATGATCTGTCTCTTAAAACGATCCATGTTATATACTCTACAATGGGTACAATATAGCCCTTATGTCAAAATGTTAGGGTACGGTGTGATCACGTCTTCAGTCGGCAGTAATATTTTCTATGCATTCTAATTCCAGGTTGCTCCCAGGGATGCTACAAAAATAAGTGTAAGTGTTTCAGTTTTCTTGTCATTTTTGCACTACTGTGCAGTTGTTTGAAAGCAAATACTAATCTTGGCAACAGTGAAGCACCAGGGAAATTTGCAATCAAATGACATCACGTTCTTACCTTCGTGAAGTGAGAGATTTACCTCTGGGTTATTCTTTGTGATTTTTTTTTTTTTTTTTTTTGGGGGGTGGGGGGGTGGGTGAGTGCTACAATCGTAAAACTGGGAACTCTTCCACATGGTAAACAAAATTATTTAACCGTTCTCAGAGACAGTCTGGACTGTGCATTTTTCTAGATTTTTGAAACGCATTTTCATAATTCATTAACTGATGCTTAGTATTTAGTTTGCTCAGTTATATCTGCCCATTTCTGCAGATACCAAATGAAACAAGACATTTTTATTATATATTATATTCATTATGCAATGTTGGGTTACTTATGAATAGTATCATTTTATAAATAGTATGTTTATAAAATTTTATTGTGCACTGTTTTTGTCATTTGGTATCTTATACATGTTGGTGGTTTTTATGAATATTAATGAATGCTAATATTCTATAGACTTAATGAAGATAGATAATGATCTTCATCACTTATTAATATGACAGAAAATAATAATCTGTTTTGAGCTCTGATTGACAGATTTCTTAAAGGTACAGTCTTTGCCAGAGCTTTGCCAACTGTTAAATCTCCTCCATAATAAAGAACATTAACCCTGGTGTGACTGAAAAAGCATAATTATTTGTTTTTTCCCACGATGCATTGCTTCACATAAAAATAACAAGCAAACAATGCTGCCCTGCTGTAGAAATAAAACAGGAGGGCCCTGGTATACTCAAGAAGCAGCAGTTAAGGTTTAATGTGTATGTGATGCAATTCTCTCCCTCTTCCCCCGCCGCAGACAGTCAGGGTGCAGGGCAATGCCATTTCTCACAGGCTTCACCTCTCCAACGTGCGCAAGGTGGACGAGGGAGTGTACGAGTGCCGAGTGTCGGACAACAACGCCGACGAGACTCAGGAACACAAAGCCCAGGCCACTCTGTGGGTTACTCCTCGCGATGGCATGGTGGCCGAGGAGGCCGTCTCCCACATCCAGAACAGGTGGCCCCTGAGAAACAGCAACAATGCGGCCGGGGGCCGGTCCACCTCTGTGCCGGGCCAGGGAAAGCCCCGCGTGCCCCCTCTTGCTGGCCCCGGCCCCGTCCCCGACTCCACGACAGCGGAGGCCTCTGCAGCAAAGTCGTCGGCTTCCCCCTGCCCTGGCAACGCAGCCATCCTTCGGCAGCAACATGGAGCCGGTGAGTGGTGGAGCCACAGTGACACCTAGCGGTGCCATGTGGACAGTTAGGGTTTTGAATGTGTGAGTGCATGCATGTACGCATACATTTGCCTGTGGGTGTCTACCGTCTTTCTGAACTTTCTTAGCCTGACACATAGATTGTTATCTGCAGTTATAAAATATTGTAATTTATACGTGTGTCATTTTGTATATGGAGAGGCTATTGTTATGAGAATACCTATGATCTTTGGAGTAAATATTACAGCGCCTACTTCTTTCAGTATACTTCTTCATCCCTCCCTGCACAAGCACAGTACAATGGAACACTCTTGTGACTGTTTCAAAGCAGAGCACTAAAGCTTGATAATACCGTTGCTTTTTTGAATCTATGATGGATTAGCTAGTTGGAGCATAGTGCAAAGCTGATAACATGGAGACCAAATTTGAATTGAGCTATGGTGCATTCACATGTAGAGAATTTGGCAGTGCTTTATTTTTTTATAGAAAAGGGTGTTATTTGGCAGAAGGCTTGCAGGTTCAGTAATTATCCATGTCCTATAGCAGGTCTGACTCTGGGCTGGCCACAAGTCTTCAGTATTAATGTAGTGTGTGATTAGTCAAGGACGTCTTGCTTTCAAGGACAATGGGCACGCCTGTGCTGCAGACACGACTTCTCGTGCTCTTACTGGAGAATTTGGGGCTCTGAAATCAGGTCCGCCATCTTGCTACTGGGAAATTAGCATCAGACGAGCTTTACCATTTTTTTCCTTCAGAGATCAATGAAGCAAGTCCCAGAATAATTGCATTTCACAGACATTGCAGGAATGGTTAATATACCATTCTTCTGGATTAGATGCGTGTCTGCCTCCACACCAGTGTGGTCAGGAGGCAGAGTGACAGGGATGTGCATGGCATTCGAGAGCAGGAGCCACGTTTCTACAGCCCAGGGAAGCAGTGTGCTGGGTGTTAGTGGGGCCTGTAGGGAGACAGGGAAGGGCATCACTTAGACTTGCTGTGGATATTTCACCACAGCACAGCATCTTTGTCTGTCATGGTATGTGGTTTTCAGACTGGTCTGATTTGGTGGGGTGGAGGTGGGGGGCAGAGATTCCCATAATTCATAAGTCATAATTCATGGTAGGGGGTGAGCCCTTAGACAACTGCAGAATTTTTTCACATAAACACAACTCAACCTTTTCAAAGGAGTCTTCATTTCCAGATATGAAAATGTATACTGACTGTAGCACCTACTATTGTGGATATTACATTGTAACTCAGAATATGTTGTTTCAGTAGAGATTAATAACTCTAACACTGCATTCTTATGTGAAGAATGTGGGTTCTGGGTTTGAGGAAGACTCCTGCTGACAATTAATCGAGCTCATGAAGATCAAAGGCAATATATTACAGTTAATACTGCTTATTACATCACCCATTGAGCAAATACTGTATTAGTGCACACTATATGCATTTCATGACCAAGTGATTCATTACTATGATTCCAATCATGAATTTGCATTCACTTCTCTAAGTGA
Organism: Anguilla anguilla; assembly: GCF_013347855.1. Classification (NCBI taxonomy): domain Eukaryota; kingdom Metazoa; phylum Chordata; class Actinopteri; order Anguilliformes; family Anguillidae; genus Anguilla; species Anguilla anguilla. The sequence continues at coordinate 20,081,732 of NC_049216.1, read as the reverse complement.
GGCTGAACTACTCTCTTCAACATGTTCAATTGATGTGTCTCTTTGTCCAACTCAGCTCAATCCTCTCAAATACTGGCTGAAGTTTGAACATAGAAAGGGGGTTTCAGTATTTAATTTCTCAATTCAGTTCTATAGTTATCATTATGTATGACCAAACTATGATCACATTAGAAGTTTCTATAGAAAGATTCTCACTTCTTCCAAACAGATTAATGTGTGTGCTCTGTATTCCTGTGGTGCAGGACACACACTTGTGTTTCATTGGTGTAACAAATATGTTCTATGACATCATGCGCAGTATCAGTCATGACAAGCCAAGGAGTGCTTGCCATGTGGCAGGTCCTCTTGATGTGTAACCAAAGTAAATCAAATAGAGTAAGTGGTGACCTGACACTTTCATATTGACAAAAATATGCAGAATTTGTTATGGCTTTTAACTGAGCCTTCTGTGTATTTGTCATCAATTTCTGAAGGTTAAAAAGCCACCTGGCAATTTTAAAAGCCTTTTCAGCCGAGTGCGCCAGGAAATCTGAACAGCCCTCCAAAACGCTTGCTGCAATGTCATTTCACTGAGTGGCAGAAACAATTATTATTAAAAAGGAAATATGGCAGAGAGGCCTAGTCCCCAGAATGCTGTTGGGTTTTTCATATTCACACTCACATTGGAAACATTCATTAGAAATTTCGTTGCTCATTGGAATATGGTGTTGTTCTATGTGCCCACACAATTAAAATTAAATAGTTCTCAGCTTTTCTACAGGGAATTAAAGGCCAGTTTTACAGTGCATAATAGTACCTAGAGAAAGGTCAGTATTAATATTCCCATCTTTAACCATGAACTATGTTTAAAAAATTTTCTTCAATCAATTATCTGAACATATCCTGACCATGTAATATTTTACACTAATGGTTGTTGTGGATTGCATAATTGGCCACATTATTGTGGCTAAGGTGTGTAGTCCTGTCCTTGAGTATTTTGTGTCCTATAAGATGATGGATACATAAGGTTATTCATTTTAAAATGCACTCAGTTCTTTTTTTTTCTAATATTTCCCTTGATAAATTATCATGTAAATACAAATGTCACTGCCATAGCTAAATGGAAAATATAGAATTTTATGATTCACCATGATGAAATGTGCCAGTCCAATACAAGTGACACTGTTTATTTTGGAATTAGGTTATGGAATTACTAGATATTGAAAAGTTTATGAATTTATGTTTGATATTGATATTGTGTGTATTTTCCAGCAAAACATGAGGTTGGAAGATTTGTTTAAAATAAAATTTAAAAAAAAAATGTTTCCCGAAAAGCAAAGTGCCTTATATGTAACTACGTGTAAGAAGTTTTCTGTTTTCCAGTGTTTCTGAAGCTATGCAGGTGAGATATCATGGGTGTAGAGAAAGCTGTTTGTGTGTGCTTATTTTTTGACTCCATCTATGTCTCAATGGTGCTCTGTCTCACTCAGCACCCAATATTGAGTGTGCTGGAGAAAATAAATTTGGAAGCACTTAAATAATTGTGAATAAAGACAGGTACTCAGCATAATGATCATACCAGAGGAAAGACGTTGAAAGTTCTTACCAGCAGAAAATAGGAAATGCAGACAATAGCTATTACCTTTGTGGATTGCCTCAGACCTTCCATTTAGACTGTCGAAAGGTATACAAATGTTAGTGAGGATTAATTCGGTCTGCGCCTGAACTCTGTGAGGATGTTATCGGAATGTCTCTGGTGGGAGTTTCCTCTGTCTGTGTATTCCCGCTGCTCTTCTCATGCCTGTTCCCTTCTCTCCTGATTTTAATTGTGGCCGTTTGTCCACGGCTGCGCCTTTGCCAGCCACTGTGCTCAGTGTAACAAGTGGCAGAGACTAGAGACACGTGAGGGGAATACTGGCACTCCGAGCGTGGGGCCTTTGTGCAGGAGGCTGAGTCATCAGCCAGTGCCAAAGTGTGCTCTGTTTGGGGGAGTTCAGGGTGATTGGACAATGGCTTGGATCACAAGGATCCCCAGACAATGCCAGTGGACTGTGGGCACCCTTCAAATCATTGCTTTCCTTCAGACCGGATAATCGGAGGACACCGTGCGGTCTCTGCTCTACATGGAACATGATTTGAGCTCAAGCTGAGGACTTCAGGTTTTCGTTCGCTGTTTCACGTTTTTCAAACAAACGCAAGGGTGTTCTGGCTCATCCTGAAGCTTGTAGGCAGCCAACTTTCCTCCCCATGAAGGATTCAGCCATCAAACCCACAGAGTAGGAGGATGAAAGGGCTTTGTTTAAAATGGAACAAATCTGTTCTTTTTTCTATTTAATATTCCTGCTTGAAATGCAATAAACCATCAATGTGAAGGCAGCGTGTCTGTAAGCTTGGTGTTTCCAAAACACCATATTTTTTCTTTTTGTTCTTTCTCCTTCAGATCCTTTCAATGTCAATTTTATCCAGTTATTCTTTATGGTTTTTCTTCCTTTGTCCTGCCTTTGCCACGAGCCTCTTCTTTGCTGCTGGTTCAGTCACACTAAGGGGAATCCTATCATTATCTTTGCTTCTTCCTGTTCCCAGGAGGACAGGTAAAAATGATTTAAAGACAACGTGGACCTGAGGGCACATCCCACAGTAAACGTGCCATTGTGCCACTGGATTGGCATGTCAGGAAAGGAGTTTTTGGGTTGGTTGATGCGATTGTTGATTGGTTGATGCGATGAAATATACTACATTTCCAAAAGTAAGTGAACACCTGAACATCACACCCATATGTACTTGATGTACTTGTTGAACATCACATTCCAAAACCATGGGTATCAATATGGAGTTGGACCTCCCTTTGCTGTTGTAACAGCCTCCACTCTTCTGGGAAAGCTTTCCAGTAGATTTTGGAACATGGCTGCATGGATTCGCTTACAAAATCATTAGTGAGGTTGGGCACTGATGTTGTGCATAAGGCCTGGCTTGCAGTCAGCATTCCAATTCATCCCAACGGTGTTTGATGGGGTAGAGGTCAGGAGGTCTGGGCTCTGTGCAGGCCAGTCTAGTCCTTCTCCAACAAACTCAGCAAACCATTTCACACACCTTGCTTTGTGCTTGGAGGCATTGCAATGCTGAAACAGGAAAGGGCCTTCAACAAACTATTGCTACAATAGTTGGAAGTGCACAATTCTCTAGAATGTCATTGTTTGCTGTTGCATTAAGATTTCCCTTCACTGGACCTAAAGGACCTAGACCAGACCATGAACAGCCCCAGACCATTATTTCTCCTCCATCATACAGTTGGCAGTATTTGGGCAAGTACAGTTGGCACTATGCATTCCACCAAACCCAGACTCGTCCGTCACTCCAGAGAATGTGTTTCCACCGCTCCAGAGACCAATGGTGGTGTGTTTACACCACTCCAGCTGACGTTTGCCATTGTGCATGGTAATCTTAGGCTTGTGTATGGCTGATTGGCCATGGAAACCCATTTAATGAAGCTCTTGGCATACCGTTCTTGTGCTGATGTTGTTTCCAGAGGTAGTTTGTAGAGCAAATGATTTTTACGTGCTACATGCTTCAGCATTCGGCAGTCCTGTTCTGTGAGCTTGTGCGGCCTGCTGCTTCGCGACTGAGCTGTTGTTGCTCCTATACGTTTCCACTTCATAATAACAGCACTTGGGGGCAGTGCCTGGGGCACCTCTAGCAGGGCAGAAATTTGGCAAATTGACTTGTTGGAAAGGTGGCATCCTATGACAGTTGAAAGTCACTGAGCTCTTCTGTATGATCCATTCTACTACCAATGTCAACGGAGATTAAATGGCTGTATGCTTGATTTTATGCACCTGTTAGCAATGTGTGTGGTTGAAATAGCCAAAATCAGTAATTAGAAGGGGTGTCCACATGCTTTTGTAAACGTAGTCATGTCTGAGCTGTCATAATGTGTCATAAAGGAATCAGTCTGAAGCACATGAATTTGCAGTTATTTATTGCAAACAGACTGCAAGCAGATTGCAGTCTTGCCATTGTCATTTGCTGTGAGTTGCCATTGTCTCCTGTTTGACCCTCAAGTCAGACAGTGATGAAAGTCTAACTGAACTGTTGTCCTGAGGATAGTTAGGCTGAGGTTCTGGGGAGCCAATTACTAAAGGAGGAATAGTGTACTGTGCATTTCCATGAATAAGTCTGGTATGGTTTGCAGTTGAAATAATGTGATGACTATAGCATGTAGTCACAAATCTAATGATCTACACTGTAGCACACACGTGATTTTTTTGTTTTCTATAGAGACTAGTCATGGAACAGAACCAGTCAGTTCAGAATGCTGTGGAGCGACGTAATGTGGTGCTGTAGTTGATATTGTGGCCACGTTTTGTCACGTAGTTCCAATGATTTTACTGCTGAAGCTTGGGGCAGTCACAGTATAAACCTGAATAGATTTTTTTTAAGTCTGAATGGGTTCCATTATTTCTTACTTTGTGGGAAAATCCAACAGAGATACGATAAAAGGATGATATTTCTTGTTTTGTGTGCCATCTTCGAGGTGAAAACCTTATATCACCAGTTCCTCCACAGTCTATACTGTTGCCAGGCAACAAAGTTAAACATAATCTTTCATCCATTTGGACCTCCAGTGGGAACATAATGTTGTGTGATTTCATAATTGTTAAAAGAAGTATTCAATTTGCCCCACTGAAATATTCTGTGAATGTCCTCCCACGCTGTTTGAAAGAATGCGACTGAACACAGAAATAGCCAGTGTGGGCAGAGAGGTTATGCTAAAAAGCAAGCTTTTTGTGGAAATATTCATCAGTGGGTGCATATTAAAGGAGGTGTTGCACAAATTTGAAAAGGCCACATTGAAAGACACTATTTTGCACTGTGATAAATGGTAAGACAAAATTGAAAAAAGGTATAGGGAACATGATGTACTGTGGAAGACATCTAAATCTTCATCCTTGGATGAATAGGAAAGTGCTTATTTTCAGCAAACCATATTCATGACTTTATTTCACTGAAAGAGACTGCATCAAGATAATTCCACAGACCAGTGCGAACTCAATGTGTTGCAGTAAATGTTTTTATTCTGCTCAAGTAAAGAGCTTATTAGTGTAACAACTGAAGTCAACATATTTTCACCAGATGGCTTATTGCACAGGGATTCATAACCAAAATTGTGGTGGACAGTGTTAGTTAGTTATTTGTCTATGTAACTAATGGCCATGGCTAAATAGGTAAAAAGACACTGATAAAGGCATGGTGGCAGTGTAACATAACAGTTTCGGAAATGGGAACTGTTTCAGTTACCTGTCAGGGCACAGTTGTTGTACCCTTGAGAAAGGTACTTAACTGAATTGCTTCCGTCAAATGTCCAGCTATATAAATGGATTGTATGTAAAAATACAATCTGTGTGAGTCACTCTGGCTAAAGAGAGTCTACTAAATGGTGAAATGTAATGTAAATGAAGAAGGATATCTTCTGCCTGCGATTTAAAGACAAAAGATCTCCACATGGAAGCTGGGGAAGCAAATGGTGGTGCTCGCACTGCATAGCTGAACACTGAGCACATCACCAGGCAAAGGTGACGGACAGAGGCCATCAGTCTCTGGTGTCTTCAGGCATTTCAAATAAACACCTGTCATCTCTGGCTAGAGAGAGCCATTTTAAATTAAGCTCTCGCACCAAGGATGAGACAGCCCCTTCTCTCTAACCATGGGTCACAGGGTCACTGCAGGTGGGGAGGGCACTATGCTCCCCTTCTCTAACCTGCTTCAGACACCATGTTTGTTTGTGTGCCATACTGCCATACAGTATTTAGGGCCATTGCTCATATAGTATATGTACCTCCCCTCAGAAAGAGTCTGCTACATTAGATCCAGTTGAAGGTGTGTGCTGTGCATAGCTTTTTAAGTCCATTCGCCCTGCTGCTTCTCCACCCACTGGAGGTGATTAGACATCAGTTTTGAAATGCGTTTAGCCAGCCGTGGCTTCAGGAGTGCGTGGGCCCGCAAACAGAAGGCCGCCTCGCTTAGCTAATGCCAGCAGCGGCCCTCGCACTTGGAGTCCTTCCTTAAATAACAATTCATTAGTGTAATTTTCTGCTTCTTTCTTTCTCTGAATTGAGACCTGCAGCGAACAGACGCCTTTTTGTTTGGACCATCGCTTTGCTTGTTTATATGTTGTGCTCTCATTTGCCGTCCTAGTGAGGTTTGCAGATTATCGCTCCCACTCATCAACCTCCAAGGATTTATATGGAGGGATACACACTGTGCTGTGCCACAAAACAAGCATCAGTCTAGCTAGGAAGGGAGGTCCACATTTCACCAGTCAGAACATGTGAATGCTCAGGCTAACCGATACTGTTTAAGACCTTGCACCACATGAGACATGTTGGAAATGTATGTGTTCACATTAAGCAAAACCAGGTTACTGAGTATCCAGTTAAGCTTATTTTTTCCGCTAAAAGTCTGAAAAAACTGTAATTTAAGGAAAAACTGTAAATCTTCAATTGTGCAAATATCTCTGGTTTTTGTGTGCATTTAGTTTTTTTCTATGAACCAGTTTTCTCACAGAATGTTGTGTGAAAGGTTTTGTTTTTCCATTCTTGACATGGTATAATGAACTTGGTATAAGATCAGTCATGTTCTGAAGATCAAACACATTTTCCCTATAATTTTCAGAGAGCTGTATGATTTTAATATCTGAAATGTCTATACCTCACTTCAGTTGAATTACTTAATCCTGCACACAGCCTCCTGGTATATATGATAACACAGGTATGAGAAAATTGTGTTTAGGTATATAAGCTTGGCAGATGATAACATTTAAGAATTTGAAGATAATTACAACATATGAACCTTTTTAAATCCTTAATAGTTATTGCTATAGAAAAAGCTATTGAAATAGCACATTTTACTGACTTATTTCCAAAATCTTGCCCATTAATTTATTGTATATTACTGTTAATGTTATTGTTAATCTTTTTTGTCACAATTTGTCAAGGGTATAAAGTTACTTTAGATGATGCTCAGAGCACATAGATTGATCTAATGCTAATTCTTTTATGTTACATTTTTACCAGGTTCCGGAGTCATCACCACAACCGACCCCCTCCTCTACATCTGCCTACTGATCCTACACAGGCTTCTCCCCCTTCTGGTGGCAAACTGAAGAACTTCAACCAAACCACACCCTGCAATTTTCTCACTAAACATACCAAACGACAAAGGGAAATATATACGTATATATAAACCCATATGGCACACCACTAAAGAGGTTGGGGAAAAAAGGACTTTGGAGAAGTGAAGAAATGACGATCTTCTAACTGGGACTTATTAGAAGACTAGTCTTATAGCTGGGATGTAAATGGACTGTATAAGAAGCATGACAAAAAATAAAGGAATTTATGTGAATACAAGCTTCACATTTCTGTTATACACACAACCAACATCCACAAAACAATGAATCAAGTTTCCAAATAATAGTGTCCGCCCTGCTGTGTGCATGGCAGCCATACATTTTCTTGTATCTTTTGTTTTCATTTTATTTTATTGGCTGTTTATTTTGTAAAAAAAAAAAAAAAGAATCAAAAAAGAAAAATGTCCTTGTCTTTTTTGCACGAACTGTTGAGCAGTTAAGCATTCCATTACATTTCATAGACATCTACAACAGGGTCCATATGCATCCAGTCCAGTCATGGATACTGTATGTAGGTATACGTACCCATTTTTCACATGTTTATGTATAAGAATATGACCTTATATATTTTGATTAAATAAGGCACACCCTACCATAACTGTTGTCAATCACCTTCAATAATGTTTATTTTTATTAACGATATGGTGATCAAGGTGCAATCATTTATAAGACGTATGGTATGTTGCCAACGGCAGTTGAAATAAAGGGTTTTTCTTTTTTCATAAACTCAGCATTCCCAAGTGTGGTGTTATGAGTCTATTGTCTGACTGACAGAAAATTATTCAGATAAGTAAATGTTGTGTTTAATGTTAAATGTCTTGCAAATAACTGAGTAATCAGGGACTTCAGAGATTTCCAGGAACACGAGAAAAAATTGAGCACAGTTTCCATGATTATGAGCTTCTGTTCACTGAACAAAATCTTTGTGGGTTCATTGAGAACAAGTCTGTGCATCAGGTGTAAAATTCATCAAGGAACGAGAGTACTTTAATGTTGGCCTTTAGTCTGTGGAATATCAAAGCTGGGCGCACTGAGGGGTGACCTGTACGTTCCATTTAAACAGATACAGACACGGTGGAAAAACACTCAAACGCGTGTTCATACCAGCTAACTAAAAACATGCACAATTCTTGGTCGCCATGTTTGCGCTTCATTTATCAAATGTACATTTCAGTGTATTTAACTGGAGAATAACACCCTGACTCCCATCACTTAATTAAATTTCTTTTTCTTACACATGTGCATTTGTATTAATAATATTGGTGATTCAAGACTGCCCCCATTTCAATTTGAACCCATCAGTTGTTTTACCTTTCAGCTTGCTTCTCGTGTGAGGTTCTTTCAATAAACACTTCTGAGAGAATGCACGAGTAAACCACTCCACATGACTGGAGCAAAAACACCTTCTCTTCATTGTGTGCTTATCCTCCCTGTTCTCTCAATCACGTCATGGAGCAGAATGTACTTATTCTCTCTTTATAGAAAAATAAAAGGGCCACAACAGACCGGACACTTCTAGGATACAAGCCCAGGATTTATGTTGCCTAGTGAAGATGTGTTTGTTCATAAAAGGAGTGAGTATTTGAGATTTATGTGTGCTACTCTGTCCCAGAATATCCAATAGGGAACTGAGTGCTCTTAGTTTTCCTGTGAGTTACAGAAGCACATTTTTTTATTTTCTTTTTCCTTTAACTCTTAGATGTGTTCAATGACCCATTCAGTACTGGATACATATCAGATGTAACATGACTTGTTTGCATAATACATTACTTCTCCTGTACAAGAGGAGACAAACAAAACATAAAATGATTATTCCTGTCAGTTGCTGTTAACATCTTCATCACACCTTTGAAGACTGTTAATATTAAAATATTTTATTCCACAAAGGACTTGCCTTTTTATATTCCATATTGTAATGAATACCATGTCTGAGCCTGAATGCCCCATCATAGGTTTGGACCATATCCAAACTTCTGGGCTATGAAGCACTGTTATGGATATGAACAAAGCAGCTAACCAACAACATTGACTCCTGAACAGTGTGAATCATTGTGAGCTCTATTCCTTTTTAAACAGATTTTTCGGGATGTGTTTAGTTTGGAATAGCCAATTGTATTTATGGGCTTGTCTTATTGCTACATTATAGGAGCACATAGACAAGAATATATCTTTGGAGCCCCCCAAGGCACCCTAAGTGGGGGAAAAAATATCTCAATGTGGAAATCTGTACTCTTGGTTTTGGAATCCGTGCGCACCGATCGGCACCCTTGATGGAAAAAAAATAACTCTCAATGTGGAAATCCATACTCTCAGTTCTGTAATCCATACATTTGGTTTTGCAATCTGTGCACCCAGTTTTATAAAAGGAGTTAGCCATCTTTCAATTAAATAGCTAAACAGCTAACGTATTTATATGTAGCCAGTTAAAGTAATGTTAGGTACAAATAATATCGTAGTTGCTTAGTAACTGAATGAATTCAGCAGAGAGAGACACCGCACAATCTATTAAAACATTATTTAAAAAATTAGTGTTGTCTTTGATGAATTATTTATTATATATATATATATATATATATATATATAGAGAGAGAGAGAGAGAGAGAGAGCGAGAGAGAGAGAGAGATAGACACCATTGTATGAAATTGATATGGCACTCGAACCTGTGGTATATTATGAATATTGGCAGGGCTAGGTGGTTGGCTGGGGTTCTTTGTGTCGAGTTATGCCTAACATCAGCCCCTAGCCGTGCAAAAATTCATGATATAGGTACCATATCACTTTAATGTTTATCCCTTTTCCTTCAGTGTGAACTGTAGCTATGATGCTTCCGTGTCTGACTTTCCTGCAGTAAACCCTTTACTTACGAATGGATTCAACATTGCAAGCCAGAGTGATCTGACTCAAAAACCATGCGCACAGATTGCAAAACTGAGCATACAGATTGGAAAACCGAGTGTACGAACAACAAAACTGAGAGTATTTCCACATTTATTTATCTGCGGATTTCCACGTTGTGATTTTTTTGTCATTTGGGGTGCCTTGCGGGGGGCTCTGTTCATTTCTACTCCACAGAGTATGAGCCAGCTGGCATTTCTATTCATTCAGCAGTCAGCTAGCACAGGTGTGTACACCTCACGCACAACTGAGACCAACAGTGCTGCAGGCACCCCTAAGGAGCTGGTCTTATGCAATGAGAGGGCCACAGCCCTGTGCACTGGCATTTACCTTCATGTGCAATGTTACAGCCAAGTGTGCACTACCCTGCAGGCCACAGTTGCCATTGGCAAGATCAGGATTTGATTCCAGACTGTGGGACATGTCATTGTATCGAGGACCTGGGCTATAGCAGGAAAATGCCCCCAACAGTCCCTTAAGCCTGATTTACAAAAATGACTGAGCTGAGGGGTGGGAGTTAAACGTAAAGGGCTAGTGCTTTAAGTGTGTATGCCGGGAAGAAAGGCCAAATATGAATCTTTGCAAATATTCATTAAGATATTGTCGTGAGTAGAAGTATAAGTAGTGATCGACCAGAAAAAAAGTCATCCTTTGAGATTTGTCCTGAAGGGCACACCCGCAGCTACGGCAGACCGTGACTCTGCTATGGGGGCGGGGGGGGAAGCGCTGCATTACCTTTGAAATCACATGGCGCGTGCTGTCAGGGCCGATAACGGCTGTTCCCCCTGCTGTCCCTTTGAGACGGCGCTAAAAAGCGAAACGACGTGAGCGTAAGCAGCCCAACAGGAAGGGAGCGCAGCGCCCGCGGCTGAGTGGCAGCGGCTGAACCGCAGTCAGATTTGCACAGCGGTATCTTCCCCAGCCACACAGCAGCGGCGCCCCGCCAGATTTCCTGCTTTTTCAACACCATCGCACCCGAGTCCCCGGGTGACAACATGATGGCAAGCCAGCCAACTTTGCCCTGACTTTTACAGCACGTCACAGTAGGAAATGACTGCAGAGGCAAAAAAAAAAAAAAAAAGGCAAATATTCTTTTTGTTTTTGTTGTTGAGAGTGCAGTGGTGGGGCAAAATCAACCAATACATTGGCAGTGCCACTGACTGTATTCATCAAGTGAAGGTGACAGGACCCTTTGCTGTGACTCAGATTAGGATTAAGGTTAAAGGAAGACCGCTTCCAAGCTGAGGAGGCGATCAAAGCATTGTAATCCAACAACATTTAAATATTCTACTCAAGTTCAGCCATGCACAAAGCTTACCTGCACAGAACAAAGGTGTGAAGTGAATTGTAACATGATTCTTAGTGGGTGAACATCATGAGCACATGCCACACTTGATATTGAAAACAATGGCTGAAACAGAATTCCAAAAAAGTTCCCCACACACAGACGGAAGTGTAGCTAAATTGTTTGTGCATAAAATGAAATGCCAATAACTGATAACAATTTAACAAAGGCAATCGATGACTAGATACTAGCTCTCCTATACCTGCACTAAGAAAGCAACTGAATACACCTGACTAACCAGAAACACCTGTGAAGTGATATGTCACAAACATCACGGTGTTCTGAAATGGGAAACTGTGTTTATAAAGTGCTGCAATTTCCCTTTATTAAAAGCTGAGAATGCTCTTTAGCCATGTGTGAATTGTTTGATTACAAATATAAAATTGTTAAGTATAAATAAATTGTCAACATAAATATATATTTTGTATGTGTGTGGGTGTGGATAAATGTCAGAGAAATATTTTGTACCAATATGAATCCTCAGTCTTTTTATTATACTGTATTTCTGAATAATGTTTTCATTTAAAGGCTACACATCAAGGCCATGCCAGCTGTTACCTCCCAGCTTCTCGAGCAGCCACGTCAGTCCCCAGTATCAGGTTCTGAGCAAGCCACCTGGCACCAAACGAAGCAGCGTGGATGTGCCACACAAGGACGTTCCGATCATTAGTGCCAGACAAATGCACAAAGAGCCCTCAGTAAGTACTTAATGGAAAACTCCCATCAACCTCCAGGTTCTCTCTGAGGAACGTTACCTTCATAAATATGTCCCTGTTTTTTTTTTTTTTTAATAAAACATCTAGCAGAAATGGGACAGTTGTGTAGCATTATTTTATTTTATTTTTTTATTTATAAATTGGTATTTTTTTCTTCACTTTTTTAAATAGAAGAAATTTTGACATAAAAAATATGTTTGTCTTATGGTGATTTTTATATATATATATATTTAATTGTTATTAGACTTTACAAAATCAGTTAAATAAACAAGAGAGGAAGGATCATTAAAGATGGACAGACTAGTTATATTACTTGTCACCAATAGGGGGGCAGGATTAATATCGCAGGACCAAATTGAAGCAGTCAATTTGAGAGGCGTCTCAGAGAGGGACGTCATGAACCATGCAGTTCACATTTATTACTTTTACAAGTTGTTCTGCATACTAACCAGCTGTGGTCCTTACAGATATGCAATATACAGCCTTGCAATTAAAGTGGAATTGAGCCACACTGAGCTGATCTCGGGTTCCCAAACCAAATAATGGCTGTTCCGAATTACTTTTACCCCTCTCTCCTTCCCTCCCCTCCACTTCGCCCTTTGCCATTTCTCTCTTCCCTCTCCCCTCCCATTTATCCCATATTTTAATTATATTCCCCCATCTTTTGTTTGGTTTACTCCTCCCTTTCTTGAACCAGCACCTCCTTCCCTTTCCCTCCTTCTCTTTCTACTCCTGCTCTTTTTTGTGCCCTGAACTGTGCTTTCATTTCCCGCTCTCTGCAATCTAGCATCTACCACCACCATCTTTTTGTCCAGCTGCTCTGGGGAATGGATTGCCACACACCTACATTAAGCATTTAATGAGATATAATATTAAGAGGATATTACTTTGTTTCCATTTGTGTGCATTTATTAAAATCTCAAGCTGGCCCATGAGATTTTGGATAAATCCTGTTGAAATTTAATTTCAGTTTATTTAATTTCCCAGGCAGAATTAGCATTGATAGAGTCAAGAGGTTTACTGCTGTCTCTAAGGTGTGCATGTGCATGTGCGTGTGTGTGTGTGTGTGTGTGTGTGTGTGTGTGTGAGGGTTGATGTTCTATGTGCTACATGAATGTAAAATGAATGAAAAATCGATATGTACTTAATTTACAGTACGTGCATCAAGTAGTCTAATAAACATGGAGACCCAAACAAATAAATTGACCTTCAGTTGGCCCTGAGTAATAGCAAAATAAGCAGACTATTCTACATAGTAAGAATGATAAGCCACAAATATAATAAAATGATAGCCTACATTTATTCTATGGCAAAAAAGTCCAAAATAAGTTCTGCACCCTCGTGGTGTGCGGTGCATTAATAAAGCATTTATCTGGTATCCATTGATCCTCCATTTGTTCCCCCATCTGGCCCTCATAAACTTTTCAATTAGTCCCTGTGGCTGGGCAACAGCCTTGGCATGTGTCACTTTCTAGCGTCTCGCTGATTAGCACTGTAATCTCTCAGACAGGTCCGTCCATTCAAGTCCCGGAATCAGATTTGTGTTTTAGAGAACAATCACATCTCCCACTTCCCCAGAGCTCCACTTTGCTAGTGAACGTGAGGCCAAGGCTAATTTTATCCTCTCAGATACTACTGGAGAAGGCCAGAGAGGCAATACAGAATATTTCAAAATCACATTTGGGAGGAAGCCAGCATACATTTAATCTGCAACCAGAACAACGCCTGAGCCATTTTAACAGCTCCGAGTGCACAGCGTGGTTGGTGGTCCCTCTCAGGAACAATGAGCAATATTTCCTTTTATTGTCATTGTGCAGTAGCCCTTCAACAATGTACCATAACAACAGAGGCTTTCACTATTAGAAGCAATGAGAACAATACCTTTGATTAGGCTGTGGATTGCCTGTTGAAGTATCTGCGACAACGCTTGCACCCAAACTGTGTCAAGCTGGCTCCTGAATTTAGAAAATATGATTCATTTTACATTCAAATTAACAAGCACAAAAAATGGCAAGAACATTTAGTCTTGGCCTTCACCTCTGCCCTTTGGTGCTCTCACACAATGGAGGACCTGTGCGGTAAAGCCAAAAAGTGCGTATAGGCTGGGGTAAAAAGCAGAAATTGCAAACACAACATGCATAATGCATTTTCATATCAGGTGCCACACTTATATATACCACAATCAGTAACAAATGGAACAACACAATGTTTGGCTCTATGTAGCAGTACTATCAATCGTCTGATCAAAGTGTTACTTGCTTTGCTGCATTATTTGCACATGGTTCCTGAATTGTTCCTGATTTATCCATGAAGTTTTACAGAGTTCACGCTCACTGACTTTGCCATGGCTGGAATTTTGAATTATTAAAGTCTCCTACAGTCCATCAGGCACTGCACAGGATCCCTGTCTACTGCTTCTTTTGTCAACCCTACAGCTAAAATAAGAACATGTATCTTGTAATACAGAACCCACAGATACATACACACAGTGGTCACAGAGAGTGAAAATAAAATGAAGGCTAAATTTAGCATGCTAAACTTCAGTTCTGCAAATGAAGTTGCACATGGAGAGAAAACTATAGTTTTCTGCATATGCATACCGACATTATAATACACATATTCCAGTGAGCTTGTAAGAGTATGTAGCTTCTCAAAAATGCATACAACACAAATATACCCTGCCTAATAATGCACTCACTGGCTAAGCACAAGCTACATTGCAAGAAACAGTACATGTAGCTGGAAATTCTTTTTAAAGACAGCAATGAAATGTCCCCTTGTGCTTTTAGAAATATGAAGCAAAGAAATCCAATAGCCTTTAAACTGGAGCTTAATGCTCATCTGATCTCTGACTCTTTTGGCATGCACTAGGGATCCTCTGGGCTTGCTTGCATCTTTTGGAATTGATTTTTATCCAGCTGACTTTCAAAACACCATTAATAATGCACACGGGGACGATGTAACAAACCCTTTCCTCCTCAGTCGGTTGTTTCCTATTTCATATGGTATGGTATGTCAGAAAATTATGAAAACACAGCGTGCTACTAAAGGAACCTGAAGACAGGAAGGCCCTGGCAAAGAGATGCAAATCAACAACATTTCAGACCAAGTATTCAAATCACTGGTTATATTTATTTATTTATTTATTTATTTGACAGGGACAATGCACATTGATCAACATCACTATTATGTGATGTAAATGTGCCAGATCGCTAGATATGATTTCAATTCATCCTTGCATCAAGTGCACTTTATGTGTATTGTGCCTGTCTGGCTATTGAGTCTGCCTCATGATGACTGAAGGAGGCAGGAGAGAGGGCAGAAAATCTTCACATTCTAATCCCATTTCCTGTCATTACTCTCTAGCTTACTCTCCGCTAACCTTGAATTTTCCTGTCTATAATCTATTTACTTCTCATTACCAATCCTATTTCTCTACACTTCTCAACATTGGCTCACCTTAACAGAAGGATTACAGTCCCACTCACAAACCTTTCAAGAGAAAAATCGACTTGCCCCTGAATCAAAGTAATACACAAAGACCGTCAGATGCCATGTCAGAGAAACATTATTACTGTTTGATCTCCTATGACACTAAGCGATCATATACCTCCTGGGAAATTTCTCACAGATCAGGGGTGTCCAGAAAAGAACGAGGAAACCCACCTAATGCTGACCTTTAGAAGCTGAAAGCTTTGTAAAAGGCTTAAAGAAACAGCCAGTGAAGAGTTGGGCCAATTTCTATAAAGATTTAGAAGATTTAATGGAGAACCCAATCACTAAAAAGTGCATTTGGAATAGCTCTTACACCTGCACCCAAAAGTGAACCCACATGGGAAACTTGAGTTTGGTGTGCATAAAATGGATTCTATAGTACTGTGCCATACTCATGCCTATTGAATGCTTATCTCCTTATATGGCGGTGCTCTAGAACAGGCATGAGAGTTTTTACTGCTGCGATCAACTTCCACTTATTTTACTCATATCACCAGCATTTTGGCGGTGAGGGTGGAGGGATGGGGATCAAACCCGAAACGATCTAATTTGGCTGAGAGCCAGCCTTACCCTTATCAATCGGTAAACTGTCGTGGCCAACAGAAGAGACAGCATTTGAATCTGCATGTGAACGTGTCCTCGGGGTTACACTGTGCAGGCCTGGGTGCTTTCATGAGTTTCTGTGGGCTCGTGGCATGCTCATTCATTGTGTATCCAAAGGCATCCATATAACATAGACACCCCCTCCTTTCGGTGTCCTCTCTTGTGTAACTTTCCCTTGAATTAGAATGCAGGAGCACTCACGGTCCATTACACCGCTCAGCAAATTGCATTGCAATTTTGATCTTATTTATTGCCTGGTGTTGCATCTCCAGTAATACCCTTCATTTTTCTCAGCACATCCATTAGGGTTTATGAGAAACATACCTGTCTGATTGCTTTAAAGAAAGTGTTTGTCATTTCCTTCACAACATTTATGATAACATATTGCCTAAAAAACAACACCCATACTGATGTACATAATCATATATTGATTATTAGGCTGACATGGCAGAAGCTTAAGTGCACCAAAAAGCATTACATGTGAAAGTCAGTTCCCTTACCATCAGGAAAAAGACACAAAGGGAACTGGCGAAGGAAAAAGTACGAGGGTAATAGTTTCATTTCAACAGACCACGTTTTTTTTTTTGTTTTTTTTTGTTTTTTTAAACAGCAGATGACTCCCTCCTCGTTTGTTGTCTGACCTTTCAGTGACACCATTTTTATCTGCTTTTAAAATGGATTTGCAAAGTGAATTTGGCTGAAACTAATAGGTTGATTTAATAAACTCGCCCTGCTTTGTATTAGAAAATGGCAGTTGAAAATTCACCCTTTGCTTTGGCTGCATGGAAAGTAGGTCATTGCTAATGGCAGTATGACTGTATAGAGAAATATTGGCATTTTACTGAGGGAGCAGTGCTTTTGTCTGCTCAACAGCAGCAGAGGCCCAGAGAAAGCTGGAGACTAAATGATCAGCCGTCTGCTTTAAGCCGGGTATGAATATACATTCTTTCCAAACAAATGTAGAAGTATATTTTCAGATAGTCCCTTTTGTAGCGGCTTTAGGGGGGATGACCGTTCAGGGAGTTTATCATTTAAACCCCCCCTTATAAAGCCATTCATTTTATTTTTTTTGAAATATGGTAATCTGCAGGCTTATCTGTATCTATAAAAAACCATCCACAAACCAAATAGCTTCTTCCCCCATCTTCTCAGAAAAGGCTCTTCTCATAGTTCTGGTGTTTTGTTAAAGGTCTGGCTATTCTGAGAGATACTGGCACCTAATAAAAAAACAATTATTTATTTAATACAAAAAATAATAACAATAGAATTCTATATCTGGGTAATTCATACTCTGTGATTTATTTTATATTAAACATTAAATTTTATGACATTAATAAAAGCAGGTGTCAGATAGTGAAATATTTTTGATCTTAGAGGACAGGAGCCTCGACTAAAATCTTTGTAATCTTTATTTTCTTCTGTGTTCTCCAAAACTAATTTTTTTTTTTTTTTCATTTTATTTCTCAATGAAGTGTGGAAATCACATTCTCACTGCGTCAGCTCTAGTATCCCAGCAGGGTGGCGCAGGATGCCCCCAGTCATGCTGTCACGGGCACAGGAGGGAGAGTTACGATCAGCAGGGTTTCCTCAGGCTCACTGGCCACAAGTGACTCCATTGGCTGATTGTCACCTGCAGTCTGACTGTGCCCCTAGTGCATGAAGCATAGTCCTCATAGCACTGATGGTGCAGCTCAGCTGCTGAACTGCAGAGTGGAAAGAAGCAGGAGGATATTGTAGAAATTATCCAGGCCACAAAAAAGGTTTTAAATATTCGGAGGAAAAGGTTATAAGATCTATAGCTATACCATTGTAATTTCCATATTTATTAAATTGATGATTGTTACTGAAAATATTCCCCATTGTCATAATTCTCTAAATATCTTTCAAGGAAAGGAATGTTATAATCTGGCACAATATAGCACATTTGAATGCTCCTTTTGTGGTCATCCAGTTGTTACTGCAAGGCCCCTGTGGCTTGTTATTCAGTAATGTGTGCATACACAAGCTGTGTACAGACTTCCTACCAAAACCATCTCAGTACCAATCAACACAGCATTTTTGAAACCCTTAAACATTTGTCACTTTTGTCTAACAAGAGGCACATGTGAACTATGAATGCTATGGTCATTCCACAGAGAAATTGTGTATTCACTTATCTCCAAGGCCTCCTGCATTGGTTTTATTATCCAGCAGGTTTAAATCCTCTCTGCCCTAGATTTTCAAAGCAAATCAGCACACAGACAATGGGATGATCAATCTATTATTTTAATCCATGATAAACCCTTTTTCTATTGTAAATTTCAGATGGTGTTCACATTAATGTTACATAATCAAAAACACCAGTCAATGTCAAGCATCTATCAGCATGATTAATGATATGAAGGAAGGACAATATACTGTACTGTACATGACGAACTGGAAGTAGACATTTTTTCACAAATCTTGTAAGGCTTGCTAGTGTGTTACTGTGCAACAGGGGTTTCCCATTTTATATGTATATTGATGCTGCCATCTATTTTTCTTTCTTGAATATTTTCATAAGGTATATGGGAAAACATTTTTGAATCTCTCCTCTGTATCTTGTCCTCTTCACCTGTATGTTTGTATTGCCTAATGTTATGTTTATGTTTATATTCTGACTACAGTACCTAACCAATCTTAAATTAAACAAAGTGCTATGTGGTTGAGTGTACCCTTACAAAAATATCAAATATCAGATATATTAAATTCATAAGTGAAACTGTGATTTTCACATGTGAAAAGGCAAATGTCACATGATTTTTTTCATTAGGGTACCACTAGCACTGTGAAACAAAACAGATCTGAGATGTGTTCTTGGGAGAATAGATCACTATGAGAATGCTAAACCTTTGACAGATCCCATTTGTTCCTTTTAATTTGGCTGGTTGTTTTGGATTTTATTTACATTTTTTTGTGATGGAAAAAGATGAGAAAATAATCACTCATTAATTAAAATGTCATTCTCTGATATTTTTGTTTTTTGGTTATACTGTGTGTGTGTGTGTGTGAGCGCGCGTGCACATGCGTGTTTAAAAGATGGCTATCTTTGTGTGTGCATGTATGAGAGAGAACATAGTTTGGGTGCCCATGTTTCCCCTGGGGACATCTCAGTGTTGCTCATTACTCTGTTATAGCTATCAATGTTTTTAATGGCCGTCTTCTCTCTTTGTCATGCCTTTCTCTTACTGTCAGCCCAGCTGGTCAGGGAACTTGCTGACTACTGCCCTCCCAATCCATCCAGTGTGCACAAAGAAATGCAACTCCTTCTGTCTTCGATCCTGTCTTTATTCAGTCTTGCCAATAGCGCGTAATGGGGACTGCATTTGTGTGTGTGTGAATGCATAATGATGTATATGCGTGTCTGTGTAAAAATGTTTTATTTATTTTTCTCTTTTAGTATGTATTGATGTGTGCCCAAGTGTTCATGTGTGATACTCAGATACACACTCACGTGCAAACACATATTGATATACACACATAATAAAGGTTACTGCTATAGTTGCATCATTTTATATGGCTCCGTATGTCTTTGAAACCCGGTGCAGATGCACCCATCCTGGCAATCTCAAAGAATATTAATCATTAGATGCCTGGCTATCTAAAGAACAGCCCCACATAAATACATATAGCTCATATATATGCCGTCTAAAACAAAATTCAAGATATATTTGTTACTCCCATCATTCTAAACATTCTAACATAATATATTTATCTTGGTGTTTATAAGTATATCTATTTAAAATTAGTTAAAAAATAATTAAAGTCACTAATGACTGGAATTTGGCTGTGTGTGGAACAGTGCAGTTACTGACCTTCATTTATAACCACACACAAAGGAATGCTCAACACAAGACTGCCCCCTTGTGGACATTTTAGAACCTTTGTTGTATTTGTTATTTTTGAAAATTTGGTTGGTTCTTGTTTATTTATTATGGCCATGATGAAAAAAGATTAATTTGCTTGCTCTTGGAAAGAACAGAACAGTAACAGCTGTTCATTCATGTTATTACTTTTTAAATTATAAAATAAACCTTTGCACTTGCCTTCACTTCCCATTTTACACATCTTGCAGCAGATGCCTAAAAGTATAAAATATGCAGTTTTGGCTCCCAAACTAAAGAAAAAAAGTGGATTTATCCCATATTATTATACAAGCACTATATTCATTTCTGTTGCACCTCCATACAGTGGCAATGTGAAGCTAAAGCACCAGTGTCGCAGATCTGTGTTTGTCACAATCAAGACTCATATGACAGAGAAGGTTCTGAGTGGGAACTGTAATCTTCTATAATTTACCACCCAATTTACCCAAACCTGCATGTCATTGGATTGTGGGAGGAAACGCAAACAGACACAGGGAAAACATGCAAACTCCACACAGAAAGGCCCCAGCAGGGTTTAAACCCTTCTTGCTGTGATGTGGCAGTGCTATCCACTACACCACTCTTTTGCCCTGATGATGGTGGTTGTGTACAGAGCATAAGCACTGAATGTGCGGCATGCATATTGACAATACCGCACATGTTGTGACGGAACAGCGTGTGCAGCCATTTATGTGCATTTGCACAACAGCCTTTATAAGCACGCAGTAAGTAATGTGTGAGGTGCAAACGTGTATAGGTGTTTTCATGGACATGGTAATTGCGTGTAGCCTTCAGTGCCCTTGCCTGTCCAAGGGATGGAACGTTCTGGAAGACGGCTGAATGCTGCAGCGCAGGAGTGGAGAAGCGAAAAGGTCAGCTAAGCCCAGAGGTGTTCCGGGAGAACGGAGGCTGTATCAGCTGCATCGATCAGGCAGCTTGATCTGTGACCTTCTGCGCTGCATGCCTCACCGGATGTGGGAAGCACGTCTCTTTCAGTGAAGTTATCCTGGGGCAGTGTGTGATTCCTCTGCACAAAACACCAATAATGCACCCGGGAGAAGGAGACGGTTTGGCACGACTGCACTGAAATTCTCCCAGCAATACCGCAAATAAGTCAGAACAGAAAAGGGCTGAAGAAACACAATTAGACAAACACTGCATGGACATGACAAAAACAAATATTTTGAACATTGCTCTTGATGTCTTAATTTCCCAGATCCAGCTGTGTTATTGAGCATTTGCGGTTTATTTACACCAGATTTTCTATTGCTGGGTTCAAATACAGTTTTTATAAGTCAAGTTCTTTTTTGACTAGATTTGGGTTGCAAAGTTGACACTTGAAAAGGCATAACCAACTGTAATACTGCTTTAAAAAGATCTTTCAGATGGTCTGTCAGAATTAGGTCAACTCTGCTGTGTGAGATGCACTGGCTCCAATCATCTCGCATGTACTGTATAGGCAGTAGAGGGCTACTGTAAATTCCACTGGAGTCTTTAAGCAGATCCCTTACCATGTCTGACACCAAGTAATGAGAATGTACACAATGTGTAGCACTGTCCATTGCATTTCAGAGACTGATTGTGGAAACGTCATTGGAATTAACTGGGGCCCAATAGAGGTTTCATCCGGTCAAATATTCTCTCAGACACACAGAAAGGGCTACTGCTCTTTATTTTTTTTCTTTTATTATAATTGCACTAAAGGTTGGAATCTAAATGACTCACAGTTTGTAGTCAGTGCATTAATATATGCCAGCCATTTGTTAGAATTCCTATCCAACAGAGTTGTTGAAATGTCCATTCAGTCCATTTGTACAGGAATGCGTTTTATTTCTTTTTCTCTTTTAGTATGTTTTGGTGTGTGCCCAAGTGAGTGTGTGTGATACTCTCTCATGTACCATGTAAACACATATTTATATACACACACATACAAAAGGTTACTGCTACAGTTGTATCATTGTATATGGCTCCGTATGTCTTTGAAACCTGGTGCTGGTGCACCCATCCTGACTGTCTTATAGAATATAAATCATTATATGCCCGGCTAGCTGAAGAGTAGCCCCACATAAATACATACAGCTCACACATATGCCAACACAAAAAGTGCTACACAGTGTATGAAGAAACATTGGTTCTACACCACAATACCAAAATTCAATATATAGCCTATCTGTTACTCCCATCATTGTAAACATTCTGTCTAAAGCCAAAAAGAACATATTTCATTTGGCGTTTGTAAGCATTTCCATTTAAAATTGGTAACAAATTTAATTATTTTTTTTGAGTACAGAATACTGTTCAGGAAGTAACAGTATGGCACAGTACATCTTTAAAGTGATTCTTTGGTTCTGTAATTAAAACTTTCTTTTTGGTCTCACTAATGTGTGGAACAGTGCAGTTACTGACCTTCATTTATAACCACACACAAAGGAATGCTCAACACAAGACTGCCCCCTTGTGGACATTTCAAAACTTTTGTTGTATTTGTTCTTTTAAAAAATTTGATTGGTTTGTAATTCTTGTTTATTTATTATGACCACGATGAAAAAAAGATTACTTTTATTGCTCTTGGAAAGAACAGAACAGTAACAGCTGTTGAAAGGGGTACAAGGTCATGCATAATGCACACTTCCCATCAACACCCTTATAATAATAATAATAATAATAATAATAATAATAATAATGATAATAATAATGAATTTTATTTTTCAGGCGCCTTTCTGAACACTCAAGGTCACCTTACATGGTATTAAAATGGACAGAAGAATGACAAGACACTACAGATACATACATGATATTAAAAACAGTTTGAAAAAATAATAATACTACTAATAATAATAATAATAATAATAATAATAATAATAATAATAATAAAATAAAATAATAAATACAAGTGCCATGGGGGAGTGGATAGCTATGTCCTGTTCAGGCAAAAGCTAGTGTGAAGAGGTGAGTTTTTAAATGTTTCTTAAAAGTAACTAACTTCTAGCTAAACGGTTTGTCAATGGTCAAACACAGATCACAAGACTTGTACAGTCTGAAATTTCAGGCAACAGAGACAGTGTAGCACCCTTGTGACATGCAAATGAGTTAAGTATGAAACAACTGAAACAAAAAGTAAAAAGTCAGAGGGACAGGCTTGCCTTTTCAAAATTAATAAATTTAATAAAGGAAACCATTTTTTAGGAAGAATGATAATGGGTTGTGGGAGAGTCTTTTGGTCAAAAGACTCAATAGAAAGTGTTAAAGTTTTTTTAATCACTTAATGTAAGACTATAAAAATTTGAGGAGTAGAAAAGTCTCTGAGAATATGTGTAGTCCAGTTTGTCCTCATTCAACAGCCTTTCAAAGACCACAGAAACAAACCACAAAGGCTGTGACTGGATTTCTTCTTTATTGAAACTATCAATCTGATAGAACACCACCATCTTCTGCAATGCAAGGTTTGGTTGCTACAGTTCATGCTGTGGCAGGATCCACTCAACTTCCTTTCAGTGGCTTGTTTATTAGTCAAAAAAAAAAACCGTGAAGATGTCCCCCTCTACTCTTGACTACAGATGAAGGTCTACTTTCAGCCTATTCACATAGTGGGCTGTCTTTACCTTGGCATACCAAGTTTAGGTTAGTGTTATATTCACTAAGCACCTTGCATTCACAGTCATACATTTGTGCATGAAATTTATTTTTAATTCTTGAGACAAAAGTGAAAATGAATATGAGAAAAGCACAAAGTGAGCTTTTATTTCTTGGTATTTGCATGTGTTTTAGCATTTTAGAAACAGGTGTTTTTGTCTCGAGCCCCCCCATTTTCAAAATTAACAGATCAACTTATAAGTAAATCTTGCAATAAAGTCTAATATTTGCTTGCATAGCCTTTAAATGCAATAACTGCATCAAGTGTACGACCCACTGACATCACCAATCACTTAGTATTTTATTTGGAAATACCTTTCCTGGCCATCACTGGAGAATATTTCCATTTGTCTTTGTTTAAGAGCGTTTCTGTTTCCTGTTCCGCAAGTGAAATGCATGCTCGACTGGATTTTAACCCGGTGACTTTCCACTTATCCAAAACGTTCCACCTTTGATGGATACTTGCTTGCATAAGCAGTGTGGTGCTGCCCTCAATATGTGTACGCTTAGCTATGCAGCCAGCTGAACACACTTCTAATAAAGGTCCAGAAGCAGGAGTTGAGTTTCAGCGTTTTCCTTTGCAGGAAGCAAATTTGTAAAACTGCTAAACCACAATGAGACAGACACAATGCATTTCATAACAATGGTCAATTGCAATTGGGATGGCAGGTATGCCATCCCGCCAAGTTACGCCTTGGCGGGGGCATGCCCCCATATACCATAAACACCAGTGCCTGCGCACAAACACAGTACTGGTCAACAACGTATTAAGGATATCATACGTAAGCGATTTCTTAATATGTCGGTCTAACGTAATATAAACACAAAGTAGGGCAGGACAATGCAGCTAGCCAAACATAGCTAACATACCTCATGTAGTCATATTGTACCCTATACTATAGTAGATATAATTAGCATAGCAACAGCCGCGAATACGTACAATGACATTAATAACATGAACAGAAAAGCGTTCATGAAACATCTGTAAACAAAATAAAACTCAGGAAAATGCGCATATATCACAACTCTAATAAGTTGATTACTCACACAGTACTTTACCAAGAGATGTTACGGACCTGAAAAAGAAGTTAGTACGCGCCCGCTCTTCCCGTGTTTTTCTTCTTCTTTGGAGTGTTTTTTTTTGTGTGTTTTCTTTTTTTTTGCCATTTGAAATCAACATTGGTGCATTACCGCCACCTAATGAGCTGGCGGTAATGCACCTAAATACATTATTATTATTATTATTATCATCAATTCTTAATAATAATAATAATAATAATAATAATAAACTATCTCCAAAACAACACCATATCCTACTCAAATAAAGAAAATAATGTTTTTTTTTAATTGAATAAATATACCCAAAATCAACTAAATCAGCAATCAGTAATCTTAACAGAAAAGCAACTACACTATAACATAAATAACTAATGATACATTTTCCTAACTAGTCCCATTTCCATAAGGAAGCAAAACAGATGTCTGTATACCACATTTCCTGTTGGCATCTTCAACAGTGCTCCCAGTTTTAAATTCTGAATGCCATGTTCACTCAGGGCATTACAAAGCCTCTCCCTCACATACTTATCACACTCCTCCAAAACGTGTGTCACTGATTCCCACTCCCGGCAGTAATCACACAGCCCCGTCAGATGCTAACCCATAATTTTCAGTGTACCACTCAGTCTCGTATGCTCCAACCTCATCCTGGATATCATGGATTCCTCCTTCTTATCCCTTCCAGATAACCTCCCCTTCCCCACATGTCTCTGCATTGCATAAAGGTGTCGACCCCTGCACTCTTTGTTCCACTCTTCCTGCCACCTCGTCCTTACTGCTGTTTTAATTATCCCTTTTGCTTCCTTCCTACTCAACAAGACCTCCAGATTTGGCACTACCCTCCCTAGCTCCCACTTGTCTATCAAGGTCGCATTTAAGATTATAATAAAATGAACCAGCAGAGGGCACCAACAAGTAACAACCATTCAGCCCATAAAAACAAAACTTAATTTTAGGCAGAATAAGTGTATTGGGGTCATTATCTTGCTGCAGGATGAAGTGCTGGCCGATGAGGTTGGAATAATTTCTCTGTAAGTAGCCAGACAAAATCTGTCTGCACACTTCTGAATTCATTCTACTGCTCCTGTCCTGTGTTACATCATCAACAAAGATGAGTGAACCTGTTCCAGAAGCAGCCATACATGCTCAAGCCATGACACTCACTGCCTTCTCCATATTCCACCATGTGTTCCTTCCTTCCAATTTTGGCTTTCCATTATTTTGGTGAAAGTTTATTTTGGTCTCATCTGTCCACGAAACTTCGATCCAGAACTCTTCTGGCTTGCCTCTGTATTTTTCTGGCAAATTCTAATCTGGCCTTTCAATTCTTGCTGCTGATTACATTATAGGCATTTAGCACACACTCTTACGCAGAGCGACTTACACAACTTCATTTTTTTTTTTTTTTGTGCTGATGAGAGGTTTGCATCTTGCAGTGTAGCCTCTATAATTCTGCTCTCAAAGTCTTCTGCACACAGTGGCTTGTTATATTTTCATATATGTTTGATGATGTCAATTGACTGTAGACTCGCTGCAGTTATTGCATTTAAGGGCTATGCAAGCAAATATTAGACTTTTTTTGCTTTGATTTACTTTTAAGGTCATCCGTTCACTTACTTTTGCATTGCTGAGAATGGGGAGACTCAACATAAAAACAGCTTCTGTAAAATGGTAAAAACATATATTCATGTAAATACCATGAAATAAAAGCTGACAGTGTGTACTGTCTCTGGTGCAGAGCAAATGACTTAACGCGACAATGGGAGCCATGATTACAGATACACTGCTGAATGGTTTGATTTGTTGGCTTTTAAAACGGGTTTATTCAGAAAATGCAATGCAATTCTATGAACCTGGTAAAATAAATAATTACCAGTCGGTTGACCTGTGCTTTTCAACTGCATTAGTGTAAGGAGCTGCTTTAATGTAATTTAATGTTCACTGGTGTAGTTTTGAGAAACTACAGCAACAACTGGAACTACTATGGAATTACTGCACTTGGATCCCTCCTCTTACACTTGTGCTGCTCTGCTGAATGTCAGTAAAGTAAAACTATAAGTGAAAGGCTCTTCAATATATAACAATAGAAAAAGTAATACAGAAAAATAATTTAAAGAACTGAAAGTACTGGACTGTAGAGGAATTGTATAGATATATAGATAATGTAATAGCTGTGACCCCTTTTTTTGCATTTACCATGTGCATCTCAATACATTTGAATATTTTAATCCAAAGATAAGAGTTACATGATAGAAATCAATTAGAAGGTTTTCGATTAATCAAAAAGTGACCAACTGTGGCTGGAGGCTCCAGAAAGAGACCCACTATCAATAATAGTGCCACCCAGGGAGAGTGCATTTCATTGGCAGGATATCGCTACCTCATTCAATATCAACTCCGGTCAGGGCCGGTTTTAGGCTTAGGTGGCATATGCAATCACCTAGGGCACCATCCATCTGGAGGGGCGCCAACCTTTTGGGGTGGGGCGCCAAACAAAAGAGGAGAGAAAAAAGGGGGTTGCATCCATTCTTGCCTAGGGCAGAAGAAAGGCTAGAGCTGTGCCAGCCTCTGATTGGTTGGTCACCTGTAATGTGCCTGTGCAAGCAGCCTCAGCCAACCAGGTAGCTTCTGTCAGGTTGCAGAGAGGAAAAGAAACGGTTGATTGAATTTAAGTGTGTCTGAGGGGTCCTTACCCTCCTAAACTGATAGTGGACACCTCCGCAATGTGAGAGCAACGTGCAACGGTGACACTATAAAGTCAGCCACCTCAGGGAATGACAGCCTCCCTCCTCACCAACAATGATACCGTGCCAATGATAGGCACTTCACAGAACACTGGAATGCTAGCTCAAGTGGACATGTACACACACTCTCTCATGTACATCCCCCCAACCCCTCTCTCTTTCTCTCTCTCACACAGACACACACACACACAAAAACACATACACAAGTACAAGGTGTTACATGCTTCAAGCTTAAATGCTATAGCAGCACAAAAAGCCATAAGCAAATAGAATACTAAATGACAGTCAGGTCAGTCTGTCAGTCAAAGATGGAGTTCGCATGCAGGGACAGTAGAGAAAGGCAGGTTTGCACGTCACTTTAACATGACAAACATAAGTAATTTGACAAGCCGCATGTATGCTGAGCTGTGTTGACTGGCAGTGTATTTCAGACAGGTTTCTACTGGAATTTTTTCATTCTTCACTCAGGATATCACTACTCTGTTACAGCCTTTCTGTTGTCATGCTCAGATGGGTCAAGACTGTAGAACACACTGAGCATGCTCAGGTGGGTCACGCCTGTGAAACACACTGAGCGTTCTCAGATGGGTCATACCTGTCGAACACACTGAGCATGCTCAGATGGGTTATACCTGCAAAACACACTGAACGTGCTCAATTGCGTTATACCTGTGAAACACACTGAGCATGCTCAGATGCGTTATACATGTAAAACACACTGAGCATTCTCAGATGGATTATACCTATGAAACACACTGAGCGGCTGTTTTGTGAAAACACCAGTCTTCAAAGACTATTGGAAATGAAGGGCCATTTGAATAGATATCTTTTCTGCCGAAAACAACCTGCCAATCAGCTGAGTTTATAATAATGCATAAGACATTTCACTAATTTTGTTATTTTCGCATTTATAATACTTGAATACTGAATATAAATGATATGTTTATGGTATTAAACATGCTCCACACATCAAGTTGCTTGCCTTACACACAATATGCCTACAGCTACAGATCAATAACATGACTTGTTCATTTCATCATACAATTTCATTCTTAGAATTGGGCATGTGTGAATGTGTGTACATAAAATATTTTCATCAAAATGCATGCGTTTCTTGGTTAACTCTTTCAGTGTCTCAATTTGCGAATTTTCGTATGAATCTTGTGTTTATGTAGTCCTATTCAAGTTAAATGTTTAAAACTCAAAACAAATGTTGAGATTGTAACTATGTTTATCTGAGACTGACTGTTCTGCACGGTAGTTTAAACGTCTCATTAATCGGACTCTCAGAAAGAAAACAATTGTATTAGACGCCCGCGCAACAATTTCACAAGCGCCCTCGAAAACCTAAGGCACGGCCCAACTTTCCTTTTCCAGGAAACTACCAAGCGCCATCCTCTGGCGTGCCACCGACGTGGACCGCTGCAGCCTTACAGTGCAATGCATCCCTGCGCCATTTTAACAGTACCGCTTCCTTCCGAAAAAGAGACCCACCTCTTGAATTTTATTGACGCAAAACCAGACGAACTGAGGACGGTGCTGGTTTTCAGCGACCGAGACGCCAGGTGTTGAGATCGCCAATGGCATAGCAAAGGAGGGTGGATGGATGCTGTCGGTTCTTGACGTCATGGTGTGGAAGAGATAGGGGGAGGAGTGACTTTGTGATTCTGCTGCAGCGGAGAATGACATGAGGATGAGAGAGATAGCGACAGGCGAACGGGGAGGCTTGTTTATTATAGGGGCGAAATAAAGCATTTTGAAAGGGACGTGGAATTTTAAAACAACAATGGGGAGGAACGACTGAATACACGACGGTAAGCATATGTTTACGTCTATATAAACGTGTGTAATACTGTAGATATTAAACATTTCATATTGTCCACTGTTTAAATCACTGCAGACCTGGGGCAGGTGCACCTGGTCTTCTAGATGTAGTACGTGCCCGTGTCTGCTTGCATCTTGCAGGTGAGATATTTGCGTTTGATAAAGTATGTAAACACAGATACCTAGGACAAAAATATATGCAATATTTGGCGGAGTAGTAATTTTGAGAATGCGAAGGTACTTAGATGTAGACAGATAACGATCTCAACAGAAAATGCCACGGGTTGATATTGAAATACATTATTTTTGCATAGACGCTAAACAACATGATGTATTACATATGTAACACTGCCTGTTGCCATTTCAGAGGTTCATTTTCATTTTATTTCCGTTTTCATCTTGTACACGAAAGTAACGCGATTAAGATGTATTGTTATTGTTCTGGCATGGCGCAAAGCCTCTTGTTGTACAACATGACACTTCGCGTTGGGATGAACATGTGTGCTCTCTCTCTCTAGAATGTGTTCTCTAAAGAAAACCTCAAATACGTGTCTGGCTTGGTTTCCTGTGTATCAGACCCCCAAAATGATGGCGTTAACGTGACCTGTTTACTACCCGCTGCTATTATAACCATAAACAATGTTTTTTCAGTCAGTCTGCTTACCGCCGGCCAACATTAACCCAGCATATGACTCGGTGCATTTGCGCTTTGTTTAGTTTTCCGTCTGTAATAATGTTGCCTGCCGTGCGGTGAATTCATGAAAGCATGCGGGATAGGCATTCAGCATGGTGACATAAGCACATAAGCTTTATTTAAGACAGTGGAAATAGGCGTTAAAATAAATTTGACTTGAAGTGTTATTGGTATTAAGGAGGTTTCTTTTCATCTGTTTTCATTGAAGTGCGTGTCATTGCAGTCAAACATGGAAACAAGCTTGTCACATGATGTCAAAGTTGAGAACGTTTTCCTATAAAAGGAGTACCAGTTTGAATATCCAATCCAAACACCTATTTGAACTATCTGAAGTTTTATTTTTCCATTTTGGTCATTTTTTTTGTATTTCTCTAGATTTCGATGCATTAGGTGTATAATTTGTAGAGAAAATGCTTTGAAAATAAATGTTCATGATATATCAAGTGATCTTTTTTATATAACTCCTGTTACTAAGTATTGATATTGTGCAATAGTATTTTGTCAAAATTATTTTACATATTGACAGTGCTAAAATATATGGAAAGTGAGTTCTATTTATGTTTTTGTTTCCCTCCAGATATAGTTGTTAATATATAGTATCTCAATTCCATTATTTTGTGTATAACCGTATCCATATTTTATATGCATGTTAGAGTGAATGAGAACGGTTTCTTGTAGCTGGTAAAATACCAACAAGAGAAATGAAGAATCAGAAATGTTGGTTGCAGTTCACAGAAACGATTACTATGTTCAGTAACTCTGAGAAGCAAGATAACTAGTGGGAGGAGTTCTCATGTAGCCTACTGTCTGACTCACTAATTTGGACCAATCAAAGTGTGTGGGCAGTGGGATCAAAGCCATTTGGCTTTGCTCTCATTAGCCATCGATTGACAATGCATCGCAGGTCCAGTCAGGTTTTTATGAGGCCTGACTTGCTCATCCACGGCAGTTAGTGGTGCCTCTGGCCTCTCTGTGTGTGCTGTCACAAGTTTGTGAATGCGGAGTAGAAAATTGTGTCACAGATTCCAGCTGTTTCTGCCCTGGAGCAGAATGCCTTACCTGAATTACTCCAGTTTGAAAGATACAGCTGCATGAACAGGTCGTGTGGTATATGTTAATTGTAAAAATTTGAGGGTTGCAAGTTCCTTTGGATGCAGGAGGCAGTAAATAAACCCTGGAAACATCTCCTCCCATGCAGGACCTCATCTGTGAGCCACTGGGTCCTGATTTGGTTGCCTGTAGGGGTGTCTTTGTCTGTAGTGTCCTTTGCTTATGATCAAATAGCATTTGTAGCTGGTTCTCCTTGATGATGCCTCCCTCTGTATCAGATGACACAGACACACTGGCCTCAGCCTGCAGACCCAAGAGCCTTTCCATTCCCCATTTTGGGGAGGGTTCATTTACCATTTTTTAGTCCTGATTGTATTTATCCTAATATTGAAAGATCACATTTGTGGCCCATCCAATCACTGACAAGCACGTGTCTCATCTGAGGCGTGTGATGTCAGTAACCGGCTCTGCTCAACTTTCAGTCTGACACAGGTGAGCTGCACAGTCATTGTATCAAAGGGGTGCACTGTACAGCCAGCACAGCCAGACTGCAGATCCCGAATGACCAGAAGAGTCAGGACAGGACAGGAGACAACCATCCTGAACAAAGCCCCTCCTCCCTGCATATCATGTGACACCATGTGCGGCTGCTGGCACAACCAGGTCGTCATACCAGATGTAGGATGTGTCACTACACTGAAAATGTTTATTCTATTTCTCTTTCGTAATAATCATTTCAGCTCAGTCTATCCCATCGTATGGATTAAGCTGTAGTATATTGTGATGTGGTGCAACAGGATGAGTGTGCTCTTAAGCCAGTCAATGGTTTAATATTTTTTCCTCCGCAGTAATATCTTCGGCTCATGGTAGCCTTTTTATCTTGGATTTCTAAATCTGACTCCCATTTGACAACCGCTCAGAGTTCTTCCAATCATCCATGGCCCAGTTATAATACAGAAAGATGCACTGGATTAAATAGCATAGGTCGCAGACATGTCTTATAGCAACAACAGATAAGCGTACACTTTTAGAAGATTTTTAAATGTTTCATAAAGGAAAGATGAGTCTCTAATGATGTCCAATGACGTAAATTGCAATACAATATTAAAATTGACCCAGGCGTAATATTTAAAAAACAAGCATCCAACAAGTAAATTAAAAATTGTCCACTTGTGTTTACCTAAATTTGTGAGATGTTGTGAGGCTGCCTTTCACCCATAACCAATGAGAATAGGCTTCATTAGTTCCGTCTTGTTCCATTTGTGCCGAATGTCTGTTGGTCTCTCTCTCTCTCTCTATCTATCTGTCTGTATATCTGTCTATTGATCTATATATCTATCTCTCTATCTCTCTCCTTGCCAAGTTAAGTCTACTGTTTTTCCCCATTAGAGCAGCCATGATGGAGCATTTCTCCTGACTTCAGAGACATTGAGGTGTTCATTGTGTGGCACATCTCCCAGTCCCCCAGTGAGAGAGAGCATTTCCCCTCATAAAAAGGGTCCCAGGTGGAACCATTTGACTCCTCATTTTCTGAACCCAGTCACTACACACCAAGACAGCAGCATAGCCTAGTGGTAGGAGAACTACAACAACCAGCTGAAGTTCCAGGTTAGACATGACGGGCTGACGGGTCTTCCTGGTGGGACCCTGAGACTAGCACAATAGCTGCTTATTATAACAAATAACTTAAACTTTAAAGGAAACCTTTAGGTACTTGGTCATCTTTGGGTAAATCATATTGTGGTGATTAAGTGGTTATACTATCCAGTTGCTAAAAAATCTGGTTGTGCTTTATATGGTCACAGTGGTGTTCAACTTCTTATGTCAGTGTTGTCAGATCTGTATCTATTTATTTGTTTCCAGGTGTTTTCAGTAATGGTTTTATTGGCTATAATGTAGGCCCAAATACACATGCTATCTTTTAAGCAATGTATGCTTTTTCCAAAAATAAAACCCAGTCCATCCTATCCAACCTTATTTTTTTTCAGTTTATGTCAATGGTAGCATTATAAGTTGTGTGCACATACACTGTAAGCTCTAACTTGTCTCAAAGTAAGATTTCTGGTAATTTTGTGACAAAAAAAACCTGGTTGGTATCAAATGCAGTGCAGTAATGTGCACTTTCAACGCTAGAAATAATTACCGACCTTACTTTTGAGCAAGACTATTCAACTTAGCAGCCTGGGGGTGAAATGTGGCTTGCCCTGGACATAGTCATTTCCCTTTGATTATCGAGAAGAAAAGTTAATGTCTGCAGGATGGTGTCCAGATATGCATGTGCACAGTGTCAGCATACTTCCCACTAGTGATTAGTGAATGAGCTACAGCCATGCATATTCTAAGAAAGTATCTATTTTGTTTGTATGCGTGTGCAGTGTATTTTACTCACATATTGTTTTATAAAACTGAGTCTTAAAAATATTTGGTCTGCATATATCACATTTAAGTAGAATCTGGCCTCCAGAAAGTCGTAATTGAAGAACAGTGCTGTGATAAGTGTATGGGCAATTGATTAGTACATTCAAATTCTTATTGGAAAGTAGTCTATCTAACCTTCACATTCAGTAACTGAACAAGGTGCTATCTCAATGGCATGCTGAAGTACCATATTATCTATTTCTACCTCCCAGACCATGGATTCCACACAAATGGTGGCAGTTATTGCGTCCAATCACAGAAAAGCAGGTCCCCTATAGAGATTTTCTGCAGCATACTCATATGCTACACAGTAAATGTATGTAAACTGTACCTGAACGACTTTTCTCAGAAAAATAGAATCCATTAGCGAATGGAATTGCAGGTTTGGTTGTGGTTGTATTTTGTGAGCAGTTTTAAACCTTTCTGTCTTAAAAGAAAACTGCTCCTTAATGGCTCTGTGTCCCTATATTCCTATTTAAGTAGAAAGATGAAAATCTAATATTAGTATGACCCATTTTGATGGGTTAGACTAATATTAACCCATTTTCGTGGGTTATTGGAAACAGAATGGATACTTTAATATAGTAGTTTTGTTGTACCTAATTCTTGTGGAGCTGATATCAATGATTGCTGTTGGTAAACTTCTGTCCTTGGGGCATTAGACTGGTATAATAGAAGTTAACTTTTTTATTCCTTTATTTTGTTAATCCATGATTAAATCCATTCTGTTTTTTTATTGTGATTTAAACAGCAATAATATAAAATGAAAAAGCAAAACAAAAACTGCACAGGGATTTCATTGCCAAATCCTAAAAATGTGTATTAAGGTGTCATCCAAATAAACCAGGATTTTCAAAATGGTTCCTTTAGGATTCTGTCATCCTTGTCAATCCTCTCAGATGTGTCCATATTTAGAGAGGGATAAAAGAAGTTTGTTGATGCTTTAAAATGATGTAATGTTTTGTAATCTTTGGAGCTGTCCATGTGCCAGCTTTGGCATGGTGACAGTTTGAAGGCTGAAGAACGTTCAGTGCAATCCTACATCACAAAAAAGTCCAGCCCTGGATTACAGACTGCAAATTAACCCTACTTAAAACATGTTTGTGCTGTTCGACATTACATTACATTACATTACAGGCATTTAGCAGATATTTGACCACAACACAGATAAACATTTCTGTCAAGAAAAATTGAAACATAATTGCTTTTCCCCAATTGGTTTTCTCCTAATTCGTAATCACAGATTGTGCCTCTGTGCAGATGACTTTAGCCTCGTTGTCATAGCTCTCTGCTCTGTCCCTCTGTAAATGTATTTCGCTGTGCGGGTTTCATGTGAATCAGAGTAGGGGTCCAGGGCGAGGCAGCAAGTTGGGAACGGGTCGCTCTGCGGTCCCTCGGACACGGGGGCGCCAGGGACTGGCTCTGGCTTCCGATCTGTTGAAACCTTGAATTGTGCCACTGTTGGCCTTTTCAAAATGCATACCTGCCGGACAAATACCACTGTTTTTCAACCCCGGCAGACTGCTCATCTGGCTCAGGTTCAGCAATGAAACTTGAATCTCTTTTTGTGGGGCATGGTAATTTGATCAGGACTTTCATGAGACCTGTTGAGAGGGAAAGTGTGACACAGTATCCGGGATCATTTTGTGTGGATTCCTAGAGAAACATGTTCACCAGAGACATATTTTTATAGCCATTTTCTTGGGTGAAGCTGTTAGACAGTCAAGATAGAAAGGTTTTTACAGACCACTTTTCTGTGCATCCATACAATAAAAAGCAGCAAAAAACTTGGTTTAGCCCTTTCCTCATGTGCCCTTCATGTGGTGTTCATAATATATTTGTATAGTCAAGCATATTGACACAGTCAGCCATTAAGATGTCTGTCGCAGGTTGAATAGGGCTCTACTGAGCCTTCAGAATGCAAGATTGCACTGTGTTTATTTGTTGCCTTGTGAATGCGGGGGGGGGGGGGTGCATAAGCATGCTACTGATCATGGATATGGTCATGGTTGTTCTCAAATCATTGCTCTAAAATCATTTTAAGTGGTATGTTCATGCAGTGAGCAGAATAGATCACCTCCAATTGATAATGTGTACATGATTTTTAAGGTATGCTCATAGGAGTTTTGAAGCTACAATTTTCCATTTGAATGTATTCAGATAAATGGAGTTGATGCCACATTTTCGGGATTAATTTTTGTAACGTGGGAGGTAGAAGCTTTTATCCTTTGGGTGAAAAGGATAGAACTGACTCTTGCAGTTCCTTAAAAGTTTCCACAGCACCTATCGCAACTAAGATTTACATTTTCGTATAAGGCGATAAATAAACTGATCAGCCAACATATGTTCTAACCTACAACACATGAGCAGGTGAAGCTTTTATATTTAAGATGTGGCCAAAGTTGCTATGGAAGATACTAGAATGTATTCTTTGCCTTTTAAATGCATTTATTTTTGCTTTATGCGTGCCAGAGAAAGAGAAAGTTTGGCTCCATCAAACTGATGGCTGCTGTCTGCTGAATCAAAATATGACAGCTATTTGAATTACCATGCAGATGGAACCAGGATATACAATTTCATTAAGGCTTATTGACATTCTTCAAACAAAAATGAGATCCCTATCAGCTGAAGTTATAACAGAGATGTTGTACGAAGCTGTTATTTAAATACTGCCCCAAAAGCCATTTGTCCTCAGACTCTAAATCCAGAAAACCATCAAGGCTACAGTCAAATTAAAGTTCTCCATATTAGAGCAGGAAACATGAGGTATTAAGACATGTTGTAGATTGGTAGCTGTCACTCACTGCAAATTTTGTTGTATGAATAGCCAATGACATGTCTGTTAATCCACTCTGCTTGTGCTACAATAACACAAATGCAAACCCTCAATACACACAAACGAGGTCATATCAAGAGTTTTGTTGCAGATTTCATTCAATAAATCAACCTGTGTGTGTGTGTGTGTGTGTGTGTGTGTGTGCGCGTGCGTGCGTGTGTGTGTGTGTGTGTGTGCACGCGTGTGTATGTGTGTGTGTGTGCGTGTGTGTGTCTGTAAAGGAATTAGTTTGTTATTTGCAAAGATCAACTTGAACATAATAAAGTAGGGAAGGAAGCCTCTCAGAGTGAAAGGCACCTTTATGGTCAGCTCTTCCCCCCAAAATCTCTGTGGCAGAGATGAGGTGGGACGGGTGGAGTGGCCGAGGCCAATCACAGCTGAGTGTACGCTGAGGCCTTGCGCTCCTCTCTAATCTCCACAGGTGGAGGAGCAAAGTCAAGAACTCTGTCTGCAGCCACAGCGCCTTAATTAGGTCAGACAGACGGCAGAGAGAGGCTTCAATCACACATGAAGGACGGCTGAAAGAGAAAGAGAGAGAAAGAGAGGCAGGGAAAATAGACAGAGAAGAGAGGGTGACAATGGAAATAGTGAAAAGGGAGGAGAGAAATAGAGTGAGATGAATATACAGTATACAGGAGGGGAGGCAGAGAAAGGGGACAAGCAAGAGAAAGAAGCAGAAACACAAGAAGGACAGGAGAGAGAGAGACCCCTCCCCCAAAGACACCAGTCTGAACTATCAGAGCAGAATTGACAATGGTGGGGGGTAATGACTAATACTGAGCATGGCAAGCCATAGTTGTACATTGACACTCTTAAATGACAAGAAGGGTATTTGAGAGTGTCAATTTTTAAACTGTTGTGTTCACTCTAGTATGGTACAAAATCAAAGCTGTGCTGTAAAGACAGTGCCAGCACATTAGAGGAAACCTAAATAATTGCTATGTAAAATCCTGTTCTTGTGAAAACCAGGATTTAGGGTTTGGAATACAATTGTTTTTGAAGGAGTCTGGGGTTGAGGGACAGTGAGAGGGGTCATTTCTCTCTGAAGCTGTGTGTACAACTCAGAGAGGGATGAAGACGTTGTGGATTGACATCGTCACGGTTGGCTTTTGTAAATTGGGGGCATAAATTCTAGAAGACCCTGGATTTGATCCCTCCAGACTACTGTGAAAGCAGACTCATTGTAAGTGTAGTTATTCCTACATGGTAAACATTCTCTCTCAGGGCCTAGCTGTGTACACCATCAAGGCCATTAAGCCAAGGTGCAGTTTCAACATCCATGCCGCAGATTTCACCAAGAATCATACCAAGCCCATAGCAAATAAAAAATGGGCTGGGCTAAACCAGTAATGTGGAGACGAGGCGTTCCCATGGGATTGGCTATTACTCGCCAGCACTGGTCCGGAAATGCTTTGGGGAACTTCTAAAATTTGTCTTATGGAAATACAGCAGTGGTTGAACTGTGTAGTTGCTAAGGAATTGAATCTGTTATGGTATTTTTAAGTTTAGCATGGGCACAGTGTGTGTGTATGTGTATGTGCACATGTACGTATATGTGTACATGTGCGTGTATCTGTGTCTATATATAAATTAGATTTGAGGAGTCTTTCCCAGTCAAAGCTGTGTACTCTGCTCACTGTAGACAACCTGCCACAGAGACTCCATGCAATGACATGGAGAAATTTAACCGTCAGCGAGGGAGACAGCTTGAATGGGGAAGCTGTGAGTGGCTGGCATGGACTGCCTCAGCAAAGCAGGAGCACTTAAGCATGAAGGTACAATATAATAAAATAAAAAAACGCTGGCCCCGGAACATGCTGATTCAGGCAGCAGTTTGTGGCTTGTGATCGCATTTCACCTGACATGGTGGAGTATGGCCTTTTAAGGATCGTGCCAGTACTGTTAGCAGGAAGAGGCCAAATGGGAAAGGAGGGAGTGGAAGACGTTTGCTGGAGCCACCGACGGTCTCTGGTGCTCAGAAAGACCTGTGTGTGTTTCCTCGGTAATGACCTCGGTCATTTTTATACAACTGCACACTGCTTACTGAGTTTATCCATTGTGATTTACATTAAGAAGAATTGGCTGTCGTGGGCACATTTAAAGAAAATGTCCCATTAAAATAAGCTCATGCTCCTCTGCAGATTACTTGAGATCATAACAACAGCAACAAAATCTAGGTTTCTTATTATTAGCAGCAGTAGTAATAGCTGTTTCTGCCTGGCTCCACCTGGGTGTGTGTGTGGAGGGGAGGGGGGGGGGGGGGGGGTAAAGGCAGGGCAGTAGCACCAGTATATGAGGACCCACTGTTCATGGCTGTGGCACAGGATGAGTCATGTCAAGTACAGTGATGAGTACATCTTGCTCAGTGGAGGAGCTCCCAAATCATGCAGTTACGGAAACATGTATCACAATTTCTATCTCTGTATCAGTCACTGTATTTGCATACAGTCACAGAAGAATAGATTTTACTTTCTTAACAAATGTATTTCCCATAGCTTGCTTATTTATGATGCAGTGATTATTAATGACACCATTAAGCTGCAACAATGAATAAATATGTCTCATAATCTAGCCAGTTCAATAGGGGTTAAGGGTTATGGTCTTTTGCTATGAGATGGTTATTTCTACTCAATAACACAGCATTTCACCTAATTCATAATGAAGATTCTGATTATAACCATGAAATTTAGTCATGAAAACGACCACAAAAATCTAGAGAATAAAATAACGAAAATTGTGACAATAATCAATTGGATTGTGGGTAAAGCCCTAACAATTGGGCTTTCTGGGTGTGAAATTGCTCCCTTATTCTATGCTTAGTATTATGCTCAGTGTTGCAGAGCTGGATTTGGACAATGATTTTGCTGTCCATGAGTTTTATTTTTGTACCTGGACCACCTTCATTTCACAGAAATTGATTAAAAACTCTATCCAAAGTCCTTAGTGTCAGTCCACTGTTGGTAACATGTAAAATATGCAATGTTGTGGTATCACTGAGGCCTTTGTAAGAAAATTCCCTGTCTCAGATCACTTCATGACATCTGAGGCTATGGCTACATGAATCACTTCCCCCGCTGTCTTATGGGAAACAACATTCTCGGCTGACATTTCTCTAGCAGTGAATAATGGAACCTTAAGCCCTTGGCGTTCCGTTTGAGGTAGATTCTCTCTCAAGCATGCAGCGCTGTCAGTATCCAGTGTAATGGAATACTGCTTGTAACACCGAACCTGTCGTCTTGCTGCAGTATTCTACTACAGTCCCCATGTCCTGACTCGACTGAGTGACCTGCATCTGAAACCATAAGTGTTTTAACTTCTGCTGAAGTTGAAGTTTTCCCTTGGATAGAACTGGAGCAAACACCCGCTTGCTTATCAGTGACCTAATTTGATTCACTTTTTTTATAAGAGCTTGGTTTAGTAGGGTCCATTGTTTCAAGTGCCACTTCTCTCACACATTATGCTTCGAATGTTACCTCTAGTGTACGAAAATAATTAATTTAGGTCAGAAACCATCAATTATCCTGAGGACTTGTTTAAGTATACACCTGAAAGGTGAGGGTAACAATGATTATAACTTGTATTTTCAGTGTTGGGTATTTGTGTCAAACAAACAGTGGTGCACCACAGAGGGGAATGGAGTAATCTCCTTTGCTTCCAAAAATGGTTCTCCATTTTGAATCCTAGGTTCCAGTTATTGGGCAAGAAATGTTAATCACACAAGTTTAGCTGTTTTTGATACAACAGTTATGGAGCTGGATCCAGTGACCTTTATAGTGTACGGATAGGTTGAAGTGATAATCCATGGCCGCCATTCGGCAATCCACATGACACAGGTATCTGTGTCACTCGTAGTCCTGCTCCGTCAGTGAGAATTACAACAATGTACAGAGGGAAATGGACAGTGACAGAAGATACAGAGATGTACAAAGACAGAGATGACATGAAGGATTAGAGCTACTGCAGGATCTGGGCTTGTGTCTTCTCCCACATGAAAGTTGTAACCTTTGCAATCTGACTGTGACAGGATGCAATCAAACCCGATCACACCGATCAAATGGATAACTGCAATAGTACTCGACAACACGAGATGCTCGCATTGGCGCTAACTTCAGATTCAAAAGACAGCTGAGAATTTTATATGCTAGCGCATGCTTAACCAGTTCATACCCCATACTCCATTAATGGTGAAGTAGGGTGGGAACAGGACCGCAACTTCGCTTTAATAAATATATCTATTATACAGAGATCCTGCAAAACTACGGAAGTCAATGCAGTCACATATGCTTAACTGAACATCACATACAAATACGCATCAGTGTGATCTATGCATTATTGGCTGGTATCAGACCAACACAGAGGCATCAGTAGTAATGGTGAGTGAGAGGATGCCTGCAGGTCAGGCTGTACTGTGAGCCACCTGGGACAGGACAGTATGACTGTGGAAGACTGAGGTGAGATGGAAAGTGATTAGAATGGCTAACGGCTAAAGGGGGTTCTGTTGGGCCTGGCCGGCGTCACCGTGACAGCTGTTTCCCAGGGGGAATGCAGGGCTGGGGTGTGGGGGCAGGCCCATGCGTGACAGGATGTGAGTGCGTGGCCGTGGTTCTTCGTCTCATCGACCTTCAGGTTTGCCCTTCACATACACGTGAGTCATACTCATATGTGTTTGCATAAATAATCACCAGAGTTCACGCTGTGCATAATTTTCAATGATACTGCACTTCTGTTTAAAATTTGGCAGTGAGTACTGGACCTGGACTGGAATCCGTTTTTTTGGTCACCTCAACTAATTGTACAGAACACTGTGCACCAATGCACACTCTGTAGCATAATGTTATTTGGGCAACTTGCAGTTGAGCTACTTGCTGCTAAATCTAATGTGGCATGTCTGCTAGAAAAATATGCAGTGAGTTGAAAGTGGCAATCTGTGCTGAGCTGGGAGTGACAGGGAGAGAGACACAGAGACCCAGGCAGGTAGGGACTGTCACTGTTCATCACTCAAAAATGGAAGTATGTCTAAGATTCTGAACCATGTTAAAACTGTGGCTGGATTCTCCCCAAACCCCCTCTATTCTCAGTGTGGCCTGGGGTGTGTGTGAGTGTGTGCGCTTAAGTGTGCATGTGTATATAAGGATATTGTAGGATATTGACATACATACTTCCTATCTCTTCTCCTATTTTATTCCTATTATATTCAGTGCAAAAAAATCTTCTGGGAGTTACCTCTCTCTTCCTCTGTGCCTCTCCCCGTTTTCATATGATCTCCAAGTAACACATTGTGCTATTGCACATAGATACAAAATTCCTATTCCTATACAAGATTTGATTCCTACTCCCACTGGGATTTTACATTATGATTCCTGTTTGTATACCCTGGTTATTGGTATATGAAAATGCAATTACATTAACATATTTGCAGAGTTCATATTGTAGGATATTGACATTAATGTTTGAAGTAAGCGAGTTAGTACTGCAATCACATACTTTGTCAGAGAAAAAGGAGATTTAAGAGGAGATGGGATTCAGGACCTTCCTGGTTTGTGGCTTGCTTTGCAAAGTAAGGCTGCAGGAAAGGCTGCATGATATGCCGTTAAACTGCAGTTACCACGGCACAGAGTGATGACTACAGAGAGCCACACACTTTTTGCTCCATTATCTTTATTATTTATTGGTTGCATACAGGCTGTGTACTGCAGCAAGAAGTAACCCATAAGCAAGCAAGGCCCCTACCCAATACAGCAAGAATGATCTCTAACCCAAAACAGCAAGAAAGGCCCTAACCCATACAGCGAGAAAGACCACTAACCCAAAACAGGAAAAAAAACCCCTATCCCATACAGCAAGAAAGACCTCTAACCTAAAACAGCAAGAAAGACCTCTAACCCATACACCAAGAAAGACCTCTAAACCATATGTAGGGGTGTAGCTTGTCTAGTTCAGTAGTGAAGCACAGTAAAGGTGCGGTAAAGCGAAGGTCTTGTTGCAGGTTACCGTGACAGCATCTGACAACGGAATCCTCAGATTCAATATTGACAATGTTGCCCTTGGCCAGGGTCGATTTTCCCTTTAGCCATTTGGTAAGGCATTTGCCTAAGAAATCTATGGACGCGTGAGAGGTCTGGATTCAATAACCACCTCGGACTCAGGCAAATCTCTAACTCGTTTGTTACACACATAGCAAGAAAGGCCCCTAAACCATACAGCAAGAAAGGCCTGTAGGATCCACAGATTTCAAGCTAAGAGCATGTGGGAGGTAAACATAAACACGAAGCAGGTTCTTTTTCACACCTCTAGAAACCACAGTATGAGCATTTGCGAGAGTGGCCTTGCTTACCCCCCACTTTTGATTAATATGAAATGCCAGACAGAATGTCTTGATGGAATGACAGCCGTCAATCATGGTATTGATGATAGAATTCAGGTTAATGATTTCATATTAGTGAAGGGCTTCTTTTACACTGCTATATTCTGCAACAGCACTGTGTTAATTATTTTAGAATAACTGAAATAGGCATTATAATGTGGTGCCAACACATTACAAATTTCATATGTGTATCCTGACACATTTGATATGATGTATTGTCACTGTCCATTTTATTTATTTATATTTTATTTTATATTTGCTGTGTAGATAGATTCCTGCTTGCCCTCAATCATGCTCTGTTTTGCTGTCTCCTCTAAAAGAGGTGCAGGCCAGCTGAGGTTACCTACTGTTAAATTAAACCTATTCATGCATCCCCGTCGAGGTCAACCATAGTGCTGGCCACATTTGTGCTGCACCTCTCATATGTTTCCCAAGGTTCAACTCAACCAGACTGGAAAACTCAGTGTGTTGCAGAATCAAGATTGCTGAATCTTTACCCTGCTTTTGAAGTTTGGCCTCGTGAAGGTCGTGACCCTTAGACCCACTGGACCACTGTTCTCTAAGAACATATTTTTCCACCGCATGCCACAACATTCCAGCTGGAGCCACAAAAGGAGCGTGGCTTTACAGAAACACTGTTGTCCCAAGTGTTTTACGCCTTTTCAATGCCAATAACATTGGGCTGCTAAAATAAGACGTTCTGAGGAGTGTAAGTTGACAGTGCTCCAAAAAATCTCAGCCTTTATTGCGTGGGGATTACAGTGGCTGACAAACCTATGAGTCTGTGAGACGTTCACCATCGCATTAACAATGTAAGAGCTTTTCACTTAAAGTTCTTGTGGTGTAAAACATACTGGTATCATCTGTGAAAGTGGGTACAGGAGAGAGAAATTGGGGTGGGAGAGTAAGGGAGCAAGAAATTAGATTCTTCTGATAGGCAGCCATGTAAGCCAAAACAAAAGGTTCTCTCCTTCTTTTGTAAAATGTCACTGTTAAAAACACACAAAATGGCTCATTCTCATGTCTGACTTGGTGTGTCGTTGTGTGTCGAACCTAAGAATGCTAAACATGGCTAAACCCCAGCAACTACGCTACTCAGAAAATGGGTTGGACTCCTTTATTCTGGTGCTTCCTTCTTTGCTGCTGCTGCTGTAGATTGTTTCTTTGGCCTGAATAAGAGGTGGACTCCCTCCTTGGAGAGATGAGAGGCAGAAAATCCCATTCATCAAAGTCCCCCCACCTCCACTAGCACCTCCACCCACATTAGAGGTGAAAGAAACTTGGCAGCTCCCCTCTCAGCACTGCCTCTGCTGGTTACATCATCGGTGGCCCACAATGCAGTGCTCACACAATCGGTTTGCCCTACACGATGCCCTCTTACGCGTACATGCTCACACATGGGCATTTTTTTTGGATTTAGGTGGATGGATCTGGTCGCAGAGTGGAAAAAGACCAGCCAGCTTTTGCTCTTTGAAGTACAACGGCCTTTTTAATACATTTACTCATTTATTTATATCACAGGCACATGGCCGCCATTCTCAGAGGCTATATCCATAGCCGCATCGTCAGTCAGTCACGTGGACTGTTTCAGATGCACATTAACCTGAAGGCTCAACCAAATCTCGCTTCCGATCCATTTTGTGCTCAGCGAGCAGAGAAGATGGAACTGCAGAGGCTGAAAAATCTGACCTTTATCACATACAGATCTTGGAGTTTGTTCTACACTGTTAGCACTGGATGGAAAACAAGAGTCATAGCTCACCCTTCTTTTGAACTTCTTGCCTGGTAATGTAAATCCTGACCTTTCTCAGACAGTTGTGCATGTGCGTGTGTGTTTTTTGTTTTTCTGAAAAGGTTACCGACATAGCAGGAATGACAAGCAACTTCAATTCACATAAACATAGTTTCATAAACATAGTTTGTTGAGTTAATTTTGTTGATTGCTAAACTTGGCAAAC
The DNA here is from genome assembly GCF_013347855.1 of Anguilla anguilla. Lineage (NCBI taxonomy): Eukaryota > Metazoa > Chordata > Actinopteri > Anguilliformes > Anguillidae > Anguilla > Anguilla anguilla. The sequence continues at coordinate 20,037,049 of NC_049216.1, read as the reverse complement.
TGCTGGTGAAGTTCAGAACATACCCTTGCATTTAGTTGCAAATGCAAAGTTGATTTTATCCTGGCCAGTGTCTCTAATGTATCCACATTTTATGAGGCTGAAATGGGGCATTCAGGTACTGCGTACCCTTGGAAATGCATTACGTTTTTGAGCACAAAACGGTTGGAAAAATCCTAATTCTGCTTTGTGAGATCTGTGTCAGAACCAATGACCTCACTTCCTCATAAACATTGCAGTGAGGCTGAGAAAGAGAAAGCCCTTGTTTCCTGTTGTAATGGCCCATAAAATGTCTAATATGCTATTGTCTGTGTCCCACCTCTACTGCCAGCAGTATTGTGCATTTGTGTTACTGCTGCAGGTTCTCTTCTGGAGATAAATGTTAATGGACTAAGCTGTTCTACTCCAGACGTGCTCCTGACACACTTTGCTAATCAAGTCCGCCACAGTGCCCAGGTGTGAATGGGTTCCACCTGAAATACATGGAGAAGGCACTGACATTGAACTGGTACTCAGTGAATAGTTAGTAATGGGAGAGTGAGGCTTCATTAACTCGTGTTGGTGGAGCTACCATGCTCTGTGAATCACTTCACGTGAACCAATCAAATTACTGTAGCACAGAGGATTTGTTGAAGTTGGTGAGACACTGGAAAAACAGACAGCTCTGAACATTTAGGGGTTTATTTAGGTCTCACTAGTTTCTGATGCTAGTGGAGGCCATAGTATTCTCAGACCGAAAGAGGTGATATGCCATAGTCTCATTGGACCAGAGGATATATTTGCCTTCCCTTATTAGGGGAACCTTTTTCTCTGATCATCCTAATAATTGATGCTTGTTTTTAAAGGGGACATTAAGCAGTGGTAATATGACGCTGGTTCATTTGCTTTTTACCTTAGGTACTGTAAGATATGGCCATGCATTCTAATCTGAAAGTGACTTGTATTTGCTAGAAAAGTAAACTAAGATTCTACCGGAGTCCGCAGTCAGCAGTGACCATTGTATCATTAAATCAGATAGCGCAGGTGAAGGGGTCATTGATGAACATGATTTCTTTTTTGGACCACAGGTGGACTTTTCAGAGCAGCCAGCCAGTGGTGCAGAAGAGAGAATTTGTGAGAACTAATAAGCTTTGTTCAGTAATTCTCATTTGAGCATCCTGGAGCAATACAAAAGGACCCTCCTTGGGTTCTGTGTTTTGTTGTTTCCTCAAGATTCCTCGTTGAGCTCATTGAAAGTCAGCAATTCTGGTAGGAGGAATAGCTTGAGTGGCAGAGACAAACCATACTTTATTTATCTTGCAAATACGGGCCAATTTCAGATATGAATGCAGTGCCATATCTTACCTAAGGTAAAAAGGAAATTAACCAGAATCATATGTCCCCTTTAAACCTCTGCAGTTGCAGCATATGCTACATTGTCTCCTTAATGTTGGTCTGGGTTTCTCTGTTCCCAGCCACAGGGGGCTTCAACATTTACCTTTTACCTAAAGCTTGCCACAGACTTGATCACCATGTCTAAAAGGCAGAGCCAAAAAAAAACAGAAATAAAAGAAGGGGAGTGATGGGCAAGTAACTGAATACGATTTGCAGTAGCCAAGATATGACTCCTACCCCCAAAAGAAACAAAATTCATGACGGGCACTTTAGTGCTGACTGTTAGCACAGTCTTGGCACACTATAGTATAGACATTGCAGGATTTAACCCGGGCAATGCCATAAGCCGCCTATTACCAGGAGTCTGCAGCAGTGGGCTATAACTGTCATGGTCCAGCCAGGTGTATATAAATGAGCAAAGGCTACTGCTGAATGAGCTCATCGTAGCAGCGTGCCAGGCATGCGCAGGATTCTCCCTGGCATCTCTCACTGACACATCTCTCAGACGTGCGTCTCCTATCACCAAAACCACTCCTGTAGTACTGTGTGGGAAATAGTCGCTAGTTTACAGAAATGCATCTGGGCAATGCCTGTGCTTTAGCTGAGGTGCTTCTTACATGGACGTGGGCAGCGCAACAGTGGGATGAGAAGGACACTTGAGAATGACAGTGGAATGGTCTATTTACTGTTTGAAAGTACAGTATTATCCAAGCATGGACACAAAAATTCAGTGACAGACAGCAGTAAAATAATAAAAATGTTCTTTCAATATTGATGTTCCCAGCTCCTTGCTGAGTTGCCTTCAAAGTGTCAAAACCAGCAGCCCCCTGTACAAAGATCGTACCCAACAAAAGAGAAACTCTTTGCGCCACCATGTTTTTCTTTCTGAAGTGTTACAGTGAAATATGACTCATACCAATTGACTTTTAAATTAAACCCTTTCAGTGCCGCAACATGCTGTTTTCAATGTGGGCTGTTGATTTAATTGATTGCATAATGTAACAGAGAATACAAGCCAGCTTGTTTTACATTATCTCGACGTCTTCCTTTGATTTTCTAGTTATGGAGCACAAAGGGACAGTTTCAGCAATACACAGAAATGCTAATTATTGAGTATCTCCAAAGAGAGAATTTACAAACTCTCTATTTTTCAGAGCATTCCACTTATGACTAAGAATGTTAAAGTGATGTTAAATGAAAAAATACGGAAGGTAATCTGGTTGTGTGTGACAACTGACACGGCAAGGGGGTGAAACAATCCATGAATTAATCTGTCCTTGCTCCTCGCTGCTTGGAAATCCTCTGTGGCTCTGCCTGTCTATTAATCTGAGCCTGAGCATGCTGGGATTTCAGGCCTCTGCAGGTGGAGGAGCTAGGCCTAAAAAATCAATTTTTACCATCTCCCACAGCAAGGCTTCTGAAAGCAGACCTCCACGCCGTTCTTTCTTCCCCATCAAGCTCCATATTTTCATTAGAGCAGAAGAAGCTTCCACTGTGACTAATGCGACTGGCGAGCATAAAAAATGTATAGATCCATTTCCGATATTCCACCGTTTAAGCGGGAATCAAATATTCAGACAGTGATGTTTCTCCAAGTGAAGTATAGTTTCTGGTCGCTTCAGCTTAAAATCCCTCACTGTTCTCCAAAGTGCATGGGGGTGAAGTCATTATTTTCATGGCCTAGAACAGCATTTTGGCTGCGTGTGCATTATTTCGCCATTCTACATGCAGCGCTCAGCGTGGCCCTGAAATGAGCTTCGTTTTCCCATGGAGAACACGGCACGTTTCCGTGGTACATGCATCACACATGCATTATGCAAAGTACCTGGGGATTCCTGTATTAACCTGTATAGCATGTGTATAGAAAATAGCCTATATCTATCATACTGTAAAGTATATTGAAGTAAATGGCTTGTTACATAAGGTATAGTGTTGGCAAACTCATTACAGTTTAATGATGAATTAATTAAATCCCAGCTTGGCTACTATATATCAAACAAATTAAATCAATTATTCTCTAAATGCAGAACTATACTATACTCAAGGGAATGATTTCAGATTGTAGAGTTGAAGTTTACTCTGAGTAACAGGGTCAAACATCAAATGTAAGCTTCAACTGCATGTTTGTAGACAATGTAAGTTCCTTGTCCTTGTTTAAAGTAGACTGAATTGAACTGGGCCTGTTTTTCAAGAGAATGTTGAAAAGCAGCGTGCACGTTTTACTCCTGTGCACATACAAGGAGAAAAATGACCTGAAGTCATTTCTCTTTTGAGTGTCATTCAGAATTGAGGACCGTGCTCACACAGCATCTGACCTCCAAACCCCCACCTGCAAATCCTCACGTCACCCAGGCTGACCGCCCCCACCCCACACACCATCCTGCCAGGAAACGAGCTCTGATCTTCCCTCGGTCAGTCGGACAGAGGGAGGGAGCCAGAGAGGATAAAAGCAGTAGGGTGCAGAGGCCTGAATTCACCCCCTCCTCCGCACCCCCCACCGTCTCCCTTTCCCCGCCAGTTCCTTCCTGCCCGAGTCGCAGGTTCCGCCTCCTCCCCCAGAACAGGCACAGGCAGGTCATTGTGAGAGGGAGGGAGAGCCGGACTGGCACAGACTGACAGATTGATTCTGAGGCTGAAAACAAGCGGGGCTTTCTCTCCCCCTCGCCCTCTCTCCTCCTCTCCTCCGCTCTCCCTGCATTGAAATTCAGGAGTGTAGGGCGCGGGGGCCTGGTGCTGCGGAAGCGCGTAGCCTGCTCCGTGTGAAACGCGGTCGCTCCACGCTCTCTTTTCCCTGCTCGGTGAGGTGACAGCCCGTTAGACGGTACATGTTTATCCTGATAATGACAGCAAATGAGCACGAGGTTAAAGCAGTGAGTCATTGTTTATTTTTGAAATTATTTATGCCTTAGCACTCCTCAGTAAAGCTCATGTGAATGCCGGCTGAAGCAGAACATCACTGTCTTGGGGTGTCTTCATCTTGGCTACGTAAACCACTCTTTAGTGTTTTTTACCTTTGTCATCACAGAACATAACTGTAGCTGAAAATTGATTAATTTAACTACTGCTGGGAACTTTAATGTTGAAGGATAAAGAGAAGGTAACTCGTCCCCTTCTGTGATTCTGCAGAAATCTGAAGATTGGCAAAGTCCAATGTGTGTGATTTAGGGCCCTGGGGGAGGGGTGCACGTGGCAGTTAGCTGTTAGGTACGGGGGACTGTCGAATGGGCGTAAGAAGACATAACCTTAGTAGAGCCGTTAACTGCTTTAATCAATTAACTATAGAGTTCAGATCATATGTCTTGTATGTCTTGTCTATGTCTCTGCTTTGGTATGTAAAACATATTTTTGCTTGGGAATACATTACGAAAAAATAAATTTGACTTCAAATGCATGACAATATCTAGTCAGGTGTGTTTCGTATTGCAAATAGCTACAGTGTTCTGGCTCCACTGCATTCATGCATGAAGCCGGTTCCTGTGTTCAGAGTGCATTCACCAGAGAAAGTTTTTTTTGTAATGTCAGCAGTCGTTTTTTGGGAGTGGAAGGAAGGCAAGCTAGCTTTGGAGGAGAGTGCATGCTGTCCGAAATTGTGAGTGGAACTAAAACAGTTGGACATCCCAAATTGAGAGAAAAGGGAGAGCTGGGGTCCATGATGGTTATAAAGGAATGCACTGATCTGGTTCAAGCAAAACAGGTGCTGTTAGGGGTGTATGACAGCGGATAGAATATCAGCAATAGGCCGGATATTTTACATAATTCATCTAACTATATGTCTTAAATCAATGCACTCATTTTATTGACGAAATGTAACAAATTAGAAAACAGAAAACTACATTTATGTACAGCTAAGCAAATTTCCTTTTCCTCGTTTTCTCCATCAAAATGTGATGACTCGATTAACCTATTTGTAAGTCACACATTTTAAATGGTACAGAAAATGCAAATTGGCATTCTAATGTCGTTTGTGCAAATCTGGTATTGTTACTGATAATTTGATATGCTAAATATTTCCTTAATAAAGTCGCTGTGGTATTGAAGCGTGAAATGGCCTTAAAACCCCAGGTTCCTCTTAGCCATTTCTGGTTTCCCCCTTCCTGTAATTAACTGGCAATTTGATTAATTCATTCATTTTTTTCCATACGTTCCAGAGCCTCTCTTTAAAGAACAATGTCCAATTAAAAGGCATGTGTCTTCATACCATGCTGAGCGGTGCGTGTCGACAGATTCCGTTTCTCTTTTCCCTGGTGGTTAATAATATGGTGGTTTAAATTCATCTGTCCCCGCTGATGGATAGCGGAGTGGGCAAAAGAGAGCCGTGTTGAGAGAAGCAGAAAGGAGGTCGAGGAATGATGGAGGTTTCTCTTCTGGCTTAATATGAAAGAAATGGGATATGTTGCCTCTGTCAGAAGCCTTTGCTGGCGTGGCGGGTTTGCAGATAGCCCATCTGCTGTTCTTGGCTGTAGGTGGGGACTGTGACCGAGGCCTTCTACAAGCTGCTGGATGTAGTTCATATATGAAAACAGGAAGGAGAGGAGTCTGTTTTTCTCTTCTAAAAAGAACACGATTAGATTACCCCAAACTCAGCAACACAGGGCATGACATCACAATTAACCTATAGCTAACATATGATGGGTAACTAGGGAAAATAATAATTATAATAATAATACCCCCAAACAGATCTGGCATTACTTCCTACTTAGATTCTTAGGTGTTCCACAAAGACTGTTACTGACACAGAAGTAAAATGAAAATATGGGGCAGCGATAATGAATGCGTTTGCATCTGAAGCCGATTCCTCTGACAATGCTTAGACCAGATGCTATTAGCCCCCCTTTGCTGCCCTCTCCTCCTGGTTTAATTACCAATCATCCCAAGGTGATCGTTTCAGTACATCCACAACTTGTGCTTATTTCAAACTCAAACTGCAGTCCCCTTGAGATGTCTATTAAAAGGAATTATGGGCTTCTGGTCAGAGTAAGGTACAAATTGCCTCAGGAGAACAATGGGACCATCCAGACAAGTTTGTGTACTGCAGTGGAAAACTGAGGAGAGAGTGGATTATTTTGTGATATTATGTGATATAAGGGGATTTCGTGGAAGGCTCTGCAAATTATTTTATGTTTTGCTGTATTGCTGAATTCCAAGGCCATGTGAAGACACCACTTTATTCTTAGATTTGAAGGTGCAGGTGAAAAGAGGGACAAAGCAAATAAAAGCCATAAATATATTTAATCATATACCAGGTATAACCAAAGGTATATGGACACCTGACATCCAACATATCATCCAAAATTATGGGCATTAATATGGAGTTGGTCCACCCTTATATAATATGGAGTTGGTCCGCCCTGCCATAACAACCTCTACTTTTCTGGAAAGGCTTTAATACTAGATGTTGGAGTGTTGCTGCCGGGATTTGCTTCCATTCAGCCAGAAGAGTATTAGCGAGGTCGGGCACTGATTGGGGAATTAGGCCTGGCTCGCAGTTGCCTTTCCAGCTGATCTCAAAGGTGTTGGATGGGGTTGAGGTCAGGGCTCTGTGTGGGCCAGTCAAATTCTTCCACACTGTTCTCAACAAAACCATTTCTATATGGACATCGCTGTGTGCCTGGGGGCATTGTCATGCTGAAACAGGAAAAGGCCTTCCCCAGACTGTTGAGGAAGCACAGAATCATCTAGAATGTGATTGCATCCTGTAGCATTAAGATTTGCCTTCACTGGTGCCTAGCCCAGACCATGAAGAAAAATCCTAGACTAAGGGGTGTCCAGATACTTTTGGTCATATAGTGTATTTAACCTTCAGAAAAAAATGGCATGATTGAAACAGCTGCAAAGGTTTTTATGAAGAGATCCGAACCATTCTGATTTATAAAGCAGAGCAGGGAAATCCTCCATGAGTGTTCTTGCAAAACACTGATACCCCCCCCCCCAAACTCCCTTGGAGAGCTAGTGATTGCATGGTCTTCTCAGCATGGTGACAGCATGGCAGTGCCTGCTTTTTTTCCAATAGACAGGAGACTGGCAAAGGATTGTGGGAAAAAGGGCCCAGCCCTTGGGTGGGAGGGATAAGAGCAGCAGATGGGTTACCAGCAGCAGGTCCAGCGGCACCTCCCCACAATGCGAAGTGTGGACTTTAAAAAGCAGCCTTGCACAGCCCTGCTCAGCAGAGCTGACAGACTCTTTCACATCGTCAGGTTAAAATGGGGTTGATCTTGCAGAAATGAAGGAGCGATATCACAGCGTTCACACGTGAAACACGCGTGGTCCTCTCATAGCTCCGCTTGCTGACAGGCCTCCACACAGCAGAGGTAAACAGACAGTGTTATGGAATACGTAGTGCTGTCCATATGTGTGTGTGTGTGTGTGTGTGTGCGCGCGTGCGTGTGTGTGTCTGAGAGAGATAAAGAGAAAGAAACAGAGGTACATCAATAAGTACTGCCTTAGCAAATGCTTTGTATATCATTTTAAAATGTATAAAAGATTCCGGAAAAACATTGAAATTATTAAAGTAATTTTGGACATTTAACAGGTGATTCGTATGAAGTATTTGCTATTGAATGCAGTCTGAAAAGTCACCTAAACCCCACAATTGCGCAACAGAAATTTCCATTTATCTGTCATCGTTCTTGAGTGAAGTTCTTCTCACACCAAAAGATTTGAATCAAGTTCAGCCACAGAACACTTTAGTCTTAAATGTTGAGCAACACATTTGAGTTACAAGTTACTTTTTTCACAATCCTTTTGGCTCTTATCGCCAACCAGTCTGTAGGACGGCCAAATTTGTCAAGGGTGACGCATGTTCTACGCCCACTGGTGAGACTGCACAGAGTGAGGGTGGTGGAAACAGGTGGGGGAAGCACTCACTGAACGCGTCCAACAGAAAACAACATCTCAGGCTCTGCTCTCACTCTCTCTCTCTGCGTTTTTTCTGGTCTGGATTTGAATCATCAAAATGCCAACTCATTGTCAATCTCTGAATACAGCCAATACTATTACTAACTGTAGAGAAATACTGCTGCCTTTTGCAAGAAAATAAGCACACTGCTATTTTTAATAGCTTTAGTCCCACATTTTTTTCTATTCTGTGGCTATACCGTAAAGCAGGAAGTAGCATCCAGACTCCAAATCTCCCTCCCTAGGCAACCCAAAGGCCTGTCCCCCTATGGGACTCCCAGGCCACGGTGACCCCTGTCACAATCAGAATTCAATCATGGGCCGTGAGGTACGTCACTGTCCAGAGAGCCCATACAGACTTCCATCCATCCATCCATCATCCAACCCAGTTATTCCTGGTCAGGATCGCAGAGCGGCTGGAGCCTACCCCAGCATGCCTTGGGCAAGAGGCAGGAATACACCCTGGACAGGTCGCCTATCCATCCCAGGGCACACACACACTCCTTTCACAGACACGCATACCTACAGGAAATTTAGTCTCCAGTTAGCCTAACCTGCATGCCTTTGGACTGTGGGAGGAAACCCACACGGAAACAAGGAGAACATGCAAACTTCACACAGAAAGGCCCCGGCCGGGGTGTGAACCTGGGCCCTTCTCCATACAGCACAGTGATGTATGCACAGGCACCTTTTAGCTTCTTTCTTTTGAGGCGCTGATTTTGAGCCAGAATAGCAAAGGAAAGACTGGTGTTACTGTGGCCCCCCGGGGAACGGAAGCACCTGGCCATTTTCCCTAAATCCCCAGGAGTGTGCCTCGCTGTTGTGTGAGCCCCTGGTGAGTTTGCATCCACGCGCGTGCAAGCTGTGCCTTGCCGCGTGCTTTTGCAAGCTCGGAATCAACTGACCTGCCACTCGGGGAGGGATCAGCGTTGGTTAGTGTGGAAACTCTGTGGTTCCGAGAGGTGTGAGGACCATCCTCAGCTCTCTCTGGAGCAGTTTGACGCAGTGGGCGTGAGTGAGAGTGCAGAGACTGTGCAGATTGGATGAAAAATGCTAACTATGCTGTGCTTTTGACTTTTGTGCTGTGTTCTATTTTTTTATCCGCATGTATTTTACAGAGGTGTGCAGTTGAATGTTTTTGATGCTTGAACCTTTGGGTAGAACATGTAGCCACCAACCATTTTCAGTGTATTGCAAAAATGTTTTGATATTGTCCCATTTATTATTATTATTATTATCCCATTATTTGTGCCTCTGATAAATATAAGGCCATCTGTTCAACATACAACAGTTATAGAACAGGTCTTGCCACCCTATTCTTTTTTTCTAAACAGATTTTTAAAATGTTAACCAAATGAATCTGACCTGATTATATTCAGCAGTAAAGATCTATTATATAAAAGTTTCTCAGGGTAAACACAAATGTGTTAATGTGAATAAAGAGATGTTTAGTATTTATCACCTTATGAACAGTAACTAAAACCCTTCCATTCAAGAAAGACCATCAGTCAAATCATGTGCTTTACAAGGTGTGAAAACGACTCATTTTATCAGGAGACCTGATGCTTACTGGCAGATGCTCTTAAAAAAGCCACAGGATTAACACCTGCCAGTTAACGGCCTCCATTGTGGCTCAGTACCGGCATGGAGCCCTACAGTTTCCCCTTCCTGTCCAGTTCCTGTCCTGCAGTATTCAAGAAAGGGAAGAAAAAACCCTATTTAACCTCGAATGCTGCAGTCTTGGACAAGAGGTTCCTCTTTATGCAAAGGAACAGCTGATTAAGAAAAATAAACAGAGCTGCATTCACGGTTACTTGCAGAGAGAGAGAGAGACAGATGCAATCAGATTTTGCATTATTTATTTAATTTGTTTATCAAATACCATCAATCACTGTGGCTTAGAGCTTACATGTCTAATATGTTATCCTTTCTGTGCAGTTGGCTGGCAACAAGACATTTTATTGACTTAAGTACTTGCAATGAGTGAGACAACTGCAGTGCCCCACACCTGATTTGAACCTGTAACCTTCTGGGCACAAATTCAGTTTTTTAAGTCAGTAGCTTTTACACTGCTTTTTTTTTTTTTACAGAATATAGACTAACTTCTGAATATTACTTAGAACAGGCAAGGAGATGGCAAATGCTAATTAGCATTGAGAACCATCCAAAAAGCCCCAAGTATTATTGCATCAATGTAACCAGCAACTTCATTAGGGCACAAGCGATATTTTCTTGGCCGAGAAATTGGATGCCAGCTTGTTCCCAGCACACACATCACTGATATTTCATGGTAGTTTCTCAGAAGTTACTCTTCTACAGTTCTCGCCTGTCTGAAGACATCTCAAATAGAGCTGTTGCGGACGGTTTATAATGGATCTGTAATGCATATTTTTCGTGAAACAAGAGTTTGGCAAGATTTTTGGTACAAAAAACATTGGAGGATATCTGCACATTATTTGCAGACAAAATGTAGACACACATGCAAAAGCCAGCATCTTTCCTTACCCTCAATCAGGTAAAAACATTTGTCTTCTTGTTCAGAAATCAGGGTTCATTCACTTAATTATTTATTTATTATGCACATACGTTTTGCCACAGGCATTTCTTTAGTCATATAAAGGAATTCTTCAGACCTTCGGTAAAATATGACAAAAGCACCTATGTGTTGGTTGGATTCTGTCAGCAGGAAGACTTTCATATAATTTTTCCATTTTCAAGAATGGAGTATTTGAGCCTAAGTAGGCCCAAAATGCAATCCCTAAAACATTCAACGTCTAAATTATGTATAGAATCTAACAGCTCTTTGCTCCTGACACAAATTCTAGAAGACTTGTAAAGAACAGTCTGGTTCTTGTGTTTGGTCCACAGAGTAACTGAATTGATATTATGTTTCCCTGGATATTCGGTGGCTGCACTGGAGAGTGGAGACGGCACATAATTCTATACCTTGTTGGTGGGGCAGCAGTGAGCTTCAGCAGAAGTTACCTAATATGCAACCTGGCTCAGAAATAGTTTTCACCAACTGATGGCAGTAAACCTTGATGTGAAGTCAAATGCTGCTCCATCCTTGCTAGTCTCAAGCTGCTTTCATAATTCTCCAGCACACACGCAACACCTATGTGAATATCACTGAAGGCCCTTTGAAAGGCAGGGCTGTTCATCGATGAAATGCTCTCTGGAGAGATTGCGGAAAGGCAGGCAGATGGCTCTCCCTGTTTTAAACATTTCAGCAGAGATGCTTTATGCTAAGTGAGGCCAATTAGTGCTGAGTCAGCTAATGGAACAGTGGCAGATAGAGGTCAAACTGTGGGCGTCGCATGTTTATGTATGTCTCCTGGCTGCTGCAGGA